>NC_137957.1:38094878-38154878 GCF_963924665.1 Micromys minutus | reverse complement strand
ATTATCATTGGGGTTTCTAAGAATCCAGTTTTATTAGTAGATAATGAGATGGAGATGAGCAGTGGGAATTTTGGCAATTGGTTTTTAATTTTTATTTTTTTTTAGCTTTATTCCTTTTGTCGTAATCACATTTTTTCTGGTCTTTTGGGAGGCTTGAATGAGCAAAATGGCTACTTGTGGTTAATGAGTTGTCCAAAGTCAAGGGTGTTGCTCACAAGCTAAAGCATGTAGTCGCCAACACAAGATCTATTGATGCTATTTTCCCTCTGCCATGGAATTCAGCAATATTGGAAGCAGAAGCTGTACCACCAGCCTGTGTATCTCAATGAGGTTCATAAAAGTTGATCAGAGTTACTACATGCTCAAACCCTTTCCAACCAATGTCCAGTGACCAGGTAGCATGAACAAGAAATAAAAGTTGTGTGGGGTAAAGCTCCCAGGTACAGTGATGTGTGAGTGATGTGTGTGTGTGTGTGTGTGTGTGTGTGTGTGTGTGTGTGTGTGTGTGTTCATTCCTGGCTTAAGACAGGAGAATTTGAATTTGAGGCTATTCTGGGCTACGTATGAAGATCTTATCTCAAAGTTGACACAATCAGGAACACACATCCAAGGTGGAATGGCAGCTCAGTGATAGAGTGTTCATCTACCATGAGCAAGGCTGTTGATTTGCTCTCCAACACCTAGACCAAGAACAGCAAGAACAGCAGGGAAAACAAGCAAACAGTGAACAGTGGTTAGACACCATTGTGTGTTCATGGGCCAGGAGGTGGGGTGATCTCTCATCACAGCATGACTCAGTCTCTCCCAACTGACACAAGGTATTTTTGGCAAATTACAATAATGCAATTTGACTGTCCACAGGCAAATCTCTATGGTAATAAAGTCTTTGTTCGATGACTCATCTTACTGCCTGGTGTCAGTTAAGCCCACAGTTTCTCAGCTTTTCTGCACAGTCTCTGATCTGACCTTCTATTCTAGCTCACAGCTACAGTAACAAAATCCAAGGGTTATGCTGTGCAACTGGGGTCCTTGAACATCAGGATGACTACTTCTCACCTGTGTGATATGTGTCCTAGTTAGGACTTCACCTCTCTTCTGAACAGTGTCCTCCTGGCACCTGGCATAATACTCCTTAGCCATGCCCTGCGAAATTGTGTATAATGGTGAGAAAAAAATGGAAAGGCTTGGATGGTCCCAGAATTATTAACAATAAACCCACGTGTCAGGCAGGTGTGAGATGGTTCAGAGAAGAGTGGTTTGTGTCAACACAGACAGCGAAGTTTGTGTGTATGATGACCCTACTCATATCACTTAATCTATTCTATAATCACAGAACCCCTTAGAAGTATCCTGACTCCAGTAATGCAGTTGCTCTGTATGAAGGTAGAAAGGCTTTCACATTTGCTGCTGTTGGTCTTCATACAAGAAGCATTTTGTTCTGTGTGTGCTTATACCATTAACGCCTACTGTGGGCTGAGCGCTTAGTAAGGCTTCAGAGATAGGAAATTTGTGAGATAACACTCATGACATAAAGCCACAGAAAAGACTTCTGTGAACTCTGTTCCATGTGTAAGAAAACTGATGTGCTTAAGGTCATGTCGTTTGCCAAGTCACTGTGCTTGCAAATATCAGTGTTTCGATTCATCCTCAGGCAGTTTAGCTCCATGACGCATGTGCTCTTAAGCACTACATTATTGAAATTAATAAGTGCTATCTGAAAGCCTCTTCCTCAAGGCAGTTCAACCCTCACATCTTCTACATCATTTCTGATCACATGGTTTACCCAACAAACATCTACTAAACACTTACCATGGGCTAAAGGTCTGCTGGGGTATGGCCAACAATACTAGTCAGCAAGATCACGAGTCTTGCCATCCGGGTCTGTATAGCCCAGTAGGCGAGAGTAACAAGTGGAACATGTAGAAAGACAGTGGTTGTGCGGGAAGGGGAGACACGCCTACTCTGGGGTGTAGGGCAGAACAGAGATCAAATTCCAGCATAGCCAGGACTACACAGAGAAATCTGTCTTGAAAATAAAAGTTGAAATCAAGGAACCTGTAACACATGTAACATCATACATACACACATATGTACACACACATGCGTGCATGCTCACACACCCATATATGTGCACACACATATACATGTACATGTACACACTCATTTTCATGCATGAGCACTCATGTACTGTACACATCACATATGCATGCATGAGAACACATATGACACACACAGCACAAACACACACACACCATGTACAAGAGTATTAATTGATAGCTTTTGACATTATCTTGTCCCTTTATTCTGAAGAGACTATCCCAATGGCATTTGCACTACCAAAGCACAGTACATGGTGGTTTACAGTCTGAAGCCTTCCCAGGGAGCCACTGAGATATAGGCTCTAAGGTGGGTGAAGTAGCATCACCTTAACAAGAGAACAAAAGCAGACTAGATGATGTTTAAGGGTTCCTACCCAAAGTCACGAAACTTTTTAGCTTTAGAATCTAGGCTTAGACCTAGGTCTCTGATTCTGAGCCCAGTTCTCTTTCAAAAGTTGAAAAAAACTCCAGATTCCCTAAGACAATGCTTTCTTAAATTAACATCTGTCTTATATTTTGCTTATATGAGACTCTCAAGAAATTCCATCCAGCTTTTCACCACACCAAGTGGGTAGGCGGGCAATATTAGATGCACCTTTTCAAATGTTTTTATTAGCATGTGTTTATACATAGTGGGCTTCGTTATGGCATTTCTCCACATGTATATGTTTTGATCTATCCCCCGTACCCTCTCCTGTCTCCTTCCCCCCCCCCCTTTAAAACAAGGATAGATATACTTTTCAGGTAGTTAATCTAGCATCTTTTAGGGGGTCAGAGCTGGAGAGGGAGAAAAGCCAAGTATGGACCCGTGGTATGATGTCACCACTTACCATACATATCCCTTAGTGTTTCATCTTTTGGCAACTCTCATTTGCCGTCTCTATTAAATGCTGTTGCCCTTTCATTGATCCATAAAGACTTTGATGTGGCTCTGAGGAGGAGCTAGCATGCTCCCTGACTCACTTGTACTTCAAAGAAACTAATTAGGAATCTACTCACCCCAGGTAAGTCAGAACCTTAGAACCTTAGAAGTCATTGATAATTCCCCAATCTGTGATATGGGAATGCATTAAAAAGTTCCTGTTTGGGAACATGTCCAGCCACTACTCTTTCTTAAAGGAGAACAAAACCAGGAGAGGGGAAGCATCTTGCCTCTCTAGCTACCGGCACTCCTAATCACTCAGAACTATGAAAGCTCATCCGTGTCAATGATATAACAGTAAACATACAGGCCAAGTTTTCCTGTTCTCAATCAAGAATGAGAAATCAGAGAATAGGATGTGAGACAGTAGGGTATCCGGTCTTTAAAAATGCTCTGAAGAGGGGGCTGGAGAGATGGCTCAGCAGTTAAGAGCACTGACTGTTCTTCCAGAGGTCCTGAGTTCAATTCTCAGTAACCACATGGTGGCTCACAATCATCTGTAATTGGGGATCTGATGCCCTCTTCTGGTGTGTGTGAAGACAGTGATAGTGTACTTACATACATGAAATATATAAACATTTTTTTTAAATGCTATGAAGGTGGAATGATGGCTAATGGGATGGCAGAGACTTCACACAGTGCTCAGTCAGAAATCAGGTTGAAAGGGACACCTGGAAGGCTGCAGGATCACACACGCACACATGTATGTGTGTGCACAAACACACATACACATTTGGGCAGTGACACATAGGGTTTCATGGGGGAGGAGGTAATAAGCCTAGAGTGTGAGGAGTGTCCCAAGAGGGAGAGTCTAGGAATCGAGTGGCAGCCAGATCACAAGGTTTGATAGGCAGCCAAGAAGTGTGAGTTGTTTTCAAATTTGAGTTGAATTCAACAAGGAGGTAAAGGCAAAATGTCCCAATGTATTTCTTCTAAAAGGCGACTCTGGCAGCTAGTGGAAGGTAGGGGAGTGTGCCTCCACTCAAGAGGCTACAAAGCACTTAGACTAGATGGGCCGAAGAACAAGCATTGATGTCTTTCGGCTCTGGAGGCTGGGAAGTCCCTGGTCAGGGTGCTGGGAGATTCCCCTTGCACTGAGGGGAATCCACTGGGCTATCAGCAGGCCACACTGTGTGCCTGTGGTCATGCTATGTAGTCGACAGGACTTCTCTCTGTGTGTCCATGAACTGAGAGTGAAGAGAGAAGACAAAGAAGAGGAGAGAGGAGAGAGGAAAGGGGGGAAGGAGGAAGGAGGGAAGAAGGAGGAAAGAAGGGAGGAATGGAGGGAGGGAGAGACAGAAACCGAGACAGAGATAGACAGACAGGTCTCCTTTTCCTTCAAGAGGACACATGAATCTTGTCAGCAACAAGACAAATGAGAGCAGGAGAAAGACGCTCCTGATGAGGCAGCGGGGTCAGGATGGGGCTGAGCATAATCGGAGGAGAGCAGGAGGTGGCCTGGCCCTCAACAAATACCCACAGGTATGGACTGCCTTTCTTCTTCTGCTCACAATCCCTTGCAACAGTTTCTTTCACTTGCTGAGCCTTAGCATGAGGTATCTCTAAGTACCTGGCATAGTTTTCATTAAAATAGGTATGAATCCTGTCCAATGCCAGAGTGATCCAGATCCACTCTCCCCCAAAAAAAACAACTTTGAGGTGATATTACACAGTATGGGAAACACCCAGTGTTCTCTTATCCAATGCTATTCCTGTTTTTCTTAACTAATTCATGGATCATTTTGGTTGATGGGTATGTGAGTATTCAGATAAGAAAAGGTACATCCCTGGGCCTCAAGAATTTCAGAGACCAATAGAAAGAGAAGATGGGCAAGGTAACAGAATATAGTAAAAAAAAAAAAAAAAAAGACACATGGAATGCATTGGACTATCTAGAGTAAAAGGCACAGAAAGAGCGCTGGAGAGAGTCTATCTCCAAGAGGGAAAAGAAAGCCACCTACAGCAGGTACTTGCAGTCCTGAATGTTTGGGAGGAACTGTTCCACAACGAACGCAAGACAGAGACCTTCTGCCCTGGCAATAATACAGACGGCAAAGGAGCAAACTGCATGCGCCATCACCCACTCAGTACTGCTGGGGCACAGGGACGGGGGTGGAGGTGACGACAAGACTGTCAGTGCAGCCAGGACCCAGACCACAAAGGGCCTAGTTTTCTAGTATGAATGAATAAGCTTGTATCAGACTCTGTTAGTGCTGGGGACTCAGAAAAATGTTACACACACACACACACACACACACACACACACACACACCATCTGATTTCATTAACTCTCCACCTTGTCCAGACTCACCTTCAAGACACATGTGTATGTATATGCTATGAATATCTGGGAAGCTATGTGAGAGACTTTTTAAGGCATGCTACTACCAAGAAATTACATATTTGGAGAGGGCAGAGAGAGGGGAGGAGGAGAGGAAAACTCACAGCAACTCCAGCAGTTATTTTCAACCCTCTTCTGGCCCCTGGGGAAAGATGGACATGGGAAACGCACGGTCAGATCTGCAAACGTCTGAAGACAAGCCCTGCTCCAGCACAGAACCAGCGATTCATGCTGACTGTGAAGGCAAGTGGTGCCTGTTTTCCAGGGTTGCCATGCCAACTCCAGCTGCAGAAAGAAGGTGATGGGGACCAGGAGGCCCAGTCGTGCCAAGATACATATTTCTAGTGGGCATACCATTAAGGCATCGCTAGTAAAAACTCCTAATTTTCCTGGTTGGACTTCCACAGGGCTTGGCACCTTGGAGTTGAGGTTGAATGTGCCTTTCCCAGGATGGCTGTGTGCGGGGTGGTTCACAGCACCTTGACAGGCTTATAGTAGTGTAGAAATCTACACCAGTGCACATAAGACCAAAAGCAAAGCAAACCAAAAAAAAAATCATATTATTTTAATACATATGCTTAACTGTGAGTATGTATTAAAAACAGCACATAAAATTTGCCCAAAGGCATGTTGCAAGCTAGGGTTGTATGAGAATGGCTACACCTCATGATGTTATTACAGTCCAGAAAGCTGGGAAACGTGAAACTGCACCTGAGCATCCCAGATGTTGGCATTTGGTTTGCATGGAACTGGAAGGGAGCTCTATGTACAAGTTGGATGTGCTCAGCTGGCCTCGGGCCAAGGGTAGAAACCTAGTAGGCATTACTAGATGATTTAGAATGAATACACGCTGCCTCTATAGCTGTTACAAAAATCTATTAAATCTATGTTGCCCAGTGATCTTTCAAGTAGTATATTTATGTTTAAATATATTTGTGTTCAAGTTATATAAAACTCAGAATTTTTGATTCTCAGTTGCGTTTGCCACATTTCAAGTGTTCAGCAGTCATGTGTGGCCAGTTGGCTATCCTTTCATATGACAGTTGACTAACCTGTTGGATCGAGGCAGGGGCATTTTCTGCTCAACTGACACAAAAGCCCTACATGCTTTTTCCTCAGGTCACAGATCCAGAGTACTGCTCCAACCTTGATTTTTGTGACAATAATGGCCGAATGAATTGTCCCAGTTGTGTCCCATATTGCTCTGCCTAGCATCGTGCTAGCCTCCATTTGGTATGTTAATTGACCAAGAAGTTGATTTTCTCATTGTATCTCTATGTCCCATCTTGTGTAAGGATGCACTGGCACCACAGAGCCAAAAGCCAAAGCTCAATGAAGGCAAAATATTTGTCTGTTACTTTGCACAGAAGCCAAGCTCATAGAGGAACTGATATGGGGTCTTCTTGGTGGTGCATAAAGGTGGAGAAGAGGAACGGGTTGGAGGAAAAGAGAATGAGGCAGGTCCTCACAGTGAAGAATAGCAATGACCATGAAGGCTTCAGGGTAGATATATGAGTTACTCTCTCATTGCTGCACCAAAATATCTGAGAAAAGCAATTTATCTTGACTTATAGCCCCCCAGTGAATATAGTTTATGATGGCCAGAAAGGTATGACAACAGAGATAAGAAATAGCTGATCTGGTCACCTCCACAGTCAGGAAGCAGAGGAAGATGAACACTGCTGCTCAGCTGCCTTTGTCCTTATCTAGTCTGGACCTCAGCCTGGGCATGGTGTCACTTACAATTAGGATGGGTCTTTCCACCTACTCCAGGAAAACCCCCCACGAACATCTCCAGGCATTGGTCCCCATGGTGATTCTAAATCCTGTCAATTAAGCATCACAGTAGTTCCATGCTAGAAAAGAGGAAGCAATTATATTTGTGCAAAGGGAGGAAGTTTGGCTGCACAGAATGGCATCATGGGTACATACAAGTATATGTACTCATAGAGGGACATCGCAGGTACATATGCATAGGGGGAAAGCCACATAAGTGGCCAGCACGGTATCAGCAACTATGAATCAGCAGACGCTTCCTTCAGAAGATACCAACCATACTAGTGCCTTGATCTCAAGCTCTCATCTTTTAGAGCCAAGAGAAAATAAACTTCTGTCATTAAACTGCTGCAGTCTGAGTTGCTTTGTTGTGGCAGCCCAAGACATCCAGCCCATTCAGCGCATGCGCACAGGCACTCTCTCTCTCTCTCTCTCTCTCTCTCTCTCTTTCTCTCTCTCTCTCTCTCTCTCTCTCTCTCTCTCTCTCTCTCTCTCTAGATCTGGCAGCACATTCAAATGCCCTATTGATCTAGACCAGTGGTTCTCAACCTGTTCGTTGTAACCCCTTTGGGGGTTGAGTGATCCTTTCACAGAGGTCACACATCAGATGTTTACATAATAATTCATAACAGAGGCAAAATTATAGTTATGACATAGCAACAAAAGAATTTTATGATTGGGGGGGTCACCACAGCAGTAGGAACTGTGTTAAAGAGTTTGCAGCATTAGGAAGGTTAAGAATCACTATCTAGATGCTGTTTGCTTTGGCCATGTGTTATTGGAAAGTGTCTTAGTAGTCTATTGCTGTGAAGAGATGCCATGACCAAGGCAACATTTATAAAAGAAGGCATTTAGTTTGGGGCTTGCTTACAGTTTAGAGGGCTAATCCATATTTCATCATGGCAGGAAGTAGAGAGAAAGAAAAAGACTGGGCCTGGTGTATCTTTTGAAACTCCAGTGACACACTTCCTCTAATAAGGCCACACCTCCTAATCCTTTCCAAACAGTTCCACTAACTGGGGGCCAAGCATTTAAACATAGGAACTTATGAGGACCATTCTCATTCAAACCATCATAGAAGAGGAGATCCCATTGTGCTTAAAGATCAAGACACTTGGGGAATAAAGCTTCAAGAGATGAGCAAGAGGAAAAGAAGCCAGCCACTGGAGAAGGATGTTTAGGACCTGATTTGATTACAAGCACATGAATGTGTATTGAATACAGTACTGAGCCATGTAAACTATCCTGCTCTTGGACTCAGCTGAGAGGTTTGGAGTCTCCATACCTACCTGTATACTCTTATAATCTGGGGTCAGGGTCTCCAAAATGAATGAAGCCCCTTTGGAAGAAGCGCTGCTGTGAAGTGTGCAGCTGGAGCTGCTGGTCACTAGAGATGAGAGAATGGTGGCACATCCTAGTAAGACCCTGAAAAGATTGTTCCTTGATATATCATGCCATCCGTGGAATGGTGAATACAAACAAATTTAACTTTATCTAACAAGAACCAATTCTGGATGTGGTGTGGCTAGTGGGTCATGGGTAGAATGCTTGTCTAGCAAGTAAAATGTCCTGGGTTTGCTGTGCCCCAACCTACACCCCCAAGTACTGCATAAACTAAGAGTAACAGGCCATACATACAGTCCCAGTTCTTGAGAAGCAGAAGGCAGAAGATCAGAAGTTCAAGGTCATGAATGTCATAATGAATTCCAGGTCAGCCTGGAATACAAAAGACATTGTAAAGACAATCTCTCCCAGCATCACATCAATAAAAATCTGATGGCCAATGAGCTGAAGCAGGATTAGAAGGTGGGACATTTGGCAGAGAGAGATAGGAATTCTGAGAGAGTCAGAGGCAGGAATTAGATTTGTACCCCCTGAATTCTGAAGAGACAGACACGAAACTGAAGAGAGATTACAAGCCATGTGGCAGACATAGAATAGAATAAATGGGTTGTATAAGTTACAAGCTAGTCAGAGAATGAGCCCAAGCTATGTCCTAGGTCATAAATAAGTATCAGAGTTATTATTTGGGAACTGGTATGTGGGTGGAAAAGCCCACAGTCACAAAACATTGTCTTGAAACAAAGAAAGAAAAAGAAAGAAAGAACCAATTCCACAACCCCCCTTTCACGTTTAAACTTGTGACCTCCATTTCACAGATTTAAAGACCCGTGCTTTCTGTGCGGGTCTGAAGCAGAGTTCAGCAGAAAATCTAAGATACAGTCACAATGATGATACTGAACATGGACTGTCTGTAAAGATGTGGGCGGGACACAGAACAGCCAGCAAGAGATGATAAGGTCTGAGGCCTCCATGACTAACTCAGGAAACCTGGAGCTTGGAGCAGCTAGCAAGGTGACCCTTGGCATATGAAGGGCCCCTGGAGAAACTGAAGCTGCTAGAGATGGTCATATGGTGGCTGAGACCATAGTAGTTGGTTGAGTGGTCATTACCTCTTACAAGGCCAGCAGGAAAAAGTACCACACCCCATTCTCTTATCTGCTGCTGTCTAGAAGAGACGTAGTTAACCCAGCACAGGCTCACGGGTAAATGAGCCCAGGCCCTGCTGTATCTACATAAGTCAGCTTCCCACCCTGTGATAGGATAAAGGATAGAGCGGTCTCCTTCTGCAGACCCCCACCCCACCCCTTTATCCTCTGCTACGCAGCAGACTGTCATTCTTAGTATGTACCTATTGTGAGCACTAGTCTGAGTCCATGAGGTGAGCCTGACCAATAAGGGTTTTCCATGTCTCTGTGGCCAAAGCAAACTCATTCAGCCAATTAGTATCGTATTCTTTTACGTGTACAGCAGCATAGATTTAGGGAAGAGTTCAAGTGCCTTGTCTCACTGGATTCTACAATAGGATCCCCATGACCATGTTTCCCCTGTGCTCAGCTATATCTATGGTACTGAAAAAGCAAGTGCTCGGTATGTGTTTGTTGAGTAAGTGAATTTCTCCAATAATTACACAGGCGCCCCGCGATCTATTTGACCCCAAACTTCCGAACAGCAAAGGTCACTGGCATAACTCTGAGATCCCCTTTTCGATATGGAGTTTGTAGGTCCATACAGGTCTCAAGAGGTTGAGAGTCATTATAAAGTATGCTGGGGTTCTGTGTTTACATTCTGGCCACATTGTTAAACTGTCCATCAGGATGACAGACAACTAGGGTCATTGGGGAAAAGGGGACCTTGACTGAGAAAACGCCTCCCTCGGATTGGCTTGTAGCCAAGTCTGTGGAGCATGGTTGTTGGAGGAGGGTAGGGTACACCATGGGAAATGTCATACCTGGGCAGGTGGTACTGGGTTGTGTAAGAAAGCAGACTGAGTGAGAGAGCCATGGGGACCAAGCCAGTAAGCAACGTTCCTCCATGGCCTCTGCTCAGCTCTTGCTTTCAGGTCCTTGCCTTGAGTTCTCTTCATGGTGGAATGTAACTCAGAAGCTGAGTAAACCCTTACCTCCCCAAGTTACTTTTGATCACGGTTCTTATTCATCACACCTGTTGGTATCAGGAACCAGCTTTATGGTTGGGTACAGATCCCCTCCAAACCCAGCGATGAGGGTGATACCACCCATAGGCGAAAGGGACCCACACATCTGTTGCCATGGCAATGGCCTTACATTCCCAGAGTCCATTTGGTTTACCTTCTACCTTTACCTGCGAGCGGTTACATCACAGCCTAAATAAAAGGCAGACCCTCTTGACCTTTGCTCACTCTCTCTCTCCCTCTTCTCTCTTTTCCCTCATCATCTCTGTCTTCCCCTTTTGTCCCCTCCCCCCATAACAAGCATGTGGAACTTCATTGTCCTGGTGTGGTTTGTCCGGACTCCAGCTGCGATTCTATTACAACACTAACGGAAAGCAAACTAGGCCATTGCCTATCCCAAGAAACAGAGACAGCAAGAGATTTTCATGACCACATCTGGGTTTGTATTTATCATCCTATTGGGACAAAATGGTGCCACTTCCATTATCCAAGGCTTATGTGGAAGGATTATGGGTGGCCTTAGTTTCTGGGTGACTCACAAGTGATGCCTATGAAAGCCAAGTGACATCAGTCACAGAATAACAAGAAACGCAGACAGTCACATGCAGAAGGGCAGCCACCTGAGAGGTCAGAGTTTAGCCTCCTTCTGCTCAGGGTCAATACCAACTCCTGCTCTTACCCTTATGGAGAGCTGTGCTGGTCATGGAGAGCGTTACAGCTCTTTTCGCTTTGTTTTTTGTTTTTATTCGGTATAGGGGTTTTCCAGTTGCATAAGAGTTTAGCTATAATCCTTACTGGAGTAACATACAACTTAAATTTATCCTTTAAATGTTTTCATTCTCTTTAAAAAAAATATCCCAAGGGAATTGCTCAAGTGCAGGAAAAGCCAGGGCTACGCTGCAAAACATGGTTATGGCTGCCGGGTGCAGGCAGCGAACAGGGGCGGCTCAGGACTAAACAGGACTGTCTGGAGAGCGACAGCTCAAAGCTGGACATGTTTGTTATTTGCTCAGAACGGGTCAGTCAGCACTCTACGTCCTTTACAGGTCCCTTGCCGGATCCTCCTAGGGACTTTGCAGTGTAAATACTATCTCCCCAGGGCGCAGATGAGGAAGCTGGGACTCAAAAGAAGCACGTAACACATCTGGTGCACACAACTCAAAACGGAGACCAGGATTCAAGCCCAGGCTAGCCGACCTTCACAACTAGACCTTTGAGCCTTCTCCTGGCATCAAAATAATTTTTTAAGCCAGAAGGGATGAAAACGTGTTTTTTTTTTTTTTTTTTTCATGTAGATTCCCTTTTTAGTGGATGATTGGCTTTATAAAAATGAAGAGAAATTTGAAAAAAAATAGTCAGTTCTTTCTCTTTTGAGACCTTATTAATTGGTGACAAGGACTACTCTTGTCATCTCCAGTATATGTCATACTCTCAGTGTTGTCAGAAAAACTGGTCATCCCAGTGTGAATCATGACAAGTCTGTGAACTGTTGATTACCAACACGAGCTCCCACCATTACATTACCAAGATTTTACATTTCAAGCATCCTTGAAACTAGCTTCCCTTCCCACTAAAAAGCATTCTGGTTAGAGCATAAATATGTCCGTGACACTAGAAGGCTCAGATAGAGGGTATAGGAGCTCAGTCTGAGGTTGAAAGGGCTGGGGTTGCTCTCAATCCTTATGGAAATCCACCAAAACAAGGTTGGACCATCACAGTCTGGGAGGCATAGTGGTGGACAACCTCCTGCCGGGACACCCATGATGCAGTCTTTTAGGCAGCTGAGTTTTCCCTCCTCATCCCTCACCAAAGTCCACATGCAATTATGTGCAGGGTGTGTTATTCTCAACTTAGAGCCGAGAGAACTGAGTCTCATAAAGGTTAATGACTTGTGAAAAACACATTCATGGCAATGGCTAGTACCATTGTGTAGCATGCAATAGGTACTCCATAAATACTTGTCGATGTGTGCATGTGATCCTTTGTGTTTGCTGGGGGCGGAAACAAAGGAGAGGGTAACACTGCAAAAAGTAATTGCTACAGAGCTAACCAGAGGCATACAGGAACTGACGTCAACAGGACCATCTCTTGTACATCAGTCTTGACTTTAAGAGAAGCAAACTGTGCCCTGAGAATGGACTTTGAACATGTTTCCTTCTTCCTAGATTCAGGACCTACTTGCACTGTTCCAGAGTCATTTAAGCGCCAGGAGAGTAGAAATAAAAGTAAAAAAAAAAAAAAAAAAATTCCCATAGCGTTTTTTTTTTTTTTTTTTTTTTTTTTTTTGCACAGCCCTGGGTCTTAGCTAACCTAGAAAGCCCCGAAGAGTCAGTTTGGAAGAACCCAGTAATCACAGATGTGGAGTGACAGCCAGGAGGCTGACAAGTATATATGCATTCAATTTTTTAAATATAGCATTTCGATGCTTAGGTCTTTTGTGATATGTTCTTTCTCCCTTTTTGGCCAATGTTGCTTCCTCATCTCATTAGACATTTTCCTTACTTTCATGAATTTACTTATACAATTTCAGAGCAGATGAGATTCTGTCTGCCAGGATGAAGCAGAGCCCCTCACCCTCTCCTTCATAGACTGTCTCCTGAGACAGACTTTTGAAAGGCATTCAGAGTTTTCCAACATGTCTGTGGCTGCCCACAAGCTACTATTGTTTGTCTGCATCTCCATCGAGCCAGGGACAAAGCAAAGGTGACAGAGGCCTTATAGTTCTGACAGGAAGTTCTGCCCTTTTGACCCAGGGAAACAGAATAGGAAGACAGTAAAGAAACATTCCAGGAGGAGGTTTGATTTGTGTATACCTTCCATGCTAGCCCACAGACCTTTAGAAGGTAAAATTGGTCTTTTTTTTTAAGTGAGACCCTCATTAATTCCATCCAGTCAGGCTCCTTTTCATAAAACCCCTCTGCACACACAGGACCAAGGCAAGCAGTTCTAGGAGACAGGTGGGAGGGAGGGCTGACTTGGCGTTCCTTGCTGTCCCCTCTCTCCCCGTTTTACACATCTCCCTTCATCCTGTGTGGCTTCTTCTGTTGTGTCTAGTTCTCACTTGCCTTCGTGGGCTTCCTTACTGCCTCCTGCCTCTTCCTGATCTGCCCCATTAATCATCCCTACAATGATGAATTTCTCATTCTCTGGTGCACGGCTTTCAGTTCCCAGTTATTCTCAGGAGAGCTGGGGAAGCAGTGTCTCCTTCTCTTCAGGGTCTGTGGAGTGCAGAGTCACGGATCTAGACAGCCCACTGATCCTTGCATCCATCACCCAGTTTCCCATTCTTATCACCCACACTGTGGCTTCTCTGGTTCACCCTTTTCTTGTCCATCGATCACTCACAGAGGTCGTCTTCTCTTCTCTTGCCCTGCCAGGATGCCTTCCTTAATCTCTTCTCCAACTGTAAGCCCTCATCATTTCTTACCTGGCTCATTTTAGGCCGTCTGATTCTGCTTTGATTCCATCAATGGTGTCCCTCCACCATTAAATTCGGGCTCTAAACTGCTGAGCAGATCACCTAACGTCCCTTGCTTTGAGACCTTCCATAGTACCCAGCTCCCAAGAACAAGTTTACATTCTATTGCAAGACACCAAGCTCTTCGCCATTTGGTTCAGATTTGTTTTTTCTGACAATCATGGGTTTAAATTAACAAAACATTTTGTCTTAAAGTGTTTTGTCTTACAACATTAGCTGGGCACATTGCCAAGATCCCCAAATTAAAATACACAGACTTTTCACCAAGGCTGGGTCTGAATTGCTCATCTGAACCTTAGGCAGGTACCAAATGTGAAAGTTGTGTAACCTCTGGCCAGGCCTGTGGGCCACACCTTGGGTCTAGTTTTTTCTCATATTATTATGAGGTTTATATGACTTCATATTTAGCTTCCAGAATTAAAAGATGATGGATAAGATATGCAGACTCCCCAGGCCAGCTGTTCTCGGAGGTGGCACCTTGCTACATGGTCTTGCACAAGCTCTGGCTAGTCAGCTGTGTCTGTCGGGAGCTATCACCTCATCCAGGGATGATGACATCACACTGGAAGAACTGATTCATGCTTCTCTGCCTCAGACAAGTCAAGTTTATGCAGGAAGGCTCTGATATTAGTCAACCATGACAAGGCAGACAACTCCCATCTTTATCCCAGCATGCCTTTGCCTTAGATCAGTGGCCCAGGACTATTACGTTCTCAGAGTTCTTGGTTGTCTGGTTTTGTGTATCAACTTGACACAAGCTAGAGTCTTGTGTCAGAGAAAAAGAAGCCTTAGTTAAGGAAATGCCTCCTTGAGATCTAGCAGTAAGGCAGTGTCTCAATTAGTGATCAGTTGGGGAAGGCCCAGATTGTTGTGGGTGAGGCCATCCCTGGGTTGGCAATTCTATAAAAAAGCAGGCTGAGCAAGCCATGATGAGCAAGCCAGTAAGCAGTACTCCTCCATTGTGGGGCATTTGGTAGGCAGTAAAGAGTTCCCTTGGTCGAGATAAGTAAAGCCCCGGGAACATTAAGTCAGAAGTTATAAGCTTCCTAGTCTTCCAAGAAAGCAGGCCTGTTCATGCCGCCAAAAGCACTGCATTACCCCCTGTAAAGTGGTATCTGCCATGCCCCAAGTCCCTCCTCTGCAAGCGAAGAATGACCACAGGTCAAGTAAGCTCCAGGCAGAGGCAGGACCACCCTCAAATATGTATAGGTCTTCCCAAGCCCTCAGGCCAAGCTAAGAGGAATCACCCATTGTAAGACTCCAAACCATTTCAAAAACTATATATATATATGAAGGTTTGCTCAAGAGTAAAGGTGTGCAAGAATCATTCCGCTGTTTGAGAGCTTCTATTATAAGAACTGTTAACACTGCCGTTTGAGAAGAGATTTCCTCTCCTGAAGCTTCTTGTACCCTGTGCCGGAGCCTCTCACTGGCTCAGTTCAGCCTGACTCAGTGCCCCATGGCAGCGGCAGAAATGGAACAGGCCAGACCCAGCAGCGGAGGCAATAGAATTGATTCCCTCTTCCCTGTTTTGGGCTTCTCCTATCTCCAGAACTCACATGCCCAGCCATGCCCAGCCGGACCCAGCAGCAGAGGCAGCAGAAGCCACTCCCATCTGTGTGGGTCTTCTAGCACCCAGCCCAGCGCAAAGTCCCACATTCCATGGCCTCTGCAATAGCTCCTGTCTCCAGGTTCCTGCCCTGTTTGAGTTCCAGCCCTGACTTCCTTCAGTAATGAACAATGATGTAGAAAATGACAATAAATAAACCCTTTCCTCCTCAACTTGTTTTTTTGGTCATGGTTTTTTCATCACAGCAATAGAAACCCTAACTAAGACATTGGCAAATCACACTAGTAATCAGTATTCCAGTAGATAACACTAGTTATCAAGAGATTGGGCATATGGATTTGGAATAAGAAAGACTTATGATTTGGAGGCCATTGTTTCCTGATGATTCTCTTTTGTCCCATGTGGTTGAGTTGCTTGTAAAAGAAACTGGCCCTGGCTTTAAAAAGTAAGAAGGGAATCATAGTGGTTTGAATATGCTTGGTCCAAGGAGTGGCGCTATTAGGAGGTATGACCTTGTAGCAGGTGTATCTAGTAGGGGTAGACTTGGAGACTCTCCTTCTCCAAGTTGCCTGGAGGCTAGTCTTTTCTTGTCTGCTTTAGATCAAGATGTAGAACTCTCAGGTATTCCTATACCCTGCTTGACTGAATGTTGCCATGCTTCCTGCCATGATGACAATGGACTGCACCTCTGCACCTGTAAGCCAGCCCCATTTAAATGTTGTCCCTTACAAGAGTCGCCTTGGTCATGGTGTCTTTTCGCAGAAATGGAAACCCTCACTAAGGCAGAAAGGTTGATGGAACCAGGCTAGCTTAGAGCTCTCCCTGACTGTTCTTTCTGGAGGCCTTCTCACCTGGGCTTCATCCTTCCAACATGCTCATTATCCTTCTGTAGTTAATTCTGTTGCCTGTGATTAGCTTATTGACCTTTTTATCATTGGAGTCTCCTTAATTATACTGTGTACTCCACACAGACAGAGGAATTCTTATTCTTCTTCTTCTTCTTCTTCTTCTTCTTCTTCTTCTTCTTCTTCTTCTTCTTCTTCTTCTTCTTCTTCTTCTTCTTCTTCCTTCTCCTCCTCCTCCTTCTTTTCCTCCTCTTCCTCCTCCTTTTTATCTTCCTTCTCCTCATTCGCTTTCTTTTTCTTTTCCTTCTTTGTTCTTCTATATGCAGAATTCCAGTTGTGTCTGGCTTACCTAGTATTCTCAGAAAGATATAGTGATTAAGATAGTGAATAGAAAGGAGTTGAAAAATATAAGTTCCAGGAATGGCTGCATATTCAGAGCCTCAATAGCAGGAACTTCTAAGGATTCCTTGTTTAAGCATGCCTGAGGATGAACGCCAATTGTATTTGTCTGTTTCTGCCCACATGCTTTGAAGCATAAATCAGTTGGGCCACAGGAGGTTGACAGTCCCATTCTAGAAGCTACACATTTGAAGTCATGGGATTGGCAAAACAGCTTCAAAGGGCAAAAGGAATAGTCAGGTAGATCCTCTAAAGAATGAATACCATGCAGATGTTCTTACCGTTCCACCACTGTGATCATGGTAATTCTGCTCTCTAGAGGACTCTCCACACAATGCTCAATTTCTTTGTTTTTGTGATCGAAAGTCTCACTCAAAATAGATGAACATGCTCAGGGCCTGCCAACTTGAACCTTCTGAGCACATCTCCATACATTTGTTTTTTATTTCCTAGCTCATAAATAAAACATCCCTCTATTCTACGTTTGGAGAATATATGTTTCCATTTAACCCAGTCTTTGTTCTATATAAACCTGAATTGGGATCACATTCCTGTAGCTGATAGTGTTATCTACCCAATGGCCATCTAGGGCTTCAATGCCTTTGACTTTTTTGCTTAGGATTGAACAAGAGATAAAAACACACCCTGTTTTAGACTAGAAAAACCAATGCAAGGTTTATAAAGGGCTACCCTGAGGAGTTTCCTCCTCACTGTGGCCTTTGCACGGGAGGCTCTACGGCTTGGGCAGCCATATTATACACACGAGGTAATACATAAGAGGAGAGGGCAAGCATGAAGAAGGGGGCTGGAGGAGACAATAGGAAGGTTTAGTTCATGATGGTATTTTGCAGTCTGTAAATCAGGTCTGGGCTCTGAAGTCAATGAGAGATACCCACGTGGCTTGATCACTGTCAGGTTTACTGTTTCCTGAAGTCCAAAGTGACCTCCCTCATATTCCATCCTTCCTCACACTTAACCCTTGACTTCAGCAAATCTGAATGTATCTCTTATCTCTAGTCACTATGAAGAAAGCTTGAGAAACAAATAAAAACCTACAGAGAACCATTATAAAAACCCCTTTTAACACACACACACATATGCACGCACTTGGAAAGAGAGTATCTTAGTTTCATTTGCTATGATTTAAAAAAAAAAAGAAAGAAAGAAAACCTAAAAAAGTAACTTAGGGGACACAGGGCTTTATTTAGTTTACAGCTCCAGGTTACAGTCTATCACTGAGGGGAAGTTAAGGCAGGAACTCCAGCAGCTGTCTTTCTTTGCTTGGTCCAGCCTGTGAAACTGCCCCACCCACAGTCACAGTAGGTCTTCCTACCTCTGTCACCCTTCAAAAGCAATCCTCCTGCCCCCAGAAATCCTCACAGGCCAATCTGTTCTAGATCATCCCTCAGCCAAGATTCCCTTCTTAGTGGATTCTAGTTAGGGGCAAGCTGACATTTAAAACCTACAATCACAGGGGCCATTTGGAATGTGTGCTAGGATGCTGTTTACATAAACGTTTCCTATATGGTTGTTAATAATGCATCCTTTAGCTTGTTTCCTATACACTTGTTAATAATGTACCATTTAACTTTAAAACTGCTCGGTTATACTGCAACAGGCCCCAAATCTAGTGGGATTTTAGAATTTCTATACAGAAGGGAGTTAAAAGTAGTGCCCGAGTGGGAGGTGTTGAAATGGCATTTGCATTGTGTTTTGAAGACTGAAATACTTGAGACTATCCCCAGGGAGTGAGGGGACAGCCAAGCAGTCCCCTACCCTCATCTCTACCTTCTCACTAAAGTTGCTTCTATCTGGTCACCAATTTGTTTGTGCATTTTGGCATCCCCCGTTAGGAGTCAAGAGATCTGTTGGAAAGCCTTTGTGGCAGCAATGAGAGACTAGAGATTCACTGCTGCTTAAGTCGGTTTGCGTTGCAATGTCGAATTGTCTCTCACATTTGACATGGGAACTTGTGTCTCACGGTGACTGCACAAAGCAGATAGCTAGACCACAGAGCCGTGTCCTCAGTCTTGTCCCCTGGTTGCTTCCCTTCCCTCTGCATCAGCTGTCCTCAGTTTATAAGTGGAACAGAGTGGCCGAGAAGGGCTTCTTGGCATGGAAAGGAACATTTTTGAGATCATAAGCTGTAGGTTGATGTCAAGGCAATACATGATTGGTCAGTAGAGAGTGGGGCGGGGACAAAAGTTGGTAACGCGGAAGAGAAAGAAAAAACAGGGAGATTCGAGAGGAGGCAACAGGGAAGCAGACATGGATGTTTCTCTCTGCTCACTTCTGTGAATGAGGTTGTTATGAACATTTTATAAGAGATGAAACTGGACAGAATTATTTGACTTATCTAGGTGGGCAAATTTTAAAAACTGAATCAGAGTATTTTGGTGTGTTCTTTGATAGAGGGTGTAGTAAAGCACTAAGCCTTCCTCGGAGTTGGGATGTGTGTGTGTGTGTGTGTGTGTGTGTGTATGCAAGGCTTGTCAACAACATACCAAGGGAAAATGAGTGAAAACAACACTATGGGGCAGTCTTGGACCACCCAGGCAGGCAGAGTGAACTGTCTGGGAAATAAACCGAGTGGCGGGGACAGCTTGCCGATCGTGTGATAACGTCTGAGTGCCCGGCTCTGTACTGGAGTGGCTTCTGCGGAGTGAGACCGTGGTGCCAATAACAACAGAACATTTTAATATTGCTGCAACAATAAGTTTTCTCCTACCAGAGAAGAGGAACGAAACATTAGAGAGCCAAGGTAGAAATAACTATTCATCACTTAGAGGATCTGCAAATGGCACCCACAAGACATCCCACTCCTTGCTCTGAGCATGTAGGAATCCAGTTCAATAATCCAGTGCAGGGTTCTTCTTCGGTTGCCTGTGTGAACCTGATCAGACGTCACTAGACCAACACCACCAGGTAGAACATTAGATCTTGAAGAAGAAGAAGAAGAAGAAGAAGAAGAAGAAGAAGAAGAAGAAGAAGAAGAAGAAGAAGAAGAAGAAGAAGAAGAAGAAGATGACGACGACGACAGGGATGGGCTGGAGGACCAAGTGAATAGAGCTGAGGAGGCATGGTTGTCAGGCAAAGGTAGTCTTAGGCTGTCCAAGTTCAAAGAGAAAACAGACTCCAGAAGAAATATAGGAAGTTAGAGCATGCCTGAATAAAGAAGAGGCGCAATAAAGTGAAGGAAAAGCTGATGTTGACAGACAGATGGAAAGGTTTACACATAAAGAGAAAGTATTCTGACTTCTCTGATCAGGACCAGGATGATGATGTAATCTGTATACCTGAGACATGGTGGTCTGGCAAGTGTGGCAAGAATGTGGCTGGAGGGCCCTAGGTTACCTCAGGTTGCCATGGTGCTCAGCCAACAGCAACAGAGTCAGTCAGAGAAAGGAGGAGCCATGTGTTTCAGGGTCAACGCCTGCTCTGAGGACCAGGACAAAGGAGTCCTGTTCATTCCTTTCTATGTCGGCCAGTAAGTAAAGTGAGTGATCAAATGTGGCATTTATAGGAATTTAACATCTGGGAACAAAACAAACACATTAAGGTTCAAGTCCCTGTTTTTCCATTCCCTTGCTGTGTGATATTGAGCAAACTACCTAACCTTTTTGTGCTTCATAGTTTTCACGTGTACGATACTCTCAGCACCTTGCTGATAAGGTACTTGTACCGATTAAGTGAGATATAAACATGATATAAACAGTGCTTAACCTAAAGCCCGGTGCATGGTGGGAACTCCATCATTACCATTTCGTTTTGATAATAAAATAAGTAACAAGGGTAAAACAAAGAGAGAAAGAGTAGAAACGGGAGACTAGGTGTAATACCGCATGTATAATTAGTAGGTGTGATACTGTAATATCATACCTACTGTGTGTGTAATAATAGTGTTGAATGGAGATATGGGAAAGAAGATGAACAGAGGGTTATTAGGTCAGATATCCCCATTGATAGTCCTTGAGGTTTGTGTTAGGTTAGACTTTGGTGTCAAATTTTGAGCTTCCAAACTGCCGCAAGGAAAGGTGGGCTTCTACATGGTTTTCAAATGCATGCTTACACATGAGGAAAACTTTCTTCTTAATGACAGCAATTAATACAGCAGCTGCAAGTGAGTGGTCCTAGCTACTCTGTATGTTCATGTTTTTCCCTGGCTTCCAGGGGAGTCTTCCAGGAGGGGAAGACATGCTATACAGTCTCCACAGTCGTTTCAAACCCACCTTCCTATTTTCCTCTTCATCCAAATGGTTGACATCTCTACTGGCTGGTTTTGTGTCAACTTGACACAAGCTGAAGTTATTACAGAGAAAGGAGCCTCAGTTGAGGAAATGCCTCCATGAGATCCAGCTGTAAGGCATTTTCTCAACTAGTGATCAAGGGGGGAGGGTCCAGCCCATTGTGGGTGGTGCCATCCCTGGGCTGGTAGACCTGAGTTCTATAAGAAAGCAGGCTGAGCAAGCCATGGGAAGCAAACCAGTAAGTGACATCCCTCCATGGCCTCTGTATCAGCTCCTGCTTCCTGACCTGCTTGAGTTCCAGTCCTGACTTCATTTGGTGATGAACAGCAATGTGGAAGTGTAAGCTGAATAAACCCTTTCCTCCCCAGCTTGCTTCTTGGTCATGATGTTTGTGCAGGAATAGAAACCCTGACTAAGACAACATCTTTCACATCTATGGTTCTCACCCTTCCCAATGCTATAGTCCTGCAATACAATTCGTCCTGTTGCAGTGACCTCCAATCAAAGGGATCTTGTACCACAAGAAAGATTCAACTGTTGTCTATTAGAAAGAAAGTCTTCCCCATGTGTAAGCATGAATTTGAAAACCAGGTAGAATTACATCTTTGTAGATTGTCCTGAACCTGTTGGTGTTTTAATGTTAATTCTACCCCAAGAAGGGTTGCCTAGTCACATACTCCTGAGGTGACTTCATCTGAACTTTCCCATTTTAATTGGTAAAATAAAGGAAAGTTAGTGACTGGGTGGGGCGAGGGAAAGAGGAGAGGTTTGAGAATTCAGGGAGGAGGGTAGAGGTTGTCACAAGATGGAGATTCACAAAGACCAGCTAGACCCAGGTGGGATTGATTGGCATTAAATATCTATGAACATTAAGGATTTTACAGGTCTAATATATCATATAGAAGGGCAGCTTGTATCATTGTCTATTTGATGCAATTTTGTTGTGTTGAGGGTTTGTGGATTGAGAGTTTAATATATAAACCTGTATGAAAAGCTATTGGGCTGTAGAGTTGTATTTATGTGGGATTTTGGGGGCACAGAAACACCCTGTGACAGAGGTGGAGAACAGGCAGTAGAAAACCACCAGGGAAGGGAGTTGTGCAGAGTGAGATCCTTATGGTGGCTCAGACCAGGCAACAGAGATACACATGGCTTCGAACTAAAACTGAGCCTGAAGAGTGAGACCTCAGGGCCGGTAAAGAGATAAACCCATTATATTTTTAATATTTACTACTACACATCTTCCTATGTGGTTATTCTACATGAAATAATGTAGAATTTTCATGTCTCTAAGGCTCCTGTATTTCTCATTCAAAGTCAGCTGGGTATCAACAGTGTGCTCTAAGGAAGGAGGGTAATGGAGAGAGGATCTACCTGAGGCATCTGAAAGGCAGAATCAGTGCTGGGAACAGACAAAGCCATAACTTAGTAGTGGAGCAAAACCATGCAAGAAATTCAGGGAGGGATGCAAAGCCAAGTGAAGCTTGGCACTCCATGGCTGGGAGGATCGCTGGAGACAGGATGTGGAGCAAATTAGGGTCCAGGTCACTCAGGAGTTATTCTTGGGGCAGGGCCTGTAAAGGAAGGTTGTACTCGTTCAATGTGAAAACTTGGAACCTTAACTTCAACCTCAAATCTTTCGACCATAAGTGTCTAGCCTTTGGGTTTTCTTGTAAAACACTCAATCCATGCCTCCTAATCTCCTTTGCTTTCCTTCCCTTCTGCCTAGATACCATTGGTCATTAGTTTGTACTTCACTTTGTTTGCCCAAAACATGATCTCCAGGTCCCCAGACCTCACTCCATCAACATCATCCAACTCCCGGCATCACGTACTACTGATCAAGACCACTGATCAATACCTGACCCAAAGCCCCATATCACTCTGCCTCCTACTGAGCCAGATAAGGATCTTAAAATGCTCCTGACAGTCTGTGTTCAGCTTGTCCACACCACACCAACCTTCTTCCTGACCTTCACACCTCTAAAGTCCTTTATTCCTACTCCTGGGAACCATGTTCTGGATCTCCTGTAGGGCTTTCCATTTCTAGAATCTTTTTGTCTTTCTGTATCTTTAACTCTTCCTTCCCTCCTAAGTATGTCTCAAACCTTAGACAGGTCCACATTTCACCTGTCTCTTAAGAAAAGGACCTGCAGACTTGGGTGGAGGTAAGAATGTGATAATATTCAGGGTGTGGAGGAAGGAAGGAGCGAAGTCAACCAGATAAAGAATACAAGCTACCCCAAGTTCTATTTTCAATTGCCCATGACCTTGGCAAGAGAAATCCCATAGGAAAACAGTGGAGGAACAAAAAGACAAAGGGTCCAGGCAAACAGGACGCCTTTTCCACGATGGTTGTAAACTCCTCTGGTGTCTGTCTTGTGGGTAGGACCTCTTACCTCACACACAATGTGGCTTCAAACACCCACATCAGCTGGGGTAGACGGCCAGGGGATGAGATGAGGCAGGTAAGTAAAGCCTGGGGGGTCTTTGGGAAATGTTTACACTAAGCAAAGGTGGGGGAAGTCCCCAGCCAGTGACTGCAGCAGGGTGAAAAGCAAGGGCTGAGCTGCCTGGAGGGAGATTGCATTCTCATTTAAAATAAAAATGCCATCAAAGCAGATCTTTTCAGACCCTCAGAGGTCTATAGAAACATGAATACTACCAGTGGAAGGAAAGGATGCAATTTCTAAGGAGGAAGAAAAAGATGCTATTAGCAAAACATTTTCAGAGCAACAAAGGA
The DNA here is from genome assembly GCF_963924665.1 of Micromys minutus. Taxonomy (NCBI): domain Eukaryota; kingdom Metazoa; phylum Chordata; class Mammalia; order Rodentia; family Muridae; genus Micromys; species Micromys minutus. The sequence goes on along the minus strand of NC_137957.1, from coordinate 38,130,965 downwards.
GGAAAAAAAGCTCTCAGATAAAGTCAGATAAATGGGGCGTGGCCCTCGCAGGAGCAATAAAACCAAAAAAGGACACTGGAATAGAGTAGATATCCTGCTTTAGAGAGCCAGGAAAGTGGGTGAGGCCAGCAGTCTTACATTTATCAGTGAGCAGCCTTCAGTCCCCTGACACTCCCCCCCACCCCATTTTCTTTTTTTCCATAATCCTACCTCCCAGGCTATTTGGCAGGTATGGTAGAGTCACGCCTGAAGGGTCATGGGAAGGTGCCTTGGGACTGATGGAGCCTCTGCTGTTACCGCAGGTGAGAGCAGAGGCCGGAAGAGGCTCCGGTAAGTCACTGTCCCGGACTCGGTGGGGCCAAGTGGGTCGGAGTATGGAGACAGCAAGTCAAGAGGATATCAAGGGCATGAAGGTATTGTGAGGGCCGATGTCACCAGGGGAAGTGAAACTCTGAAGAAAGGAGCCCGGGAAGAACAGCTTTAGAAAGACACACGAGGGAACTGCCCTGGGCACGAAGGAGACTTTTTTATGGTCAATGCTGACCACGAGGATTCTGCACCAGGGGCTTTCCTCTCTGTCGCCTCGGTGGACCCGCGGGAAGATTTTATCTAAAGATTATGCAGTCCTTAGCTGGGCGTGGTGGTCCATCCTTCTGACCCCGGCACCGGGAAAGTAGAAACAGGGGGATGGTAAGTTCAAGACCAAGGGTGACACCCTGCCTCAACAAACAAGAAAACAAACAATGAGAAAACAGGGCTGGAGGTGTAGCCTGCGCAAGCCCTTTGCTTCAATCCCCAGCACGGACCGGCCTTATAAAGTGAGATTCCCACTTTGTACATGGGAAAGAGTGATGAGACATTGCCAGTCACGTGAAGAGGGTGCAGCCCGTGGTGAGGGAGAAGCTGGCTGCACAGGTTCCTGGGCAAATGTTTGCTGCTTAATCTCCTGCACGACCACAGCGAAACCACTGTAAGATGGCTCTATGATGTGTCGATTGGAAAGTACGATCAGAAAGAACAAAAATAGATCCTGTCCTTAGGCACATCTCAGCAGCCCTTTGGGCTCAAGACAGTGAATGAAGGGGGAGGGGATATACCATGAAGACTTATTTTGATCGAAGGCAAGTGGTGTCTGAAAAGATTAGAAGGGAAGAATTATCCAGAACAGTAGTTCACAGCTAGAAGGTCCCTGGTGAAAGACTGGAGATGTTTTTGCTTGTCACAGTGGAAGACAGAAACACTGCTGGCAGACAGAGGGCAGAACCCACAGCTGTCAATCATCCTACAGTATATAAAACAGCAGCCGCCTATGGTAAAGGACAGCAGGTAGCTTGAGCACTTGTTGCTCTTGCAAAGGACCAGAGTTTGGTCCCCAGCACCCATTCACATGGTGGCTAACAATCACATGTACCTCCAGTTTCAGGGGCTCTGGTGCCCTCCACTGGCCTCTGCAGATGGTCGGATTTCATTTTACCAGTTCCAAGATTTGGAACTCCTGGTGTGAACCAGGGCTGGGTCCTTACTATGCTTTCTATATTCAACATGCCAGGACGGCCCACGTTCATGTATGGAGTATTCTGGCTCTGAAGTAGTCGGGGAGTCAAAATGCTGGTTAGCGACTCAGGTATTGGTTTAGGGGTTTCAGCAATCTTTACCTGAGGCTGGGGTGTGTTTGTTGTTCATGAGGGTCACCGGGTTTGGAGAATGTGTTAATATATAGGCAGAGGAAGGGATACCCTATACCCCTCCCCCCGCGCCAAATAAGTAGTTTTCCAAAAGTCAGAATGAAATCTTTATAGAAGAAAAACTGCTAAGACTAAAAAAGGGCCAGCAAGTACCCTCAAAGAGAACATTTAAACCCAGCCTGTAGCTAAGACTAGAAGATCTGAAGGCTGGGATGGGGTCTCAGTCCTCAGGCTGAGGAAATCCATTAAATAATCTAATGTGGAGTTTTGCATTGCAGAAAAAAAAGATAGAATGAAATCCATAGGAAAGCCACTCGACCAGGCATGGTGGCACATGCCTATAATCTCAGTAGTTTGAGAGGCTGGGGCAGGATTGTGCTTAAGTTCAAGGCCAGCATCCTGGCTGTTAGGAAAGCCATACTAATAGTTTGAAAACAAAACAATATTCTGAAAACAAGCATAGGGGGACTTGGGTCACTTAACATGGGAAACAAGATAACATCGTTTGCTTGTGTTCGAACACAAGAAAGATTAACACAGAAACAGAAATGGCCACTGTTTCTCATCTTCATGGAGGATCAAATTATAAGAAATGGGCTGAGATTGCCTTTGATGGGTAGTCAGGAACTCGAAAGCATTAGTAATTGGACCCTGGGATGGACATTCAACTTATGTTACACGAGTTTGTTAAAACAAACAACACTGAGAGTTGGCCTGGCCACAAACAGGGGAGTAGATATGGTGACTTCTTACCACCAGACCCTGTTTTATAGTTCCTTCTGCTGATGCCTTCCTACAGCCTGCCTAATTAGTAGCTGGAAAAGCAGAAGTCTTTTGCTTTTGATAGATTTTCATCTCTTTATTAGGTTGACTGGTGGCTTCGGGGTAGTGTTGATGTAGCCAGTAATTTTATGGCATTTGTTTTTTCTCCGTGGAACGTGGCCATGAAGCTATCAATTATATTATGCCTGTGGGCCACCAAATTGAGCTTGTATTGATCATACTGTATAATGGCTCATTTTATGAGTGGACTGACACCAGCATACATCCCATGTCATCTGAAGCTGTCATTCAGATCAGAGCAAACAAGGAGGAGAAACAGCCTCAGGCTTTGGGTTTGATTCAAGGGTGTGCATTGAACCTTTGAATATTCTTGTGCATGTGTGTGTGCAAGTGTGCACACGTGTGTGTATGTGTGTGTGTGTGTGTGTGTGTATGTGTGTGTGTGTTCCCTCATTTTGAAGGCAACTCTGAGTTTGAACAGGGCATGGGAGTAGTGTTGAAAATGGAAATGAAATCTTATGAGTTCTAGCCTTGTACAGAAGTCAGCAAGTCCCCTGTCCAAGTGACTGACTCATAGATGGAAAAAGACTAAGTCCATTGGAAGCCATGTCCCAGGCTGAAGGAACATCAAGCTTTTACACAGTTGTTGACTGTCCTGTGCAAGTGCCTTAGCCTTTGTAGAGTCATAGTGAGGGAACGGAAGTAGATTGGCTTCACCATTGACTGACTGTTTCATTTCTTTGTGAAAATAATTGCTCCTGTCGGAATGTTCATTCTGAGCAGTAGTATTCACCAGTGACTCAGACTTTCTCTAGGTACAGACATTTGGTTAAAAAAACCCAGAGATGTTCATATGAAATGGTACACACTGGAATTAAATGAATCTCATCAAGGGAGACTTCCAGCTGAGCTTTCTTTCACCTGGGTTTGTCACCTAGGCAGAGTGCTTGTCCCCTAAACCCCAATTCCCATACTTCCCTTTGATATTATAGACCCTGACTCCTAAGCCAACTCCAAGACTCTGCTTCTAAGCCTTTCTAACCCTTAGGAATGAGTTTTGACTGAAGGGATGTTAGTCAAAGAGATTACAAATGATACATGTCAAATCCAAGCCACGACCTTAAAGAAAAGATAGCATCTGCTTTCTGCTTTCCTTCCCCAGGGCTAGGGTTGGGGCAGGAGTGCAGGGCCTAGCAGCAATATTCAACCATATGGTAGAACTTTGCTGAGGACAACAAGGAGACTTGATGCCAGAAAACTTGGGTTTCTCTTGTTGTAAAGTCACTATGTCAGCCTTGGAGTGTTCATGCTTTGACTATGTAGGACAGAATAGACTCTCATTTGTACCCTTTGGGCACTACAACCTTTGGTTTAGGTGTGTCTCATTTAGTGTGTGGGAGTGTGTGTGTGTGTGTGTGTGTGTGTGTGTGTGTGTGTGTGTGAGAGAGAGAGAGAGAGAGAGAGAGAGACAGACAGACAGACAGACAGACAGACAGACAGAGACAGAGAGACAGAAACAGAGACAGAGAGACACACACAGAGAGAAACAGAGAGACAGAGAACACCTTACACTCTGTAATGTGAAATACATGCAACTCAATTTTTTCTATTAATCAACTAAATGTTATAAGCCAGATAATGGTCCTCTAGCATGAAGCTAAACAGCATGAGTTCTTTAAAAAGACAGACCCACAGGATGATCAGGTATCATCCAGATGCCTCATCTGGTCAGGTAGGTAGAGGCAACAACCCTTCCCTTACCAGATGTTGGGAGGATCTCAAGAGACCATACAGGTAAGGGATTAAAAACTGGACATTCGTACATGGCGCTCACAGACACTGGATATATCTTAGCTACTGCAATTATGTAGCTCCTCTTTAGCTGGCGGTGATGCTGAGGAACGGGGGTTACTAGAGTCAATCTAGACATCTAATCATCTGCTAAATCACCTGGAGTCTCACAGAAGTGAGCCACTGTCTGGGTTACTGGCTCACTTCCCATGGCTTGCTTAGCTTGCTTTTTATACGGACTAGGATCACCTACTTGGCATTATTTACAGTGGGTTGTGTCCTCACATAGGTCAAGAAAGCAACCCTACAAATCTATAGACTTGACTACAGGCCAATCTTACAGCAACATTTTCTCAGCTGAGGTTCCGTGTTTCCAGAAGACCATAACTTGTGTCAAGTTTACAAACAAAAGCCTAGCCAACGAATCTATCATTACATTCCTGGTAATTGGCTTCTAGAGGAAGTTTGAGTACAATTCTCCATGTAGCTGCGGACTTCGGTTTCTCAATGGTGGTGTCTGCTCTGGCTTCTCTTTGGGAAACAAGGGCATAGTTGTGATTGATTGTGATTCCCCTCCTCTTTGACAGCCATCATCATCCTAACTCAGGGTGATGCTACCAGGGTAGGCAGGATCAACACCTGGATCCCTGGCAGCCTTAATGAGCAGGGCCCAGCCACTCATGCCCAACGGGCCAATTAAAGAGACAAGCAATATTGAAATGCAGAGAAAGATTTATTCCATGTGGCAACATTGGGAAGAGGAACAAAGAGAGCTGCAACCCTCTCCCCCCCCATCCTGTTTCTTCACCCTCTCCCTACCCCCAATCTTTAGAGTCCTAAAGGTTTAGGCTTAAATAGAGGGCAAGAGTCAAGCATAAATAGATAAGCAATCTAGGTAAGGTCCCACCTGCCATTGTCTGTCATTCCTTCCCACAAGGTGTTCAGACAAGGTGTCTGAACTGTGTCAAATCTCTTCCTGATCTTCCCTTCAAATCTCCTCAGGCTGCACCAAGGTTTAACCATCTCCTGCTCCTAGCATGAGAGTCCTAGGAAAATTCTAATTTCTTGAGTTCCATTGTCCATAACCAAAAGGAAGGTAAAAATATCTCTCCTTAAATAGACTATCTTCATCTGGCAGGATTTTCAGTGATGGGTCTTGGGGAGGTGGAATTTTGGGAGATTTGTGGAGTTAAATTGCCCTGGCCCTTTCTTTAGTTCAAGCTTGTTCTAAAACTAAGAGATCCCTTCATCGTGGGGTGTCAGGGAGGCACCAACCCCGGGTGGCTCCTATCAAATTTGCAAACACACTACCTCCATTCCATTGTGACCTTTAATCCTACATGAAAGGATTTGCACGGAAAGCTGCCCTGCTCTCTTCTCAGACATGATGATGACCTGGTACTTTAGTCACCCTAAGATGGACAGAAACATAGAGCTAGACAAGTGGACCAGCTGTTGTCAAGATACTCAGCAAGAAGCTATATTGGATGCTACTGAAAAAAACATTTTCAGTGAGTGGTTCTAAAACATGAAGAGACTTCTCTGAACAACCATCATTAACAGAAAAAGAACATACAAGAGGAGAGTCAGATTATCTTCCCATCCCCATCTCCACTCCCAAATAACCAGTTGGCCACATGGACGTCATCCAGAGGAGGAGAATCCAGTCACAGCTGCAGGGGAAACAGCCTTCTGGATGGGGGGTAGGAGGAGGTCAGGTAACTAATTAGCAAATAAGTCATTGTATTGTTTTAATGGATTTGGTTGTGCCTGTGGCATTCGTAGGCTCTTTGAATTCTGTGAATGCTTATTTCCTATCCAAACATGTGATTGTTTACTCTTTCTCCAAAAATTGGATGGGTTGGATATCTTTCCCCAGAATAGAGTTGATGCTTATATCCATGAGGACATTTCTTGGTTGGACTTTTAAATGAAGATTGACTGGTCATGTTGAGTTGAGAAGCACTGAGTGACTAACCCTTAAGGTGGGAGTGAGCCGCTCATAGCTTCCCTCCGAAGCTTTCTCGGTTTCATAAATCTGCATGCTTACTTCCTGTGTAACTGACTAAAGTGACTAAAATGTCACGGAGAAAATCTTTTTTTTCACTTTTTGCCTTTCTGGCTTCAAAAGCTGGCTGGGGTGGGCTCTGGTTGTGTTCCTGGCAGAAGCCGGTGCCTGGGAAGTTAAACTACCACCTAAGTGTCACAGAGCACCTGAGTCACAGGGTTAGGACAAGGCACAGACACATGATTAGAAGGGGAAATAGAGGAGGGTTATTAAGAAAAGGAAGGGGTACCTAGGAAAGGGGCTGAAGAAATGGCTCAAAGACTTGAGGTGAGGGACCCTTCGTATTAGGTCATCTACCTAACAATTGTCTGTCCTACATTTTTAGATTCTTTTGAATCTATTCTTTGAATGTAGCACAGGTGGAGGAAGAATTTCTAGTTTTTCTCTGCCAAATGGCTTCTTTTACATGTTAATCTTGATGTAGATTTTTTTTACAATGACAATTTGACTACCACCAAAGAATTCTTCAAATATCACTCCTATAACATAAGCATCTTCCCCAAGTGTCTTGTGCCATAAACACTGAGTGAATAAGGTAGAGTTGTCCACTGTGTGTGTGTGTGTGTGTGTGTGTGTGTGTGTGTCATGTGGAGACTAAAGACAACTTTAGGTAGAATTCTTCAGGTACCATTCATCTTCTTTTTGAGGTAGGGCGTCTCACTAGCCTCAAACTCACTATGTAGACTAGACTGGCTGGGTAACAAGCCCCACAGACCTATCCATCTCTGCTCTGGGATTGCAATGGTCCACTTCATCATGTCTGGCTTGTTTCAGTGGGGTTCGGGTCTTGAATTCATGCCCTGTACTCACAAGAGAAGTAAGTGTCTTACCTGCTAAGTGACCATCTCAGTACAAGTTGACCCATTTCCAAATCAAGCAACGGAAATGGGCTGGATATCCATCTAGCGTTGATCTTAGCTAACTCTTTCAGATCTTCCCTTAGCTAAGAAGCCAGAGAACGTTGAAAAGAGGATGAGTCACAGGCAGAGGGATGAGGCTGCATGTGGGCGAGTTCTTCACTGCATGCAACCTCTTATAAGAACCTTCTGGAAACCTTGAATTTGCTAGTGGATAATTGCCCCTTGTCCCCTAGCCAGTCTCTTTGCAAGACAAAGTTGCTTTAATAATCAGACCACCTCACCCCTTAGAGTCCACCATGAATGTGAAAGTCACATTCTGCTGGCCTACAGGCCATCCATACCCACATTGCTGCCTCAGCATCTGATGGCATTGCCCAGGACAGCCCTGTGCTTTAGTCATTTCTTGCCCTTCCCTTCCCCTCCCCTCCCCCTTTCTCCCTCGATCACCCTCCCTTCTTCTTTCTATCTTCCCTTCATATAATAGCTTCAGTAAGATAGTAGATATATGATGCACAGTTCACAGATAGCAGTTTAGTGGGATTTAGTATATTCTCAGATTTGTGATACTAATGCCCCAATCAATTTGAGAAAACTCTCCTTTTCGGTGCATTTTTTTAAGTGTTTATTATTTTGTGTGTGTGTGTGTGTGTGTGTGTGTGTGTGTGTGTGTGTGTGCGTGCTTATCTGTATGCCCAATCATATGCTTGCAGGTACCAACCAAGTCCAAAAGAAGGTGACAGATGGCCTGGAACTAAAGTTACAAGCTATGGTGAGCCATCCCATGTGGGTGCTGGGAATTAAACCAATGTCCTCTGTGAAAGCAGCAAGTACTCTTAACCACAGAGCCATTTTCTGGCTCTCTGGTTCCTTGCCTTACCCACGTTGGAACCAAAAGGTTAAGGAACGGATGAGAATTCCGCATCATATCAAATAATCAAGGAGCTTCTTCTCCAGTTCAGAGAGGGCTGCTCAGCAGCTATGGCTTGGCTCTTAGACTGACTTCTCCCTTCTGCATAGACAAAGGGCTGCCTCTCGGTTTGCAACCACATGAGTGTGAGGAGAGAGCCCTCCCTCCTCCTACACTTGGCTTTGTTTCAGAGCCTCAGCAATGTGATCCGTAGGCCAACCATATTGCAACTGTCTTATAAGGAGTTTCAACTGTGCATGTTAGTGGACCTGTGTGTGGGTGGGCAAATCTGATCACAGCATATTTTAAATGTATACGTGTAAGAAAGTATCATAATAAAATTTATTAGTTTGTGCAGTTAAAAACTTTAAGTTTTTGGTTTTTTAATGTTTTTTTAGAGATTTATTTATTTTATGTATATATGAGTACATTGTCGCTATCCTCAGACACACCAGAAAAGAGCATCAGATCCCATTACAGATGGTTGTGAGCCACCATGTGGTTGCTGGGAATTGGACTCAGGACCTCTGGAAGAGCAGTTGGTGCTCTTAACCACTGAGCCATCTCTTCAGCCCCATTTTAAAAACTGCATTGGTAGATTTGCTACTTTTGATTTGCTTTTCAACAACAGCTAACAAGGCCCCTACTGTGAGCAGATGCTTACCTCAGCAATTTCCATGATTCACCATTTAATTTTCAGAACAAGCCTAGCTCAGGATTCATAGTTTTTTCCATTTTTCTCACAGAATAACCAAGTATCAACAATCAATAATCACTGAGGCATCAAGAATAATTCCTGGGCTGGAGAGATGGCTCAGTGGTTAGAGCACCGACTGCTCTTCCAGAGGTCCTGAGTTCAAATCCCAGCAAGCACATGGAGGCTCATAGCCATCTTTGGTGGAATCTGATGCCCTCTTCTGGTGTGTCTGAAGACATCTACAGTGTACTCATATATAATAAATAAATAAACCTCAAAAAATAATAATAATTCTTGGTCTAGTGAGATGGCTCACACACGCTTACATTGTGTATACATAAGAGGTGTGAATCTCTATGTTCAATAACTAGTTATAATATTTTGTGAAGATGATTGGTAACCCTTCTTAAACTATTATTATTGTTTCCGAAACTCGAAGCTTCCTTTTGATCGTTGGGTGATAAGTCAGGAGCCTTTGTGAACTAATGGCCACAGAAGATTTTTTTTTCAGACACGTCCAGGCTTCTGGTGGTGCATTTGGAGTTGACTGATTTATCATTAGGAGCAACATGCCAAAATGTTAATGTCTTCATCAGGAGCTAATTAAAACCGGTGAACTCTGTTTGCTCCTGAGAATCTGCATTTCTCCCTGACACCACTGGGTCCTGCGAGCGGCGGCCTCTCACAGGCCTTCCTGACCTTTCTTCTCAGTTCACTGCCCTTTCTTTTCTTGGTTGAGCTCTCAGTCTAGTCTAGAGTTTCCAATCTCCGCACTACCATCATCTGGGCTGGCTGAATCTTTACATGCTCAGGTCTCTACCTACTAGATTGGTATCAGGAGCACTTCATTCCCCAAACGGTAATAACTGGAATTGTCTCCGTGTATCGCCAGATGTCTTTGCAGAGACAAATTTGACCCTGATCAGGAGCCATTAGGATAAGGAAGAGTGCTTAGATCAGAGCTACACACAGAATCTCCCATGGTAACCCTGACAGCATCAATTAAGGCTCCAGCAGAGCAGAGCAGGATCTGACAACCCCAGAGGTGAGAAATTAGACACTTTGCCTTTTGTATAGCCTCTGCAATTAGCGAGCAGATTCCACTTAAAAAAAAAAAAAAGACTGGTCACATTTTCCAAACTTCCCACCAATCCATGTGACTATCCCTGGAGTGATTAGTTGGTGATTAGTTACCAACTATATGAAAGGCAATGCACAGAATTTTAGAATTTGGATAATGTGGGGGTGAGGGGTGGTAGAGGAAGGGCACGGAGCCCAGATGCTAGGTTTAGAGTTTGTAGTTCCAAGTCTTAACCAGTGATAAGGAAACATTAAGATCCCAGACATGTATGTAATTCTGTAGCATGTTGGCCTGGGCCCACAGATCTGCTCCCATTGAAGATGCAATCCACCCATGGGTTCCACCCATTTCCATAGGAGCCTTGCTAATTGGAATTCCTGGACCTCACACTGATGCCATTTAGTCATCCAGATACGTAATCTTTCAAGCTTTCATCTATAACCACCCTATCCATTCTTCCCAATCTGAGGCGGCCACAGCTTACAGATGGCCAGTCGTTAGGGAGAAGACTGTTATACACAAATCTTTGTTTTGGATGCCAAAGAGGATTTCCTCTTTCCAGGACTGCCCACTGCTGTCCCCTGGACCAGAAGCCGGCTTCCTGAGGCCCGGCAGCATCTGCCACTGTGACCTTGGGTTTTGGTTTCCTTTGTCTCTAAGAGCAGAAGTCCAGGGGGGACTAGGTGGGCTAGAGAGGTGGCTCTGTCGCAGCTAGGGACTGCAGGCTGGTAGCGTGTTCGGTAAGAGGAGCTGAGCTGCTTCAGGCCTCGCTGGGGTGGGGGCAGGGCTAGCCAGACCACAGTGACCTTTGGGGCCCCACAAGAGTGAGGGGAAGAGGAAGCCGTTTTTGCTGCTCTGAGCTCAGGACTTCCTGAAGGCGGGGCTCCTGTTCTTTGCTTTCCTCTGGGTGCGCACGTCAGCAGGTTAGTGGAGGAACTCAGATATTCACTCATAGCGAAGGGTTAGAGTTTGCAACACCAGAGACTCTGGTAATGGCCCTTTCCAAGCAAGCATTCTGGACTCTGAAAACAAGGCCTTGTTTATAGTTAGAGACACCGACTTTCTTGGCATTTAATGTCCCTGACATGGAAGCAGGCGCTCCGGAGAGCCAAGCTGAGACCGGGGGCCCACGTGAACTTGCCTAGCTTCTAGCTTCAGTGAACAAACTTCACTTTGACTCAAACATCGCTTTTTTTGTTTCCCCAACGTGGTCTTTTCCTTTGTCTTCATTTCCTGATAACCTTCTTTCTCTTCTTGTCTCCTGAGAGTCTGCTCAGTGCTAACTCCCAGAACTGTCTCAGGTGGGCCCTCTACTCTAGTTGACCCTTAGTGGGGTGCCAACTCTCTTACTAAGCCAAGCACAGTAACTGTGGCCGTTTGGGTCACCTATATTTCTCTCATCGAGGACCCTTGGGTAGTTAGTTGGTGGGTGTCCAGGGTGGGGGAAGGGTGTGTGAACCCAGCTAAACTTGTTTAACTCTCAGTAATCTTGTCTATTGTCTCTCACTGTGGAAGAACATAGAAGAAGCATTCACCCTCAGATGGTGAGGGGGTTATCAGAAATGACCACTTCTTTTAAAGTTGATTCCCTTCTGTGGACCCAGCCACTGGGGCCTTTTGACTTCTTTCTTCGGGTCTCCCTCCTGGGCAGTCAGTCCTCCATCTCTTGTCCCCAGCTCAGTGGGAAACAGCACTGTAACTGAGCAAGGGAGCTGGGATGTAGACTGACCTGCCTGTCTCTCTCAACAGCATTGTTTGGGTGAACTACTGTCTTCTCACCTACAAAGTGGGAACAGCTGCTGCTGTCTGGGAAGATACAAAGGGCATGATGTGTAGAGAGAATGTTCACAGTGCTTGGAAAGGCAGCACTGTTCAATACCACAGTAGGGTTTCCTCTTCTCTGCAGAGGTGGACAGGACACGCCCAGCAAGACAAAGGAAAGATTTGTTTGAAGCTTCAGGAAGGAAGTAGAGAGCCTGGAGAAACAGGAAACCCAACTCCAGAAAGGACCCCTCCCTAGGATGACCCCCCTCCCTCCACCAAAATCGGAATCAACTTTACCCCAACTAATAGAGCAACTTCAAGGATGTGATGATAAAAACAGAGACCAGACTGAATTCTGTCTCCAGGGAATGGGGGGGGGGGGGTGTGGGGAGGGTGTGCCAGAAATACGAAAGCAACACAGGAAGAGAGATGGTAGAGGCCAAGGGCACCACGGGTTGGGGCTGGCTGTCCTGGGAAGGGGATTTGGAACATCAGAGGCCACAAGTAGCAGAATCAGTTTCAGAAATACTGAGGCACTAAGTTGGCCACCTGGTTACATGAGCAAAATTGTAGGTTAGGGTGATCATTCTGTTTCCTGCTCCTCTGGGCCCTTCCTTCTCCATGTTCAGTCTATTTAGACATCACTTCCCCAGATTTCTTAAATATGGGCTAGGACTGTAAACTCGGGGCTCTTCCCAAGGACTGTGGTAGTAGGAGGTGTCTCCCCTAGATATAATTGCTCAAATTTCCTACTACACTGTTCACTTGACAAGGGCAAAGGTAAATAGTTTATTCCGAGGGCCAAGCATCATTCACATAAGTGCCCAATGAAATACATGAATGGTGGCTGTGGGGAAAGCACAGTCTTTTTATGTCCTATAAAGAGCAAGTTCACATCCCCAGTCTGCCATATATAAGCTGAGCGGTGTGGTCCGAGTATGTAACTCAACCTCTCTGAGTTCTACTCAACTCCATGAACAAATGTAGGGTATAGGGTCAACCAACAGCCTTGGGGAGAGATGCTCCAAGGACATTGGGTCCTCAGCCCATCTTTCCTTTGACACATCTGTTCCACTCCCACCTCCTGGTCACATCCCAGGCCCTGGCCCCTCCCCTTTCTTGTCACTGCTTCTCTTTGATTTGTGAAGCTCTTCCTGTGCACCGGGTGGTGTTCTAAACCAGGAGTGGCAAATGCAGCCTGTTTACCAGATCTAGTTCAGCACCTGTTTTTGTACCAGACTATCCATGAACTAAGAAAGGGGGTTTTACATTTTTAAATGCTTGCAAAAAAAAAATATTAGAAGATTTTATGGCACATGGAAATGACTTGAAATGCAAATTTCTGTGCCTATAGAAAATCTTACTGGCTGGCCAGTTACATTCATTCCTCTTAGTGTTGTCTGTGGCCATATATCTTGTACCTCTCGGCTGCTGGAACTAGATACCCTAATACGTGTTCCCTATAACCACTAGAGAGTTATTTCTCACAGTTTTGGGAGCTGGGATGTTCAAAGCACCTATATTAGGTACTTGGTAAGAGCTTTCAGATTCATGGTGTCTTTCACTGTGTGCTCACAATGGGGAATAGAGTATAGCTCTCTGGGGTCTCCCCTACAAGGGTTCTACCCATGTGTCCAAACACTCTCCTCCCTCCCCTTCAATTCTATCATCTTGGGGATAAGGGCTAAACATTTTTTGGGAGATAAAAACATTCAGATCCCAAGTGTTGGTCATCTGAGAAAGAGGCCGTGACCCAATGAGTCAAAGGTATCTACCATCTGGAATTGTAAAAAAAATTAAAAATTTAACTTTCTGAACATTGCTCTCTGATGACCACATCCCAGCGAGAATCAAGTGAAGTCACTGTGGTTATTATCCTCATGAGACAGACGAGGGTCCTGAGGAGAAACAGGGTGAGTGATACCACAATGTTCCACAGTTGGTCAGTTGTAGAAACGGTGTCAAACTGGGAAGGTGATTGGAAGGAGGTTAAGACAATGGTCCACAGCGTCCTGTGCCAAGTCAAGGAGTCTGGGCTCGGAAGTTCCCAGATCAAGAAAATGGTACAATAAGGGGACATGCTAAGGAGGAAAAAGGAGAAGTGGAAATGGAAGAATCAGTTGCAGGTGATGACAGCTCTCTGTGTGACCCAGAAGCAAGGAGTTCGGGTTGGCCAAGTTGCCAGCAACACTAATGGAGCCCCAGCTGCCATGTGTCCCATGAAACCGTGAGCAAAATTAAAACCTTCTTCTAAGTTGTTTGTGTCTGGGATGAGAAAATAAACTAGGACAAATTTAAGATTCATTTTTTTTATTTAAAAATTTTAAATGTAATCTAAAAAAATTTTATTTTAAAACTATTTTTTATCTTAAATTTAAAACTAAAACAACATCGAGCATATACCTAATGTAACAGCTCCCTAAGCAGTTCTGATATTCACTCTCCCTCACCCATATCTGATGTATAGACAGCCATTCCCACCAGATGTAAACAGTGATTATAGTTGAGTGTCAGGGTTACAGTCTTCAATAAAGATTTACTCATTCTTATTTTATATGGATGAATGTTTGCCTGAATGTGTGTATGTGTCCCACTTGTGTAAAGTGGAGGCGAGAGCAAGGTGTCATAACCCCTGGAGCTGGAGTTACAGAAGGTTGTGAGATGCCATGTAGAGGCTGGGAACGGAACCCAGGTCCTCTGAAAGAAGATCAAAGGCTCTTTGTTCATGAGCCATTTCTCCAGCCCCAATTACTTTAAATTTTGTTCATCTTTTTGTTTTGCTGATATTAAAATTCTCCCAGGAATAAGGCAGGCTACTTACTCAGAGCTGTGTTATGTGAAAGATAGAAATTATAGTTGCTTAATAAATAGATAAGTGCATTAAGACATATAAAATTCATAAAATAGAGCCAGGTACATGTTGATGTTTAATATGAGTTGGCCAATAATAACAATACATAAAAGAATACATTTTTCGATTATAAAAACATCGTGGGAATAAGGAAACAAATACAGATATGATGACACAGGTCTATAATCCAGAAGGAAGTTGAGGCAGGAGGATTACAGGTACAAGGCCAGTCTGAGTTACCTAAGGAAACCCAGATGTAAGTTGCTAGGACATCTTTAGGCGAAGCACCTGGGGTCACCTGCAAAAGACCCTGGAGAGAACAGGAAGCCTCACCAGGCTGCGCCATCAGTCCATCATGAGATGCAGGATGCTCTGTATGGGACAGAGAGCAGGTGAGGATTACTTCAATAACCTAGCTTCCCACAGTCTACTGGGGAGTCTTTAGTCATTCAGCTTCTTGGTTGTCCACACTGAGATGGGAATCTGTTGCTATAACTTCTGCAAGTCATCACTTACACAGTGATTCAGATGTGAGGTTCACCCAAGCTCTTGTAAGTAAGCCCTGTAACTTTAATTTTTTTCAAACCCTACTTTTAATGATGGTTCTTAAACACTTTAACCTCCCTTTAGCCCGCCACCCACCAGAGGTAGTGGGAAAGAAAGGATACAGGGGAAGTGGACCTGTTTAGGAAGGTTCTTTGGAGCAACTCCCATCTGTGTTGTCTGGAAATCAGCAGTTCGGCTCACAGGTCTGCTGTGGCAGCTCGACCCACTCACAAACACTTCATGGATACAGCAGCCGTCCAGTTGGGTAGAGTCGGGATAGCAAACAGGAATCAGCAGTGGTGGCCCTACCTAGCAGAGACAGCCAGGCCTCAGCCTTGACACAAGCCAGCATGGAGGATCTGGAGGGACACCAGGAGTTCTAGGCTGAGCCTCTCTCAGCAAAACAAAAATCAGCAAAGAAGCAAGACCAATAAGCGTTGCATAGCAAGCTTTCTAAGCAAGCCACGCTCAGCCCCTGTCTCTGTCTGTCCAGTTCTTTTTATACTCCTTCCAAACATCATGTGTCCTCCATGGGTCTCGCCTCAGCATGTGAGTCTGTCTCAGCTGACATCACTCTGCCAACCAGCCTGAGTCCGAGGAAGCAGCAAGAAACTGCAGCACACCACCGGAAGACTTTTGGTGCCTTTCTGTCTATGGAGTCCCAACAAAAGGACCCCAGCTCCCTCTCATTGCTTTGACAGAACATCCTTTAACCTGTGTCTGCTTCAGCTAAATGTTTCTTCATCTGTTTGCCCCAGCGAAACACCGTTCAACTGACTTTACAACGAGCCCTTAACTTTCCACTTAAAATTCTGATAAATGTATTTTCTAAGCAGAATTTGAATGCTATTTTTCTTGGTTTGTGAGTGACCTGCCCTCTGTCTGGGATAAACTGATGTTTCTTTACTTGTCTCCAGGGGGAAAAAAAAAAAAAAAACCCATGAAACAAAGAAAAATGTCAGAGGAGACCAGCACTCCCTGCTTACCTGCTGACCTCAATCAGTCAGGACCTTTTCCTCTTCCAGCTCCTCAACACCTTACCTGTCCTCCTCGGGACACCATACACACACAAAAAAAAATGTGTGCAGGCTCCTAGTAAGAAATCAACATGGCTTCAGTTTCAACTTCACCCACCCAACCTGGAACCCAGCCCAGGAAAAGAGCTGACCACTCCAGACTCTCCCAAGATGCCCAACCTGCTAGCTACCTTCTAGGCTCCCTCTAGATACCCATGAAATCCTGGTAAGAGACACAGTTCCATCCCCTTGAGACTCCTCCAAAACTGTTCAACCTACTACCTCACTGTGGAACGCTGGCCAAGTGGACTAAAACTTTGTATTCAAATACGTGGCAAATATTTCTAACTCTAGATGTTCAGGTCCCATCACAAACATACAAGCAATATTAAAATGAAATAAAACAAAGCAAAAACCAACTAAACAAAAATCCCAAGACAATATGCCCCCCCCCAAAGAACAGCCACCCCATAGTGTTTGTGTTCCATGAGAATAACTTGACAAGAGGGAATTCAAAAGAACAATTATAAACATGTTCAAAGAGTTCATTCAGAGAGGACATGAATCAACACTTGAATTAACTTAAAGAAAACAGGAATAAACTCTTGAGTGAGGTCAAGAACACACAACTGGCTGAATGAAAAATAAGAACAATTTAGAAAATTCAATTCAATAAGGAAATAGAAACACTGAAGAACTAACTCCGAAAGAGAACCAGCTAGAGATAACTTCAAGAATTCAAGCTAAAGGGCTGGAGAGATGGCTCAGTGGTTAAGAGCACTGACTGTTCTTCCAAAGGTCCTGAAACTTTGAAGCTCTGGGAAAAGCTGAGAGAGGACACTGGAAGACAAAAGGACCTTCCTGTCCTCATGAATGCTATCAATGCTTTGAAAAAAAATGACCATTCTGAGAAACAAAGAAAAGAAGACCCCCAGCTAGTCAAGACGATCCTAGACAAAAATAATCCTGGAGGTTTTACCAGAGCCAGCCTCAAATTATGCTGTCGTAGAGCTGTGGTCTCAGCCTTCCTCATGCTGCAAACCTATAACACTTTTCCCTTGTGTTGGGGTGACCTCCAACCATAAAATTATTCATGTAATTTTGCTACTGTTATGTATCATAATGTAAACATCTGATATGCACATGATCTTAGGTGACCCCTGTTGGGGTTCCGTCCGTTACCATGTGTTGTAATGCCAAACTCTGTATCCCAAGGTCTAGTTGTCTCAAAAAAAAGTGACTCTCACAAATACTAGCTTTTGTTGTGCAAACCTTGCTCCTCTGGGCAGAAGAGAGGTAGACGGGTTTTTGGTTCAGGGACTTGGGGTTTGAGGAAGAGACCATGGGAAGAGGGGAGAAAGAATGAAGAAGACATCATGGGGTAGGTAGACTAGATCATTAGTACATGGCCATGAAGACTGGCCTGTTGGAATAGAAGCATCCCAGTGGAACGTGGCAGGGGATATAAATGTCCAGGTTACTGCCAGGGAAGAGGACAGGGACTACTGTCAGGGGTCCAGCACAGGGGGCTACCATCTGCCCAGCGCCAGTGCTTTAAGGCTTATTATAAATATAAAGGATTTCTGTCTTTTATTTGGGAACTAAATGATCTAAGGTGCATAAAACCCCCCAAATAATATTTACCAACAGACCCCTGTGAAAGGGGCCACAATCCTAATCCTAACCCTAACCCTAGTCATAGTCAAAGAAATAGTGTGGATATGGCACAAAAACAGCAAAAGAAAAAAAATTCTGCCTTTCCACACACCAACGTCAAACACACCCAGAAAAAAATAAGAGAGCAATCCCATTCACAACTGCCTAAAAAAACAAAACAGAGCAAATCCTAGGCACACTTATCACCCATGGGGGACTAAATGCACACAATTACAAGCACCAGACAAAGGTACCAGAAACACATGCTGGAGGAAATGTGGCACTTCAACAAGCAGTTTAGGGAAAACTCTTAAAACCTGGTGTTCTGGATCCGTAGAAGAGATGGTGTGGGGATGCCACAACATACGTAGGCATAGGTCAGGACTTTGGAATGGAACTCTAGTCATAACAGTTAGCAAACGGGAATTCATGGAATCATAAGGCTTCTGTAGAGCAAAGAAAACTGTCAATCAGATGAAGGAGGTGAAGTAGAAAAAAGAAGAAAAATCTTTGCAGGTATTCATCTGACAGAGAACCGTTACCAAGAGTATACAAATAACTCAAAAACCCAAACCACCAAGAAAGAAAGAGAAAAAAACAAAAACAACAACAACAACAAAAGCACCCAATAAATAAACTATAGAATGGAGCCAAAAACAATCTCAAAATAAAAAAAAATAGAAATGGCTGATAAACACTTTTGAAAATTTCAACATCCTTAGCCAACCAAGAAAAATGCAAATAGAACTACTTTGAGATTCCGTTTTACCCCAGTCAAATAGCTATCAGCAAGAAATCAAATGAACATGAATTCCGGCAAGGATACAGAGAAAGAGGAAGTCTTTCTCACGGTTGGACGGAGGGTGAACTGTGGCAGCCACTATGGAAATCAGTGTGGTGATACCTTGAATAGCCAGAAATAAGACTACCATATAACCCAGCTATTCCACTCCTGCACATAATGCAACTGCTTCTATAGTCTACTCCAGAGACTTACTCATCCAGCCTTTGCCATTCTAGTCACAATAGCCAGGAAACAGAATTGACCTGGGCAGCCATCTCCTGATGAATGGATAATATAAACATGGTGTGTATGTCTGTGAAGATAAATGACATGATGGAATTGGAAGTTGTGTGGATGGAAATGGGGAAAATTACATGAAATAATAAACCCAGGGACAGAAAAACAAATGCTGCATGGTCTCTGTCCTTTGTGGATCCAAGCTGCTCGCTGCTAATTTTAGATATTCTTCTTGGGGTTCCTGTAGGAGCCAAGAGACTAGAAAAAGCCATTGAGAGGGGCTCTGCCAAGGGAAGACTGGTCATGAGATGTAGGTAACCTGAGAATGTAAAGCAGAGAAATGACTGGAATGAGAATGTTGAAGAAGGGACTGAGTCAGAGGTAGGGGAGGATGAGATGGTTGAAGAAGGGAGTGAGTCAGGGGTAGGGGAGAAGAGGAAGTAGGCAAAGGTTGACTAAATCGAAGAGGGTTTTAAAAAGCTACGTGGGAAACTTTGCAACCAAATTAAAAAAAAAAAATAAAATGTGGAGGTGGAGAGATGACTCATTGGTTAAAGTCACTTCCTGTTTGTTCAGAAGAGCCAAGTTCAGATTCTGGCATCCATGTTGGGTGGCTCATACAAACCTGTAAATCAAGCACCCAGGGATTGCATGGCCTCTTCTGGTCTCTGGGTGTGGTTGTGATGTGTGTGCGCGCGCGCACACACACACACACACACACACACACACACACACACACACACAAATGTATGCATTGTACAATTCTGTTAAGAAATAAGTTTGGAGGGAGATGCTCCTCACAGCTGGAAAAAGTGGTGTGGAGATTCTCTAGTTTAAGAAGCAAGACCAGAGTGCCAGGATAGGGTACCTCCATAAGAGTTGTTAGTCAGAAGGACCTCAGACTCCCAAAACATTACAGGCTCTTACCATTCCTCTTGATTGCCCATTAGAACTAGATTATAAGTTTCTATTGCTGACATACATACATATACTATACATATATATATGTGCATCATATGCATACACATATACCATACACACATACATATATATGTATGCACACTTATACATTATACACATATATGTATATACATCATGTACCTATATACATATATATGTATACACCACCTTATCTATCTAGAGGTGCACCAAGAGAAACATTCACGTCTACTTCCATGCCACCTCCTCTCAAATCTCATGCCTCTCTTCTCCTGCTTTATCAGCTTTGTCCCTGCCCTACACTCTACTGTCTAATCATGTATTGCCCTGACATAACCTACATACACACATATATGTACATACACATTATACATTATATTTGTATATATATCATATACATATACGCGCGCGCGTGCGCGCGCGCGCACACACACACACACACACACATATTCCACATGACTTGGTAGCATTTTGTGAGTACTCAAACAGGAGGTGAGCTGAACACTTTCTCCCTGCTGCCTGCTGAGTGCTGGAAGATGCTGTGCAGGCTGCTTGAGAGAAAAGCATCAAAGGTTTTACCTAGCTGTGTACCTCACAAACAACGAGTCCAATGGGAAGTTAAGATATGTCCACGTGTGCAATAGTAGCAAGGCTGTTATGGGGAAGGTAACAGCTGCTTTCTATTTGAATAAACCCACTCCCCAGGAGAAAATCCATGCCTGGTACCATAAGCCTAGCCAAATCTTGGTGGAGGAGGTCATGGGTCCTAAAGGGGAAAAGGATACTTGTAGTTTCGCTAAATTAACATAGCATCAAACTGACTGCTAGATATTTATGTTTCTATCTGTAGAAAAAATGCTCCTCCCGGCCTTGATGACAGACGTCTCTCTTTCTGAAAATGGTGTTGAATACAGACTCTTGGCTACCCCAGATGCTGGGCAAAAGAGGCAGGTGAGTGCTTGGCCCTCGGCAAAGCTCCGTCTCCATTGAGACTCTCCATTGAGACCATAGGAAACACTGAGAAAGAGGAAATAAAAAGAAAGTAAGAGCCAGAATCCCAGGGTGAGGACTACAAAGTGCCGTCTTCCGAGCAAGACAGGTCCATTGCAGTCATGAAATCAACGCAGCTCCGGATGCTTGCACTAAGTCCTCACAAGCACATCAAGAGTCAAGCACGAATGAAGGAGGGGCTGAAGGGGCTTAATTATGTTACTGAGAGATATAGAAAGAAGGGGAAGCATTGCCTTCAGTTGTGCCACCCCACTGGTGACCCCACTACTGCTCACCAGGTGACCCGGGTTAAACTAATCAGGTCACAAACCCAAACCAAACATCGGGAATCTGAGAAAGGAACTAGTTGTGAGAAGGGTAAAAATGCAGAGATTAGAAAGGGTGTGGTCAGAGATGTCAGAACATAGAACATGCATGTGTAAAACTGTCAGAGTAAATTAATAAGGTCGGGGAGTAGAAAAGGAAACACGAAGAAGGGAAAACAAAACAAACAAACAAACAAACAAACAAAAAAAGAACAAAAAACTGTGACAATAAGAATCTTACTCCAGCCGAACCACAAACTCAGGCCACATTCTCATCTGTAAAATGGGGAGATAGGCTTCACCTGATTCTCTGTGGGGCTCAGATGGTGGAGGCGGGTCAAGAGCAACGACGGGCCTCAGAAAGTATGAAGTAATATTTAGAAGTGGGGGAACCATGTTATTATTAGAAGGGCCGTACCACACTGAACAAAGCCAACCTGCTTGCTGTAGCAAAGAATGTTAGCAACAGGAAGTGAGGGTGGAGCTGGAATTCTGCTTCCGGCTCTGGGTCCAGACAAGGCTCCTCCCTGGTTAGGGGGAAGATTGAGTCTTGCTGAAAGGCATCCTGCAGTCCCTTTTCCTGTCAGATGGGCTCTGCTTTGTGTATGCACTTTTCTGTAGGGTAGATTGTTAACCGTTCTGTTCCCGGAGGGTCATGCTCCCAGCCACCCACCAGAGCCCTCTGGATTTGCGGTACTCCTGAGTTAACATCTTTTAAAATCTCGATTTCATTTCTGCTACCCCAGGACCACTCGAGGAAGTCGCCCATAGCCACTTACCCTGATTCCCACGTCAGCCAGCCTTTAGGTCTTCTCCTCCATAATGGCGATTCTTCTTCCTTTCTCCCAGTTCCTAGCCTGTGTGAATCTAAAGGTCCTGCCTCAGTCTACCTACCAGCCATTGACTGTTGACATCTTTATTTCCCAATCAAAACCAGTTGGGGACAGGGACCCGCAGCATCTTACAACCAAACCTGGGAATTCCCATATGGTTTGGGAATCCATAATATCACATCCCCAACACATTTCTTCCCCTCTCCTAGTTTGTTTTGCCTTTGGCATCTCTGTAACGTTGCTTCTCAGTAGACTATTGGCAGCTCTGTTGCTGTCAATCCCAAACCTCAACCCCTCACTGCTCCCCCCACAACTCCATCCCTATCCCAATCCCTGTGATTCGAAGTTTGCAGTCTCCCCTAAACTCACAATTGAAATCTAATCATTGATGTGACTATATTTAGACATGGGCCCTTGGGGAATGATTAGGTCGTGACGGTAGCCTCCTCGTGAATGGGATCAGTGTCCTTATACAGACCCCAAGAGCCGTCTACCTTCCATCATTCAAGAAAAGCTTGGTGTCTCTAATAGAAAGCCAATCCTCAGCAGACCTTTACCTGCTGATGTCTTGATTTTGAACTTCCCAGTCCCTGGAGCTATAAGAAATAACTTGCTAAATGAAACAAATAAAACCTAAAGAAACAATTCATAACGATATTCTGCTGTATTAGAAGACAGGAGCCTGGCATAATCATCATCAGAGAGGCTCCGCCCAGAAACTGATAGAAACAGATGCAGAGACCCACAGCCCAGCATTAGGCAGAACTCAGTGAATCCTGATGTGGAAAGGGAGGAAGGATGATAGGAACCAGAGGGGTCAAGGGACAAGAAAACCCACAGAATCAACAGACTCTCAGGAGGGTACAGCAACTGAACTGACAATCAGGGAACCTGCGTGGGTCTAACCTAAGTCCCCTGTATATATGTTAAAGTTGTATGACTTGGCGTTTTTAATGGGACTCCTAATAGAGGGAACAGGAGCTATTTTGATGTTTCGCCTGCTTTTGGGACCCCTGTCTTCCCACTGGGTTGCCTTGCCCAACTGCAGTGTGAGGAGAAGTACCTAGTTTCATTTCAACTTGATAGTCATGTTTGTCTGATGAGGAAAGGGGAGGAGAGGGGTGGCTGGGGGGAGAGGAGGGAGGGGAAGCTGCAGTCAGGATTTAATTTATGAGAGAGTAAATTAATAAAAATATAGTAAGAAAAAAAGAAATGAAATAACTCATTTGAAGAAAGAAAGAAAAGAAAGGATTCTCTGCTGTTTAAGACACACGGTATATTTTAGTTAGTAATACAAGCTAAGGAACATTTTCTCAGACCATAGGTCATAACTCAGTTACTTTCTAAACAAGTCTAAGAGATATGTGCCATATCAGTTTACAAAGTGGGAAATGGAGACACAGGGAAGCTTCGTAACTAGTGTGTAGCCTGTACTTAGTGAGCCTAGGACTCAAATTCCAGTGAACCAGTCACAGGCTATTGATGTTTTTTAGCCACCAGAGTAATTAATGTGATCAGGCCAGCAATGCCACTCCTCTACAGAAAACTCTCGAGGCAAATGATTCCCTGATACTGGCACAGAGTACCTGTGTGTGTCACCTAACACAGCCCCAAGACCCTCTGAGGGTTCACCCCCTAATGGATCCGGGAGCCGGTTGGGCAGTTTGGTTTCCACAGGGTGTCCTATCTACTCTGAGGTACAAACTGATAAAGGGTCCTCAGAAACCGGTGCTGAAATTGGAGGTTGATACTCTTGTAGTCTGTATTCGGAATCAGTTTCTCTGTATCTCTGTCAGCTAGGGAGGATAACAGAGCACTCCTGTGTCCGGGGCAAGCATCCCTGAGCTTCAAGGACTCTGGCCCTCACTGCAGGGAAAGCTTTCTAACAGAGATGGCCCCAGGTCTGGATGTGTGTGCTGCTCTGACAGTTTCTGGGATCCATTCTCTTGGGTCCTAGAATCTAGGAGTTTTGGACAGCACATGCTCTGGAGGTGACCTTTCCTTGCACAGAGTGTGACATAAACCCACAAACTATTGCTCCAAATGGTTTACAGATTCTCCAGGGTGACTGTTTCCTAGGCTCTAAGCCGGCAGGTGGTGAGAATGTTTGGTCTGGGAATTGCGGACAGCATTTACAGGAAAGCTTCTCAGATGGCCAGGATGCACCTGGCCACAGGTAACAGAATGCAGTCTGAGAAGGGTCAAGATAAAAGGAAAACATGACTCATACATCTGAATTCTCTTCTCTATGGATAGGTTTTAGGGACATGACTGTCACTAAAGACTCCTTTTCCTTTTGCCTCTCCCTCATTGTAAGGCTGGTTCATCCCAGAGAATCAGAACTAGAAGTCTCCGGGAACTACACATTCTTCACCCCTAACAGAAGTAAGAGCATCTACCCTATACTATTAAATAAAAAGTCCTTGGGCAGCCAGGCAGTGGTGGTGCACGCCTTCAACCCCAACACTCAGGAGGCAGATGCAAGTGATCTTTGTGTCAGATACAGTTTGATCTACAGAGTGAATTCCGGAACAGCCAAGGCTACACAGAAAATTCCTGTCTTAAAAAAACAAAATCAAAAGGAAGGAAGAATGAAGAAGAAGGGGGGAAGGAAGGAAGGAAGGAAGGAAGGAAGGAAGGAAGGAAGGAAAAGAAGAAGAAGAAAAAGAAGAAGAAGAAGAAGAAGAAGAAGAAGAAGAAGAAGAAGAAGAAGAAGAAGAAGAAGAAAAAGAAGAAGAAGAAGAAGAAGGAAAAAAGAAGAAAAGAGAAAAGGAAGGAAGGAAGGAAAGAAGAAAGAAAGAAAGAAAGAAAGAAAGAAAGAAAGAAAGAAAGAAAGAAAGAAAGAAAGAAAGAAAGAAGGAAAAAGAAAAATCAGCTCACCCTTCAGATTGGGTAGATGGATTAGTAGCTAAAAGAAAGACTGAACTTTCAGATATGCAAGTGAGATCTCCAGCATCTACATTAGGTATCTCACAACCGCCTGTAACTCCAGCTCAAGAGGAATCTGATGCCTCTGGCCTTCATGTGTACATACCCCCACACGCATACATCATTAAACATGAAATAATCATTATAAAAGAAAGAAAGCCTCTGATTTGAACATACAAGACCAAGTATACAATCCTGAACCAATCACCATGGTTGTGGGTCATGAAATGGAAGCGTAAGTTTAAGTCAATAGAAGCCTACCCCAGGATCTGCAAACTAAATACCTTGTCCACTGTGGTGCTTTGTTCATCTGATTTCTAACAAGAAATTTTCTGAAGTCATTCAAAATACGGAACACGATTCAATGAGACAATAAAGGAAAGGCAATGACATTCTCTCACTCACTCATCAAGAGTTTGAGAAGTTTTTTTTAAAGATTTATTTATTTATTATATATAAGTACACTGTCACTGTCTTCAGACACACCAGAAGGGAGCATCAGCTCCCATTACAGGTGGCTGTGAGCCACCATGTGGTTGCTGGGAATTGAACTCAGGACCTCTGGAAGAGCAATCAGTGCTCTTACCCACTGAGACATCTCCCCAGGCCCTAGAGGGCAATCTTTTAAAGTTAGTTTTTTCCTTCCACCATGTGGGTTCCAGGGATCAAGATCAGGTCATCGGCTTTTCTGGCAAGCACCTCTACCTACTGATCTACCTCTCTGTCCCCAAAACGTACACTTAAATATGTAAACATTTAGGGTCTAGGGATGTAACTCAGTAGAAAAGCACATGCTTACCACATGTAAGGCTCTGAGTTCTGTCATCAGCACCAAGAAGATAAAACAACAAATAAAAACCAGTTACAATGACACTAGCCAACAACAAGCTTCTTCATGGAGTACAGAAACCGCCCCAAGAGCCACCTCTCTGCTAAAAGTTTCCCTATCTGAGCTGCCTTCCTGCCCCTGACAGCCACGTAGAACATCATGCAGGTCTCAGTCTGTCTGCTTCAGCCCTGCTGACTTCTGGGATATTTGAGATTATGACAGGTGTGGCATTGTTTGGTGTCTTTGCAATCTCTCCCCTCCTGTGAGTCTTCAGTGGTTTTTCTCCTGTGATCCTTTCTCACCAAGGCTGTGAGATCACTTGATCACTTTCTTTAAAAGAGCAACAAACCTCCCTTAGTCTCTGCTAAACCCTCACCCATCCCAACTGCCTATAAGTATGTATAACTAGTGTGTTTATGTGTGTGTGTGTGTATGTATATAGATATAGATTTATATGATGGATATGATGTGTATGATGTATATGATGGATATGATGTGTATGATGTATATGATGGATATGATGTGTATGATGTATATGATGGATATGATGTGTATGATGTATATGATGGATATGATGTGTATGATGTATATGATGGATATGATGTGTATGATGTATATGATGGATATGATGTGTATGATGTATATGATGGATATGATGTGTATGATGTATATGATGTGTATGTGCATATATATGTATATGTATAGGAGTGGTTCTGATGCTTTGATTTAGTTGAGAATCTGCATGTATTGATGCTGACTGGCCACTTCCCCAATTGGGCCTAGGGTGGCAGGGAACAGTTAGGAGTGTCCAGCCTTCGAGGTAGCCAAGGCATTTTTAAATTAACTGGTGTGTGTGTGTGTGTGTGTGTGTGTGTGTGTGTACCATATTTGCATACAGCATTCTCTGCCTTGCTTCCGGTTTAGTTTTCTCTGGACCTCACTGGTGTTCATACTATTTTATTTATATCATCTTATCTGTGTCCACTCCATGAGGTCACAAATTTTTTTTGGTCTGTACTGTATTCCTAAATGGGCACCTGACACAAGATGGCTATGCAGTGAATATTGGTCAAATAAAAACTGTAGATGAGGGTATATAGGTTGGGAGATTAAACAAATGACCTTATAATTCTCCTTGAATTTCAGTAGGGTATATCCTGGTAAACCTCTCACCAGCGATAATATTGTAAGTCAAATCTTCACCTAACCCACATAACCTGCTAAGCCTCACAGCTTGGCCTATGGAATGTATAGTGAGCATGCTCAGAACACAAAGCCCATTTTATAATGGATGCATTCTTTTTCCAGACAATGTATGTGTACCCTCTGGTATACATGGCTGTGCCCATGTTTTCAAGTCTCACTCTTCATAATGATGTGTAATTCTTACAACCTTCAGCACATCCTCCCGGACATAAACCCTGTTTGTTCAGTGAGTGAGGATAGTTTGAGTGTTGAGAGTTAGTTGTTCATCTCTGGTACCTTGTAATAAATAATCAATGAGATGCTTCTCTATGAATCTCTTTCAGTACAGTTCCTGGCCAGCCTTTGGGATGGTTACTACTAACTCACACAACTACACAAGGAAACTGAGCTTTGTGCAGATGAATGTTGTAACATGTGAAGTCAGCTGAGTGGGTTTGGGGAGCATGTGTTAAGCCTAGGTCCTTATTTCTCATGACCTCTCTGTGCCTCTTCTCATCTGTAGAAGGTGCCCCATGTTCTCTGGCTACATACAAGTTCTGTAGCTATGGACACACTTTTGAACAAGCAGGTTGAGCTTCCCACCCCAAGTACCTGTGTGTGGCTCCTTCCTATGTCTGTCATAAGAGCTTGTTAGACTACATAAGAACATAGTCTGCAATAGTAGAAAATGTGCGTAATGCTCTTCATGCTAAACTTGAACCAACCTCAAGTGGAGCTGTTGGATAACATTCTAGGCCCATTGACTCTTCGGGGGGGGGCAATTCTGAGGAAGGTTCTACCTGGTTTTCCAGAAAGTATCTTCTGGGATAAAAATATAACCTGAGACTGCTTTGTGTTCATTTTCTAATTTGCTTGTCCCATCTTCCTGCTTGGGCTTCCTGGAATTGCAGCTCAAGTCCTGGTTTGGAAAGGACCCATCATCATTCCACATCCCTGATGAAACAGCTATGTCATCACCTGTCTCAGCAAAATCTCCCGTGCTTCCCATCCCAGCACACTTTTCCCATGGTCCATTATCATGAGTTTTCAGACAACAGACAAGGCAATGCAAGAGACCCCAGAGGGAGGAATCCTTGGGTTATCTGCAGAAATAAATGGTGACATTTGGAGCTATTCTACTAGGCTTTTCTCTATCCTTTCAGAAAATTTCCTCAAGGAAATATTACAGTGACATTTAATGTAATATTACTATTTAAAAATAAGGGCCATTCTCACTCCCAGATGTAGCCAAATTCATTAATCTTATTGAAGGGTACAGAGCCCTTATGAAGATTCATGCTATGACTGTGTGACTGTGTTCTGGAACTGGATACATTCATCCAGGAAGCTGTCCTGAGTTTGCCAAGCCTGTTCTGTCTTCTCACTGAGCTCATAACTAGGTTACGAGCTTTGGCCTCATGGTATTTAAGGACTCAAAGTGGAATGTCAACAGACTAGATGTATTCCACCTGGATTTTACAAAATGGAACCATGCTGGAAAATGTTTATGATCTATTAAGCCAAAGGGAGAATGTCTGCAGAGGAGACCCGGGTGATCAGAGCTGTCACCTCAATTTCAAAAGGGAGGGAGTGGGGACTGTCACATCAGTTTGAATGGGCCAGGTGACAGAGCCCTGGTGGTGTGGCAGAGTTGTGGAGAAAGGACCCTCAAGGGTCTGGAAGTCAAGATCTCTGCCTCACTGGATTTCAAAGCTCTGGTTAATGGGAGCTAAAAAGTAAAGCAGAAAGTCAAAGAATTGTTCCCATACCTTAACATCTCATGGAAGTTGCCTTGCTAGCATTTGAGTTCTCAAATCCATCACAGCATCTTCTATCTTACTTGTCCCTCCTAGAACGGGGCCCACTTGTCTTATCTCTTCACTTCGCATATTAGAAGAACACAATATTTAGTTTCATAGATTCACAACGGGAAAGAAAATTTGAACTCAGACATTAGAGTTGATGGGATGGGTTAAAGATCTCCATGGTTGTACAGATAGAATGAATGGATTTTGCATATGTAAACATCATGAATCGGGTGTGTCACAGCAAAGTCACATTAAAGAGTTAATCCCCAGTGGACTGGGTTTGGCATACAGAACCTTTGAACGGTCATTAGTACATGGACAGTTGTTAGTTCATTAGTCCAGTTGATGGGATTAGGAGAAGAGACATGAGAAAGATGGCCTCTGTCTTCACCAGGTGAAGCCATAGCAAACCGTGAAGAAACTATTCTTGCTCACCAAGAATAGAACAACAGGTACCTTAGACAGCCTAGCCTTAAAATTGTCAGAAGCAAAATGCCTGCTGTGTAAGCAGCCTAGCTTATGTGGTTAGTTATAGAAGGCTGAGTATAACTGATAGTCATGGCCAGTTAATTAAAAATTAATTAATAATGATACACAGTAGTATATGACTTTTGTATGTTTCTGATTACATTTACATTTACATTTGCATGCCTGTGTGCATTTTTTAATATCCACATTTAGAAAGATTTCTCCTCAAATGTTAACTGTTATCTCTGGATATAAAGAGGTGAAGTCAAAGAGTTTCCTGGGTAAAAGCCCTGAGTCGGCAGTCTGAAGAGGTCAGGCTTTGGTCATCAAATCCAATATGTCAATTAAAAAACAAGCAGTGGTGAAGAACAGGAAAAGATGAATGCCATGGAAAAGCAAGAAGAACAAAGAGATACAGTCACCCCAAGTTCATCTTCAGGATGCCAGCATAAACTTTAGGCCTAAACAGAGAAAGGGTTTGGTGTTGGGGGGGGTGAGTTATCTATATAATTCAAGAGTCTTAGTGTTGTAAAGAGTGGATTAAAATCCAGAAGGCAACTACAGAGATTTCCAGATTCTTGTGTTCTGGAACAAGAATGGGCCCAGGGACATTTATATATGTATGTGAATCTGTATATGTATATGTATATATCCATATATACATGTATGCATGTGTTATACATATACACATACATCATATACATATATATCATATATATGTGTGTGTGTGTGTGTGAATGTAGACAGTTCATTAAGAAGGAGGAGGACACTTCTGAGGGTGGGAGTGGATTGGAGAGCTGGAAGGGACCCACAGCCTTGTTCCTCTATGGCCCTGATCCTTTACAGGTCATTTGTATTCTCCCAAATTTTCACATCTGGGAATTTTTCCTCCCTACTCTGTTTTGCTGCTGCTGCTGGTGGTGGTGGTAGTGGTGTGTGTGTGTGTGTGTGTGTGTGTGTGTGAGAGAGAGAGAGAGAGAGAGAGAGAGAGAGAGAGAGACAGAGAGAGAGAAAGAGACAGAGACAGAGACAGAGATAGAGAGACAGAGAGAGAGACAGAGAGAGAGAGAGAGAGAGAGAGACAGAGAGAGAGAAAGAGACAGAGACAGAGACAGAGATAGAGAGACAGAGAGAGAGACAGAGAGAGAGAGAGAGAGAGAGAGAGAGAGAGAGAGAGAGAGAGAGAGAGAGAGAGAGAGAGAGTCATTTGCTTTCTTTCTTATGGCAATCCTGATGCCCGTTTCTCTGCACCTGAAGTTCATGCTGCCACGCTGGTCAGGATGTGGTCTGGGTGTTCAGTTACTGTGTTGGTTCTGTGAGGTGATCAAGGAGACAAGCTCCTTCTCAAGAGATGCTCTTTGCCATCATATATAACCATCTTCATCTGCAGGGTGCTCTGTCCTTCCAGGCTTTTCTGCTCCAGGAGCCAAAATGACTGCAGGTCTTGCACAATGGCTGTGGGCTGCTTGGGGCTGGAACAGGTCATCGGAAAACTCAGGCAGTAAGATGCCTCAGTTAGTTTTTGTGCTGTCAAAATAAAGACTTAGGGGGTGTTTAAAAACTTGCTCACTAAACAAATAAGGGCAGAACTCAGCTCACATTGCTTAACTTTAAAACAAAACACACTTTTTATAAAATAATAACATTAGAATTAGTTATCCATGCTGCTGGATCCATTCAACATTCAGGGCAATATAGATCTTCCTTGACCTACGTTGGTGTGATCTAGATGTCGGAAAACAAAACAACCAAACATCACAATTCTATGAGACAATGCTGTCAGACAGAAGCTTCCTTCTGTGCTTTCTCCCCAAACTGTAGCCAAGCATCAACGTGATAATAATAATGACGATGATCATAGTAACAACAACAACAACAACAGCCACCTCTGGGCAAAGCCAGTGGTGACACACATTTTTAATCCCAACATTCAGGAAGCAAAGTCAGGCAGATCCCCAAGTTTGGGGCTAGCCTGAGCCACAGAGCAAGTTAGATAGCCAGAGCAACACAGAGAAATACAGTCTCAAAGAAAAAACAAAAAACAAAAAACAAAAACAAAGCAAATAAAAAGACACACAAACACACAGACACACACAAACCCTCCATGTACCTCAGTGAATTAATTGCATGCTACAAAATCCCTGTTCTAGGCCAGCACCAGAGAAGAAAAAGAAATCTCACAAGGGGCTGAATTTGATCGAAATGTATTATGTGTGTATGAAAACATGATAAAGTCAAGTATTTTGTACAGTTCATATACACTAATGAAAAAGAAAAATAGCCACAGGCTTATATTTTTCAGAACTGCCAGGGTCAGCAAAACCTTGTCAGAGCCAGGAGGAGCCGGAGCATACATGGGACCCCAGTGCACCGGCCATCCAGAAAGGGGGTTCTGGGACAGAAAAAAATACAAAGGGTTGCTTTGCTTGGGACATAGGGTCTGTGCAGTGAGGGAAAATTGATCAAAAATGAGAAAGACAGGTGGGAAGCCAGGGAAGTTGGCCACAGTGATGTTTCCTTTAAGGTCTGACAATGTTCACATGCTAAACAATCTGATAACTATGTGTCTTAGTTAGGGTTTTACTGCTGTGAACAGACACCATGACCAAGGCAACTCTTATAAGGACAACATTTAATTGGGGCTGGTTTACAGGTCAGAGGTTCAGTCCATTATCATCAAGGCAGAAGCATGGCAGTGTTTAGGCAGGCTTAGCGCTGGAGTTGCTGAGAGTTCTACATCTTGATCTGAAGGCTGCTAGGAGACCAGCTCCCATATAGTTAGGAGGAGGGTCTCAAAGCCTACCCCCACAGTGACACACTTCTTCTCACAAGGCCACACCTCCTAATAGTGCCACTCCCTGGGCCAAGCACATCCAAACCACCACACCGTAGAACATGCATGCATACACACATGCACATCATACAAGTCTAAAGAAAGAGAAAGGATAAATTTTATTCTTTAGTATTGGATTATACCCATGGATATAAAACCATTCTGTTGAATTAGTATAAAAGTTTATATATGCTGTTTTTATGATTGTCAGTCCTATGATGAACTAGCAAAGAGCTCATGAGGCAGGGCCAGGGCCAGCGGGTAGAATGACCCCGGGTCCCTGAATAGCTGTATGGAACAGAATCATTACACATACTTCCTCAATAACACCACCTTCTACATCCAACATATGTGTGACTGGGACACCAGTGACATGGTCAAGAGGTAAACCTGTAGTTTGTGAAGTCACTTACTTAGATGTGAGAGTCACCTGGCATAAGAGAGCAGGGGAAAGAGACCTTACCACCTTCTTTCACCATTTGTAAGCCCTGTTTATGTGCTTCCCTGACTTATTATGGTCTGTCTCCACCTTTTCCCTTCCACTGACCCACTGACACTTCTTTGAGCTGAGGGTGTCTGATAGGGTGTTCTGTGGGGTGCTGTGCACCAGTTCAAGAGACTCCTCTTGAACACCCGCCTGTTCCTGCAGGAAGACCAACAGAGTCAACTGGCCTCACATTCTCTAAGACTGAACCACCAACCAAACAGCATACATGAACTGGATCTAGGCTCCCCGCACACATGTAGCAGATGTGCAGCTTGGTCTTCATGTGGGTCCCCCAACAACTGGAGTGGGGTCTGTCCCTGAATCTGTTGACTGACTGTAGATTCCATTTCCCTAATTGTGCTGTCTTGTCTGGCCTCAAAAGAGAGGATGCGTCTAGTCCTGCAGTGACTTGAAGGTGCCAGGGTGGAGTGGTACTCAGGGGGGTACCTTCACCTTCTCAGAGGAGAGGGGAAGAGGGGAGCTGGGGGGAGCTGTGCACGGGGAGGAGGGGGGTGGCTGATATTGAGGTGTGATGTGAATAAACAAATAAATTAGAAATAATGGGCATGAGGGCACATGACTTTAATCTTAGAACTCAGGAGGCAGAGGAAGGCAGATTGCTGAGTTTGAGGCCAGCCTGGTCTATATAGCAAGTGCCAGGCCAGAGGGATATATAATGAGAACTTTTCTCAAATAATGATAATGGTAGTGGTGGTGATGATGGTGGTGTGATGGTGGTGGTGGTGATGATGGTGGTGATGATGGTTGTGGTGATGATGGTGGTGGTGGTAAAGATGGTGGTGGTGGTGATAATGGTGGTGGTAGTGATGGTGGTGGTGATGATGGTGGTGGTGGTGATGGTGGTGGTGATGATGGTGGTGGTGGTAGTAGTACTGATGGTTATGATGATGGTGGTGGTGGTGATGGTGGTGATGATGGTGGTGGTGATGATGGTGGTGGTGATGATGGTGATGGTGGTAGTACTGATGATTATGATGATGATGGTGGTGGTGGTGATGATGATGGTTTTCCCCACACCAGTTAAGCCAATCTAAAAACTCCCTCACAGACAATTCCAAAGATGGCTTCCTAGATTCCAGATTCCATCTAGTTGACAATCAAAATTTGCCATCACATATAGTAGCCCTCAAAGCACATTTCGATCAAACAGCTTCCTTTAAGCTCCTTGGTGTTCCTTCTATTGGTCATAAGAGGATAGCCAAGAAAAATTCTGTTGTTTTGCTTGCTGCAACTGTTTTTCTTAATGTCTATTTAGTTTTTATTTTTATGGGTATATGAGAAGCTGTGTGACTTCAAATGCCCCGTGTGCAGAGGAAAGAATACACAAGACCAGGAGAGAGTATCAGATCCTCCAGGGCTGGACTTACTGACGGTTGTAACCAGAATGTGAGTGGCAGGAGCTAAGGCCTGGCCCTCTGGAAGAGCAGTAAGTACTCTTCACAGCCGAGTGGTTCTCCAGCCCCTTGTTATAACTTTTAAAAAGTCATAATCCCCAGGAGGAGCAAAGCATGTCAATAGACCTCAGGAGTCACCAGTGTGAATCCTTAGTCTCTTGAAAGGGAGTCTACACGGCTGTTGTCCTCTTACTCACAACCACCTATAGAGCACCTACTGTGTGCTGGGTGCTGAGTCAGATGCTGAGGATAGAGTAGGAAACTCAGTAGACACTATCTGTACTGAAAGCCAGATGCTGTGTGATGCTGTCAGCAGCAGCATGCATCCCATGTTTGCCGCTTGTGGTGGTTCAAATATGCTTGGCCCATTGGAAAGTGGTACTATTAGGTGTGGCCTTGTTGAAGGAAATGAGTCACAATGTGGGTGAGTTTTGAGGGCTCCTAGGCTCAAGCTCTGCTTAATGCAGAAGAGACCCTTCTCCTGGTGCCTGTGGAGCACAGTCTCCTCTGACAGCCTTCTGATCAAGATGCAGAACTCTCAGCTCCTTCTCCAGCACCATGTCTTCCTGCACGCTGCCATGCTTCCTGCCACGATCATAATCGACTGAACCTCTGAAACTGTAAGCCAGCCCCAATTAAATGTTGTCCCTTGTAAGAATTGCCTTGGTCATGGTATCTGTTCATAGCAATAAAACTTAACTAAGACCCAGACATTGTTAAATGGCTGACATATTCCACCCAGATCTTTGCAAATACATTTAATAATGCTTATGCAATGGAATCAGCTGCGTGTCTTAATTAGGTTCCTATTGCTATGATAAAACAGCGTGATCGAAGGTTACTTGGGGACAAAAGAGTTTCTTTGGCTTACAGGTTACAGTCCAATATGGAGAAAACCAAAGCAGAAACTCAAATCAGGAACCTGGGGGTACCAACCATGGAGGGACAGTGCTTACTGGCCTGCTCTCCTAGCTTGCTCAACCTGCTTTCTTATGTCACCCAAGACCACCTGCCCAGTGGTGGCACCATCCACAGGGATCTGGCCCCTCCCATGTCAATCACTAGTCAAGAAAATACCCTACAGACTTGTCTAATCTGATGGAGGCCAGTCTGATGGAGGCATTTTCTCAGTTTGAAGTTTCATCCTTCCAAATGTCTCTGGCTTGTGTGAACTTGCTCAGAATGTGTTCTTGTCATTAAGTGACACAAACAATAGAAATGTGTCATTTCTAAAGGCTGGAACATCCCAAATCAAGGTGTGGCCAGCACTATACTTCCTGAGAACTCTGCAGGGAATTCCCTCCTTGCCTCTTGCTAGTCTGGTGGCAGTCCTTGATTTAAAGCTATATGCCTCCTCTCTTTGACATTATGTGGCTTTCTCTCCAAGTATCAATGTTTGGGGTTCTTTTATAGCTTCTCCTCATAAAGCTATGAAATACATTTTTTATACTGGATTAAGGGTTCATTCTTGTCCAGAGTGATCTAATCTTAACTATAATCTGTAATCACCCTATTTCCAAATAAGGTCAGATTTGAAAGTACCAGTGTACCAGATAGTAGGTTACTGCTATCTGTTTTGATTGCTTTTTTTTGTTTTGTTTTCTTTTTTTGTTTTTGTTTTTGAGACAGGATTTCTCTGTGTAGCCCGGGCTGTCCTGAAACTCTCTCTGTGTCTACCAGACTGGCCTCGAACTCAGAGATCTACCTGACTCTGCCTCCTGGGTGCTGGGATTAACGGCATGCGCCACCACTACCCAGTTTACTGTGCCTTTGTGGGTGGGGTGAAGAGTTCAGCTCACATGGAAAGGATTTCCTCAGAGCACTCATGCATGCATTGAATTCGTTGTCACATAACTAAGAGAACATTTAGACAGGGACAAAACAGTAAGCCATGTTACCAAAAGGCTAGCTAAAGGTTGAGGTGTCCAGAATGGTCTCTCTGAAGCAAGAGAGGGGACTAGCAAAGAAGGGCTGAGGAGAAGTTTGTCAGGGGCACGACAGAAGATTCACCACAGGAAGCAACTGGGGAAATGAGAGAAGGAGCAGGGTCTCCTGGATGTCACCTCAGTAAGTCCAATGTCCCCAACAGGGGTCTCTAGGAAGTCACCTCAGTAAGTCCAATGTCCCCAAACAGGGGTCTCCAGGAAATCACCTCAGTAAGTTCAGTGTCCCCAAACAGGGGTCTCCAGGAAGTCACCTCAGTAAGTCCAGTGTCCCCAAACAGGGGTCTCCAGGAAGTCACCTCAGTAAGTCCAGTGTCCCCAAACAGGGGTCTCCAGGAAGTCACCTCAGTAAGTCCAGTGTCCCCAAACAGTGTGTA
>NC_137957.1:37650859-38094678 GCF_963924665.1 Micromys minutus | reverse complement strand
ATCTTTAAAAAAAAAATCAGGTGCCAAAAACATTAAAAAAAAAATCCCATGTGCATTAGTTTTTACAGTACATATACTTAAATAATTCCAGAAAGCTTCCTTTTTTGCTAAGAATTTATCAAAATAGAACACACAAAATATTTCAAAAAAAAAAAAAACTGAAAGAAAAATTCAGCACCAACCTATTTGTAGAGACATCAGCTAGGGAACATTATTTTCACCAAAGGTTATATCCACTCCAATATGCAGCCACTAAACCCAAGCACTATTGCTGATGCCAAGTAGTGCTTCCTGGCAGGATTCTAATATGGATGCCTCCTCAGAGGCTCTGCTAGAGCCATACTGATACAGAGGAGGATGCTTGCAGCTAACCATTCAACTAAACACTAGGACCCAGAGAAAGGACTGAAGGAGCTGAAAGGGTCTGCAACCCCATGGGAAGAACAAAACGATTAACTAACCAAACCCACCACAGCTCCCAGGGACTAAAACACTAACCAACAAGTTCACATGGAGAGACCCATGGCTCCAGGTGCATAGGAAGCAGAGGATGGCATTGTCTGGCATCACCTTTGGTCCTGTGAAGGCTCATTTTCCCAGTGTAGGAGAATGCCAAGGTGCTGAGATGGGAGAGGGTGGTTGGGAGAGGGAGCACCTTCATGGGAGGGGGAGGGGATTGGGGAAAGGGGATAACATTTGAAATGTAAATACAGAGAATATCCAATTAAAAAAAGAGAGAGAAAGAAAATTATCTGAAGGTAAGAAATACGTATTACAGTGTTAAAAGGGGAAAATGCAAATGTGTACACACCACATGGTTGCAATCACCATTTATGTACTCCAAAAGCTTTGAATCAAAAATGTATCAGATTTCATATTTTTTTCATCTGATTTTGGAACATTCGAATACATTTTAATGTTTGAGTATTACAAGTAAGTTTTCTGAATATCAAAACGTTTTATACTTCGGACCCGTGAATTAGATAATAATCCAGTATACTAATAACAGGAATCCCAAAACTGTGCCTGGAAGGAAAACTAGAGAGCAATACTTCAGAATGATTACTCAGTCGTCCCTGTGAGGCAAACTTACATAATACTCAATTGTGTTGTAGTGTTAAAACACTACTGATAGACCTAATCTGCAATTTTCACATACTCCTGGATCATTTCCACGTTAAAGACTTTACACCAGTTAAAGGTCTGCAGACCAGAATAATATGCTTAAATGTATATACTTCAAACTTTAAAGTGTTGTTTACATTAGGCTTATTGTATTGGGCCGAGGATGTACGTTGTAGCATCTGTTACTAACATGATTATTTTTGCCAATAACAGAACGCTACTGCACAATTTCACACACTCCTTGAACTTTCTTCTACATACAAACTTTTGTGAAAGAAAAAAAACATCTGAAATTTAAGCTTTATAAAATAATGTTTGTTTCCAGGTGCCTCACTGCCTAAAATGGATGTGTCTGAGCCCCTAACTGCCAGCTCACCAGTGTGCAGATCCTCCGGATGAAGAGGAAGAGAGTAAAAGAAGATCCCTGGACCATCTCGGAGCTAGCACACAACCCCAGTGCCAGCCTGCTCCCTACCCCGTGGATGACGATGACGTCAACATGCTCTTCGACTGTCCATCCAGGCTCGAGTTAGAAAAAGAAGACACGGATTCGTCTGAGGAACTTGTAGCAGATGAAAATGCCTTTTTGAATGATGAAGAGGAAGGGCTGAAGGAAAGGAAGCTCACCCAGCTTTGTCTTCCTGACCGGCCGTATCTGGGTCAACCCCCTGGTCAAGAGTTTCTCCAGGGTCCTTGCGGTGGGCCTGGGGCTGCTTCTGTGTGTATTCCCCGCTCCTCCTCCTTCTGGAGTCAGGTATTGATCTCTCCATCTTATGGGAAATCCGTTACACACCAGAGTTTGAACACTTTCACTGTGAATACTATTGTCCCCTGAAGCAGCGGGTGGCCGGAAAGGTCAACATCTTCCTTTACATGCTGGGTTATCCATAAAATTCATATCCGGTAAGACGGAGGGCTATCTTCAATACTAGTAGTATCATTTTTAGTAGGTTTTGAATGGCCTTCAGTTGTCAAGAGGTAGTCTTGACTCTTGAACTCTCCAAACCGGTGCTCCTTAACCTCCTTGTGTGTGTGTGTGTGTGTGTGTGTGTGTGTGTGTGTGTGTGCATCTCTCTGATGCTCTGTGAGGTGCGCATGCGCAATACCAAGCAGGCGTGAGGAGGTGAACTCCAAGTGCCTTTCTCATTCACTGTCTACCTTATTATTATTATTATTATTTTTGAGACTCTCACTCAGACCTTGATTCAGCTATATGGTCTGTCCAGCAATCCCCAGGGGTCCTCCTGTCTCTGCCCCTCCATGCTGGCATTACTGGTATGCATGGGTTTGCCTGGCTTTTTATACTTGCTCTAGATATAACTCAGGTCCCCAGGCTTAGGCTGCAAGCAATTTGAACCCCATTCGCCAGATGCCAACAGGTCCTTCCTTTCTGAAGAGCACTACTTAACTCTAGGTCTTTACTGAGGCCATGGTTGTCTAGCTGCAGCTCAGAGACTATAACCCAGCTGGGTAGAGTTTCTAGCTATTTACAAAACCGCTGTGGTCTGACTTCTTCCTCTCAGAACTTGCCTTTGTTTGAGAAAGCCCAGAACAAAAGAGGGAGGAAATGGCAAAATCAGAATGGCCAACCTTTGATCAACTGCCTGAGAAGTTTCCTAACAGGACCCAGGCCCTCCAGCCCACAAAGTTAGCTTAAGGAGTCATGTTACCAGAACTGACCTGAGCTTAGCACCTTTCCTGGAGCAGATTGCAGCTTGTTTCCACCTGGAAGGTCCCATGAGACAGGCTGTTTGCCACTGTGTGTGTCTTACTGAAGAAGCTACTGCTGCACCAGCAGGGTGCCTGCAAACAAAATCAGGTTCAGGGACACCTTGACAAAGCTGAGGCTGTGCTCTTTGGGAGACCGAGAATGCTCCCTGAGGCTGATGGAACAGCACCAGGAGAGAGACCATTCTCCTAATTCACAACTTTGGCAGAACCCGGAAACCCAGAGAGTCCCTTGTGGGGATGCCAGCCTTGACAAATTAAAAACTCAGAATGCTCCATGAAGTTGGAATTCTAAATAAAGGTCGGCCAGTCTTAGTATAGTTAGCATTCTGAATATTACGTGGGATACAGTTATGCTTTAAAAATATGTGTTCTTCTCTGCACGCTGTTGGTGGGGATATAAATTGGTACAGTCACCATGAAACACAGTATAAAAATTTTCTCAAAAACTCAGGCTATACCTATCACATTGTTATGGATGAAATCTTTCTACCTCGAAATACCCAGTGGAATGCAGTTTTTGTGGTGGTATTAGAAGGTGAGGGACTTTCGGTTAGATAGTAAGGGGTCTCCATCACGGTGGGATGAAGGACTGTATAAAAGGTTCTTGAGGCTGGGGGGGGGGGTTGCTCTTTTCTGCTCTCCTGCCACCAGGGGGCGCAGCACTCATCCCTCTGTCCCCGGCTTTCTGCTACACAAGGACACAGTGATGGAGTTGTCAACCTTAACACCTAAGCTTAGCCACTAATCCTCAATACACCAATTAAAGCCACATGTAGTGGGGGGAAGGGGGGTGAGAGAGAGAGAGAGAGAGATCCAATGTGGCCACTCTAAGAGAAAACAGCAATAAGGTCTAGTGACCTCCCCCAAGTCTATCTTTGGGGCCCAGACATGAGATTTAGGTTTAAACAGAGAGCAAGAAGTATGCATAACTAAACAATCCTAATCAACCCTGCCTACAAGTCTCATCTTGTCTCTGTCTTGCAAGTCGGTCCAATACGTTATCAGAACTCTGTGAATTCCCTTCATGGTGGACAAGATCCTCCTCTAGCTGTAACTTGGATTCAACCTTTTCCCTTCCCAGTGTGCGATTCCTAAGGAAACTGCAATTCCTTGGTGTATAGCATCTCAGGAGCCAGACATCCAAAGGTAAGGATACACATGTCTCTCTGTAGAATTTCTTCACTGCTTCCAGGAGGGTTACAGCAAGAAGATCCTACTCAGGGCTGAAGAAATGGATCTGTCAACACAAGTGTGAGGAGTTGAATTTGGATGCCCACAGCCATCCAAACTCAAGGGATGGTGATGGAGACAGGAGAATCGGCCAGAAGTTCCTGTATAGTGTCGAAAACAAGAGAGATTGACCATGTCTCAAACACAAAGTGGAAAGAAAAATCAACTCCTGGAAAGTTGTCTTCTGACTTCTATACATGAACTATGACCTGCACTGATACTAACACACACACACACACACACATGCACACACGCACACACGCACACACGCACACACGGGGGGGGGTGGGAACAAACAGAGAAGAGAAGAGCAAATAAATAAATTTAAAGAAAAACGTGAGGACTGGAAAGATGTTCCTATGCCACTGGCTGCTCTTCCAGAGGACTACGATTCAATTCCCAGCACCCACTTGGCAGCTCACAACTTTAAATCCATGACTCCAGTTCCAGGGCATCTGGTGCCCTCTTCTGGCCTCCTCAGGCACACCACATGCACATGATCAAGACACAGACACAAAGGCAAAGCACCCCACACATAAACAACAAATCAATAAATATATTCAAGTTTTAAAAAGAGAGAGAAAAGTTGAACTCACTAGAGCAGGGTGTTGGCATGGGGGCTGGATCTGAGGTGTAGGTCAACAAGCACATTTCAGTTGGACAGGTAGGATGTGTGTTAAAGAACTATTGTGCAACATGGTGACTAGTCACAGTGATCACCGGTGTGCTGTGCGCTTCAAAGCACTCGGACTGGATTGTGAGCATTCTTACCAAGGAGACAGCTATGTGGACTGACTCAACTGTTAATTAGCTGGATTCGACAATTCACTGCGCATACTTACTTCAGAACATCTTGTCAGATGCCATAAAAATATGTCATATTGTCAGCTTAACAGACAGGCCATGAGGCTGGAAAGATGGTTAGGTGGCTAAGAGCACTGGCTGCTCCTCCAATACCTGGACATTCATATAGCTGCTCACAACCATCTGTAATTCCAGTCACCGGGGATCTGAC
This sequence comes from Micromys minutus, assembly GCF_963924665.1. Lineage (NCBI taxonomy): Eukaryota > Metazoa > Chordata > Mammalia > Rodentia > Muridae > Micromys > Micromys minutus. The sequence continues at coordinate 38,089,577 of NC_137957.1, read as the reverse complement.
ACCTTCTTCTGGCCTCCTCCTGCACCAGGCATGCCCAAGATGCACAGACATAGGTACAGACAAAATACCCATGCACAGGAAGAAAACGATAACTAAGGAAAACTAGTTTTGACATATTTATTCTCCATCCAAAATTCAACATTAACACATCTAGGCTTTTCTCTGACAGCCCTAATTGGAGTACAGGTGCTTCCTCTACAGAGGGTGGAAGTAAGAGGGATCCCAAGCTAATCCCCTTTCCTGTAAGATGTATAATTAACCCTGGGGGCTCACCGTTGAAACTACTGTTTACCTTACTTTCTCATTGGCAGTACTGATTCCTGGGCTCCACCACTGTGCTATGCCCTAGCCCTGAGCTGTTCACTCCTTCTGTAAGGCTGGAGACACCAAGGCACTCACTGGACAGGGAGACAATGGGTGCCTCACCAAAGCCACTTGATATTGGCAATTCAAGTAGCTAATTGTCGCCAACCCAGACAAGGGAACCCTCGCCAAAAGAAGTCATGTCTCGCTGTAATAACCCTTCAAGTCTCTTCAGCTCAGTGGATCCTAGTGGCTCACTGACAAAACATGGCCAAAGTCTACACTGTCCACAGGGTACAGAATAATTCACCAGAACAGCTCAGCTTCGGTGCCCTTCTGCCCCCTTGGTTGTGAAGAGACCAACCCAAGCAGCAAGTATCTCCTGTCATTTCTTCATCCCTCCGTGTAGAGTGTTTACTTCCCTGAACCTGTTTGCCTGTGGTTTGGGCCAGTATTTGGTGAGGGAGAGTAATTTCATGGGGATGAAACCCACATACACTTAATCATCTCTGAGCGAACGAGTTGGCTCAGCAGAACTTCCTGTCACCCTCACCCTTCTCATGCTCCATAGCTTCCCAAGAAAAACCCTTGGCCATTAAGCAGCCAGTTCCTAACAATGTATACCTGGTGTCTTCACAAACGACGGGGGTAGGTCCTGTGGGTCTGAAGTGAGGAAAAGGGAACCCCGAACCCTGGGATGAGATTAATGCACGTCTTTCGTTGGTTCATAATGTTGAAGTCTGTGCAACCAAAGAGCTCCAGAAAGACAAGGGTGACAGAGTCCCTAACTGACAGAGGAGGGCACAGTGTGCATCGGAGCTTGTCAGGGACAGTGCAGAAGCCACCGGGCTAGGACCACAGTGGCAAGCGTGAGAGGGTATGGGGCAGGAAGTGAAGCTGCTCCCAGGGCACATTCTCAGGGAATATAGTAAGAGGAGACGTGTCAAAAACCCACTCTTAATTGGCCTTGAGTTTCTGGGTTCAGAAGAAGCAAATGAGTCACTGTGGGGAGGTACCCATCTCTCTCCCTGTCCAGCAAGTGCCTTGAGGTTTCCTGCCTTGCAGATGGAGTCAATTTCTTCTTAAAGGAACCCTTGGCTTTTTTTTTTTTTTTTTTAACAGCAGGGGATGACTTTCCTTGTTGTGTATAAAATCTGGTAGAACCACATTTTCAGAGACCACCTTCACTTCCTGTAGAGCCCTGCTTAAAGCAACTATTATCCGGTCGGTTTCAGCTTCCTGATGTCTTTCCTGCCAACCGGGATCATCACAAAGCCGGCAGCTTCTGGGCTGGGAACAAACTTGCAAGGCTAACCCTGCTCTGTTCAAACTTTGAACTTCAACCGCAAGGGATATATTACAGAGAGCAAACGAAGAAGGCAGCCTGCTGGGGACAGCTGCCGCGACTGCTCAGAGCTGAACCGTCATCCTTCATAAGCCCTGATAAAAGTGCAGGCCTCATGGTGGGAGACTCAAGAGGTAACATCTGGTCTGTAAGTGTCATGTGCGAGGTGCCAGGAACTATTCTTGGTGTTTCACCCACGGCCAATCACCCAAGTGTGACAGCACTGATATTTTATGATTTGTGAGCTTCGTGCCCAGGGTGGGAATTGTCCATGATGGGACCAGGAATGGCCTCAAATTTGTGGTAATGCTCCTGACTCGGCCTCCAGAGTGCTAGGATTATGGGCATGAACCACCATCCCTGGCTTAATAAAGTTAAACAGTGGCTGTCTCACCTTGTGTCCTGTTTTCAATCAGGTTGTAGAAGGTGTGTGTGTGTGTGTGTGTGTGTGTGTGTGTGTGTGTGTGTGTGTATACACATGAGCCTGCATGTCTGTGCATATGTGGCAGCATGTGTGAATCCATCCTTCGTGGAAGGGCTAAACAGCCGTGTGCAAAGGAATTACTGTCTCAAGAGGGCATTTGGAGTCATAGGGCATGGAGTTGCTTCTGGAAGACTGAGGAGGTAAATTACCTGTAGTGAATGATCTGAGATGAATCCAGAAGTAGGAGGCAGCTGATGGCAGGAAGTAAAGGGAGGCTCACTGTTGCCTGGCCCTTCCATCGTAGACAAGCAGAAAAGGAGAAGAAAGCAGGGTGTTGCTTGCCCTTGCTTCCTAAAGTAGCCTTGCCTTTATTTCAAGATCATCTAAAGAGATTGCTGGCTTCACAAACTGATTAGCATGAACTTCAGGGAGCGCCCCGGCAACATACCTGGACAGGGCTAGGGTGAGGCTCTAGTAGAAGCCATGGAGAAAGCGCTGTGTTAAGGACTAGGTCACAGGCTTGCTTGTCTCTGTAACAACTTCAAACTAGTCATGCAAATGAAGCCTTATGAACTCAAGAGGGCGCCATTGACACACAAATGGTGCTTCCAGGTCCACACCACTTTATTCCCGCTGCAGAGGACACCCCTTGCTATGGCCTAACTTCTTGAAAGTTGAGCCTCCTATTCAACTTCACACCAGTTCAGTGGGATCATTCTAGCCTTGAGGCCAGACAGGGGCCAGTAGTTACAGGTTTTCAACAGGCCTCGCCTTCTAAAAACCCCTCAACATCAATGAAAGCAGAGTGACACCCCAGATTCCAGTTTTCTTGAGGGAATTGCATCGGAAGTGTGGGTAGGTAGGGGGCCTGGAGAGGTAGCTCAGCGGTTAAGAGCACTGGCTGCTCTCCCTCTGAGTTTGATTCCAAGCACCCACATAAAGGCTCACACCTGTTTGTAACTCTAGTTCCAGGGCTACCGACACACTCACACAGGTATTTACACAGGCAAAGCACCGATGAACACGGGGGGGGGGGGAGGAGAAGAGGAAGGAGAAAAACCACATGAGCTAATAAGAATCTGAACATGTTTACAAAGGAGTTGTACTTTATTAGAGAAGCACGTCCTTGGAAAGACTCTCTAAATGCCTGAAATGATATGGAAATTTACTATTTGGTTAATAAGAGGTCTTAGGGTAAGATAAATGCAAAGCTAGTGACTGCAATGGCTTTGAAAGTCAAAGATTTAAGTTCTTTACAAACTTCCTTTATGGTTATAAGACATCAGCCACTGCTATAAAGAGACAGAGAAACCTTTTGGGAAACAATTCCTCTCTCTCTTCCTCCCTCCCTCTCTCCCTCCCTACTTCCCTGAATGTGTGTCTTTGTTAGTGTACTAGTGCATGTACATGCATTTGTGTGCACATGCACACACATGTGTATGTGTGTGTATGCACTAGCACAGAAAAAGTCTCCCCCAGAAAAATACTTTATATAAAAACATAATTTAAAGTACTTTTAAAAAATGTTTTTTTTTAAATGTATTTATTTTCTTTCCATGAACCAGCCTTGCTGTATGGGAGGTTCCATTGTGCTTGTTTAGAGTTGAACTGCTAATGACATCTCCTAGTTCACAAAAGTATATCATAGGGAAGGTAAAGAATGGGTGATATTATCATCATCATCATCATCATCATCATCATCATCATCATCAACAACATCATCATCATTAAAACAGGAGCTGGCCATGAGACTTAGAAGTACGCATTTCCCACTAGCCAAAACCTATGTTCAGCAAGTCAGACCTTACATCAAGAGAGGCTGGGAATTGCCATCAGTATCTGAGCACACAGAGAGGCAGGCAGATTTGAGCTCCTCTCTAAGTCAAGTATTAACACAGTGGGTCACCTGTGTTTGGGGATTCAACCAACAAATGTTGGTTGAGGGGGAAAGGGGGAGCCTTTTCTTTTATTTCATAAATGGAGAAGCATCTATACCAATGCTAGATGTTCTAAGACATCTAGAAATGGATGAAGTATATGTAAGAATGTATACACGTTGCATGAAAATACTATACCGCCTGCCTCTGCCTCCCCAGTGCTGGGATTAAGGGTGTGCACCACCACACCTGGCTCATCTTTCTGTTAATTAGCAGAAGTTTGTTATTTTTATTGGGCCTGTGGCTGTATAAGAATAGCCTACACTCCCTAGTCTCCCTCATAGTTTCTGAGAGTTCAAGGCCAGCCTCGTCTACAAAGAGTTCTAGGACAGCCAGGGTTGTACGCAGAGAAACCCTGTCTAGAAAAAACAAATGAATAAATAATGAAAGAATGAAAGAAGAGAAAACGGAAATCAGGGAACAACTAGGAATCTCTACCATGTTCTTTACAGCTTAGTCTTCTCATATAGAAGATGAGAAAGCTGATTTGATAATTAAATGTAATCTATGGTAAGGAACAGAGCCACACACTGCACCAAAATATTCAGAGGGAGTGATCTACGCTGCTCCCAAATGTGGCACTCCTCTCCCTCGGAACCTAACATCCGAACTTACATAAAGATGGAGCCAAATGATCCAAGGATGGTGAAGGGTCCTTCTATTGCATGTTGGCAGTCGGGGTTCCACTGTCTTAAAGATGGAAAAAAAAGGGTGAACTACCTGTTACTTGGAGACGTTCAGACCATGCAAAGGGACTGGAAAAAAATGTGTGATTTCAATGCAATAGCCTCTTTATCAGCATCAAGAGGTTTATTTTGAGATAAGAAGAAGAGAAACTGAAAAGGATGACGGGAGGCAGAGGCAGGCGGATCTCTGTGAGTTCGAGGTCAGCCTGGTCTACAGAACAGGTACTGCCACTTGCCTTGGCATTATCAGAACACGTGAGTCTATGCTACTGTTTCATGATGGTTTTCTTTGAATTTCCCGGTTGATGACCAATATAGGGAATCCTGGGAAAGCCATACAATGATTAAGAGCTTAGCAGGGAGGAAAGGGAATATCTCAGAGAAAGTACATCAAGGATTAGGTTTGCAGGACTGACTCTGCTGGTCCATATATGGATGTCTTAACTCTCTGTCTGATAGGACCTTTTGGGAAGTGTTAAGGGTTAACTGAGGTCATAGGGCATGACCCCTAGAGCTGCTGTTTCTCACAAAAGAGGGAGAAAATCTGTAAATGATCTCTTTATTTCAGTTCGAAATAACTCTGAACACTGACGTTATGTTTTTGCTTTATCACAAACTAGAGTCATCTGGGGGAAAAAGAACCTTCACTGAGAAAATGCCTCCATCAGATTGGCCGGTGGACATGTCTGTGGGCAAACCTTGTCTTGGTTAATGATCGTGGGAAGGTCTAGTTCACTGTAGGTGGCACCACCTCTGGGGAAGAGGGCCTGCCCTTCAGTTTCTGCCTCCAGCTTCCTGCCTTGGGTTCCTGCCTTGACTTCCCTTCATGATGGACCTTAGGCTGTAAGCAGAGATTAAACCCTTTCCTCTTGGCAGGTTGCTTTGGGGCTTGGGGTTTTATCTCAGCTCTAGAAAGAAAACTAAGACAATGGACTTCCAGCCTCAAGCACTGAGAGAAAAGGAGTGCGTTTAAGCCACTTGGTCTGGTGTTGTGTCGCTGGATGGAGAAAGGGAGAACTGTTTGTGACAGGAAGGAGCCGGCAGAGACTGGAGTGAGTGGGGAGTGGCCTGGAGGGTCACTGTGTTCTGTGCTTCAGGAACAAGCACCCTGTTTATATTTTAGCTCAGTCCTTGCAAATGAGGCTCTACTGCCATCTAGTGGCAACATACTTAACTCATTCATTCATTCATCCATCCATCCATCCATCCATTCATTCGTTCATGGACCGTTTGGATTGGGCAAGGCATTCTGATAAGTAAGAGATGTTGGTGAACACCGATTAACCCCCATTACTTCTGTTGTTGAGGATTGTTACTTTCCCCTTTTCTCTCTCCCTGCCCTCTATCTTTTTATCTTTTAGACAAGATCTCACTATGAAATCTGGGATGGCCTAGAGTTTACAGTGCCAGTTTCTCAAGTGCTGGGGTTGCAGGCATGGGCTCCGGCCTACTTTGCATGGGGAAATTATTCAAGCTTTTTTACAACCCCCTGGTACTTCTATTTCTCAGAGGAGAAAACCGAGATCCTGAGACCTTAACAAGGCAACTGACATGCAGCCAGTCAGCAGGAGAATTGGCCTTCACTGGGGAGCCTGGCTTGGGGACGCTACAAACATGGTCTTTGTCACTGAGGCCACTAGAGGTTCTTCTTATTACAAAGTAACTGCTTTCTAGGAGTCCTGTGGAATCAACCAGGGATGGAAAAATGGCAGGGTAACATATCACGTCCTCCTTTTAGATTCTGGCCTTGATTCACTGTCAAGAGCTAATAGCGGCCACATTCGTCTAACACCGTGAGTCCTTGGGTTTGGAGCACCTGGCCAAGGCCGAATAGAAAGTCTACATTCTGCTTGAGAGAGGGACACAGGAGGAACAAGAACTATAGAGTTATGTTATCCAAGATAGTAGCCACTAAACATTGGTGTGTGTGTGTGTGTGTGTGTGTGTGTAAAGGCCAGATGTCAATATACAATGTCTCCCTCAATCACTCACCACCTTAGGTTTTTTCGTCAGGATCTCTCACTGAACCTGGAATTTACTAATTTGGCTAGATTGCCTAGCCAGCAAGCCCAGGATCCACCCATTTCCTCATAACTAGGACTAAAAGCAAGTGGTATCACGTCCAGCTTTTACACGGTTTGGGGTGAAGCTCAGGTCTCCACTGCAACAAGCATTTTGCCCACTGAGTCATCTACCATCCCCTCATTCCCCAAATTTTAACTGCAGCTTGTTAAGCTAAACTAAAATCTATGTCCTTCTTGAAGCGCTCAAGGGCCACCCGGGCTTTATGCTTAACTCAGTGGTCTGCATTGATATAAAATGTTCCCTTCTCCAAAGTCCCTCTGCAGCACCGCTGTGCACCCCCGCTGTGCACCCCCGCTGTGCACCCTTCTTCCCGGAGAAAGAGCGGCTGCTCCACGGGCATTGTCGCTGAATCCTGCAGGCTAGCTATGTGGCTAAGACCGGAAGTGCAAACTTAGAACGGAGTATCTCCCACCCCACTCTGCCACAGAGACAGGCTCAGAGTAGCTGTCGGGAGACAAGAAGGTCCTTGCTCCTTTCTGCCACCAAGTCCGGGAACAAAGCACCATCTTAGCTGGTGCCTAGAAAAGGTGCAGAGAGAGAGAGATTTGTCTCCGGGATTGGGTTTTGCCTGGGGCCTTTGCTATGGCTGCCGGTGCTCCATCTTGTCCCCCCCCCACCCCTCAGCTGCCCACCCTCCCCTAAACCTGCAGCCTTCTCCCTGTGATGAAGAGGAACTTACCATCTGATCAAAGCTTGAAGTCTTGCTGGCCTGACACAAAACTGTGATAAAAGCTCCCTGTGCTGTCCTGTTGTTACCTTGCTTACCCACCAGCCTGATTCACTGATTTAGACAAAAATGGGTGAATTTAGACCAGTCATGATCAGCTGGTAAAACAAAAGCTTGATTTATGCTGGCTGCCAAAGAGAAACTTAACAAAGGCAAAGGACACATGTACTCAGAATGGGGCGGTGCCACACTTTGATCTACCCATTGCCCTGCCCACCTGCATCAGGACACAGTAAATATGTTGCTGTCCAGCACCTGTTGTCTCTCTTCAATTCCCCCATCCCCCAACCTGACTAGGTCATGTTTCCAATTAAGTTTCTGAGACTCCTTAAGGATGTCTGCTGTCAGTTCAATGTCCTGTAAACCCACCCTAGTTAAATTCACTAAAAAGAACAAAACAAAACAAAACAAAAACAAAGTACCAACCATCTGCCACCCATAAAGAATTATAGTGGGCTGGAGAGATGGCTCAGTGGTTAGGGCACTGACTGCTCTTCCAGAGGTCCTGAGTTCAATTCCCAGCAACTACATGGTGGCCCACAACCATCTGAAATGGGACCTGATGCCCTCTTCTGCTGTGTCTGAAGACACCTACAGTGTACTTATATATAATAAATAATTCTTTAAAAAAAAGAATTATAGTTTAGGAGGGAGACACATTGGTAGCAGGAGATAGAAGGTAAATAGAGAACTGATAAAACCTATCAGTACCTAATACTCCTCTGGTTGCAAATGACGGGAAGTGTGCGCATGCGTGTGTGCGTGTGCACTGCATGTGAAGGTCAGAAACAGCCTTAGGTATCAGTCCTCCATAGGTACCTGTGCTGTATTCACCGCCTTCTGTCTGCGCCTCTCCAGCACTGGGAAGTCGAGCCTAATCACTCCCAGTTTTTTACAGGTTGAGCTCAGACCCTCATACATGCCATTCATTAACAAGTCATCTCCCCGGCCTAAGCTGGTTTTTGTTAGCGAATACAATACTACACAATATCTCAGATTTGGGTAGCATACGATCCAGAGGATGGAGAATCCTTAGCGTGCTCCATCCCTCTCCCTTTCCTTTAGGGCTCTGCATTTGGCTGCACGCTCCCTCTCCTGCCGCTCTCTCCCCTCACCCCCTCCAGCCCATACAGACAGGTCTGCTGGCAGAGGCTCTCCTCTGTTCAGTCTTCCATCAGGAGTCACTGCAGTTGGACAGCTGTGGGTCACATGGTCACTCTGAGCTGTGGGTGTTTATTCTTCCCCTTGGCTTGACTTGAATCACCCGAGCTGCCTCCCAAGTAGGGATGTGGGTTACCCTGAGAAGGGAGGATAGAAGCCAGACTAGGAACTCCCACTGAAAACAAAAGGTGAATTGGATTCTGTGCTGTTTCTTTGAACAAAGGGTGATCCAGGCAGCAGGGAGAACTAGAGGAGGCTCAGAGAGCCTGGCCCAGTGCAGCCAACAGCCAGCTTTGGGGGACTAGCGAAGAAGAAACATCTAGAAACGTCTGTCTTACCTGGGCCTGGACTGACCAGACCACAGCCAGGCACCAGCCTATGCCTAGATCTTTGTGACCAAAATATATTCCTTTTGCTTTATTTAAGTAACTTAAATTGTGGTTTGCTGTATAGAAACTCAGAGGACAAGAGACAGCCCCAGGGCCAATGACATCTTCATTATTTTATTTAATACTGGAAAGAAGAAAAAACAAAGAGTGAATGTCTCTACGGTGTGAGTAAGGCGTGGAAAATAAGGCACACGGGACTGAAGCTATGTCCCAGTCGCAGACATTTTTCTCACAGAAATTTGAGTTGAGTCTTTAAAAAAAATTTTTTTTTTTAAAGCAGAAGCTTTCAGGATCGTGAGAGGGTGAGAGGGCAGGGTGACAAGGGACAGAGGGTCTTGTGGTGAGGATGGCCAGGGCAGAATCACAGGAAAGGCCTCTCTGCTTTTCTGTGCCTGGCCAAGGCTCCAAGCCAGGCTGAGGGGGTGACTCACCCAGGAAATGTTCGAACATAAGGGCCTGAGTTGTAAAAAGCCTAACCCCAGAACCTGGGAAACGGAGACTGGAGGATTTCCTGGGGTTTGCTGGACAGCCAGGTTAGCCAGTAAGTGTGCTCCTGGTTCATTGAGAGACCCCGATTCAAGAACTAAGATGGAGAGCAACCGGGACACCAGGCGTCAACGTCTGGCTGTTGCGGGATATTTGGTCACACTCCGAACCCTGAGAATATGTTATTGACTGGAAAAACCTGTTTTCAGTTGTGGTGTGGCCTTAACTGCATCTTTCATCCAAGAGCTTTCTGCCTGGGTATTGTAAACAGGATTCAGTAAAGTCAGCCTTAGGCCAAGGGGCAGAGCAAGCAACCAGTTGACAGAGAGAGAACATGGGATTATCAAGATAAAAGACCGGGCTGGGGAGATGGCTCCGTGGGGAAGAGCACTGGCTGCTCTTCCAGAGGTCCTGAGTTCAAATCTCAGCAACCACATGGTGACTCACAATCATGTGTAAAGGGATCCGATGCCCTCTTCTGGTGTGTCTGAGGACAGTGACAGCGTACTCACATACATAAAAGAAAAGAAAAAGCCATAGAGAGGGAGAGGGAGCCAGGAGAGGCACCGGAAGTAGAAGGGAGGGACATTCCCCTTGAAGGAGGTTTTTTGAGAGAGAAGCATTGGCCGGGTACTGTCTTTGCTAAGTTAGCTGACTCTCACCCCAGTGTCTGGCTCCCTAGTCCCCACTGATAAAATCCAATGATTGTTTTTAAACAAACAAACCCCAGAAAGCTGAGGAAGGAACATTGCTACAAGCACTAGGCAAGCTTAGGCTGCATATTGAATTCCTGGCTAGCATGCATGTGATGGTTCATCCTCCTGCCTCAGCTTCAGTGTTGAATTTATAGGAGCATGCCTATTCCCCTCATCCTTATCATGTTTAACTGAAGTATGTTGATGTGTCCAGAGCACTTAGAACAGGCCTGGTGCATAGCAAGTGCTAAAAATGTTACCTATGTATGATGTCACAAAATAAGTGTGCTTGTTAATTAACAACACTCCTATGGCCTAGTCTACAATAATTTGGTGCAACAGACAACAAATTTGTCTACAGAGATCAGAATAAACAAATAGCATAGTCTTACTGTCTAGTGATCATTGTAACACAGATGACATCATATGCAGTTCACATTCCAGCTCTTTCATTGGTGTATATGTGTGTTTGTGTGTATGTTGAGTCCTTGTGTGTGTGTGTTCCTGTGTGTATTTTGTATGTGTGTGTTTCTGTGTGTATTTGTGCATGTGTGTTTGTGTGAGTATGTTTGTGTTTGTGAGTGTGTTCCTGTGTGTATATTTGTGTATATGTGTGTTTGTGTGTGTGTGTTCCTGTGTGTGTATTTGTGTGTTTGTGTGTGTGTGAGTATGTTTGTGTGTATGTTCCTGTATATGTATTTGTGTGTGTGTTTTCTTTGTGTGTGTATTTGTGTATGTGTGTGTATGTTTGTGTGTCTGTATGTGTGTTCTTGTGTATGTATTTGTGTATATGTGTTTGTCTGTGTGTGTATGTGTGTGTGTGTATACAGCCATGCTATTATTTCAGAGTAACACATCTTATGAAAATGTCATTTCTCTTTCTGGCCCTGGTTTCCTAAGAACCAAATCTTACAAATATAGTTGAGCAAAATATTGCTCAAATTGGCCCACTTGTTTTCATGAGACCACAATGATCCAAAACAATCCTTCACAGAGAGAGTCTAACAGGCTGCTCACACATGCCCTTCTCTGCCTTGTATTCCAAGTCCAGCTTTGAGATGGTATCTGTGGTCTGGCTCTTCCTGTGGTATGCTCGTAAGTGTGTATGTGTTAGAGAACATGGCCAGATGTTTTCTGTATATTTCAGTCTTTGGAAGCCCTCCAACATCCTTGCTTAAGTAACAATGGCTTTTGAAACGGTCTAGGTGAAAGGAAATACATCTCGTTTGCAATTTTTCATGCAGTGGGGGCAAAAGGAAGTTAGGAAAAAAAAAGTCTATGTTCGAGGCCAGAGTCCAGGGCTATTCAATAAAAGAATGTGGCCTGGGGTCTCTTTGTCTGGCTTCCAGCTCCCCCTTGCTCTGCTAGTTCAAGTTGAGTGATCTGAGATAACTATTCATTTACTAGAGCTTCCATTTCTTCCTCTCTAAAATAGGCTGGATAAATAATATTTCACGGTATAAGCCTCCATATGTCTTCTGACAACTGCCACCTCTCAGCCCTCCTATGTCATTCCCACCTATCAAATCAGGATTGGTCTGTGTGCCCCATTCCAAGGTCTGTAATGTTATCCAAAGGGTAGAGAGACTGATTTCCAGTGCCTTCCATTTCCTCTGCTTCTGGAGTCAGGAAACCCCAGTGTCTCTGACCGTCAGCCAAGGTGGCTTTGAGAGTCACCTTGTGTAAGTTGTGAAGGATTCATCCTCCTTTGGAAATATGCCTGAGAGATTAAAGTGAACCATCATCCATCTAGGGTTCCAAAGCTAACCTCATAAGCTACCTGCCTTGTAAACAACAGAAATGTCCTTCTTATCACTCCAGAGGCAAGCTCCAAGTGCCAGCAGAGCTAGTCCCCAGCAGATGACCCATTTCCTTGCTTGGAGTGGGCACCTTCTCACTGTATCCTCACACAAGGGAGGGTAGCTTGGCTCTTGGCTTCTTCACAAAGATGCTAACCTCAATGATGAGGGCCCCACCCTGCTGACCTAATGACCTCCCAAAGGAACCTTCCCTCAGTACCTGACCTTGCGCTTAGGAGTTCAGAGGGTAGCTTTCGGAGACAAGAACAGAGTGGGAGTTCTTTCTCGGAGCTTGCCTTGTGTTTCTAAGCTTGCCACCTGTCATCAGCTGCGCTGGACATGCTCCTTCCTGTCAATCACTCTCTCTCATGCTTGATACAGTAGTTCAGTTCACACCGTGTGATAGAAACACACGTGTGGCAAACAGTGCTGCTGGCGCAAGACGAAAAAGTCTGAGGTCCTGTGTACCTGGCCAGTTTTACAGGCACGGTTTATGAGATGTCCACACAACTGCATCTTGCTCACCATCCCTTTACTTTTTCTCAAGAGGCCGGTTCCCCCCGCCCCAACCCCAGCCCTGGATAAAACCATGCATAGGCTCATAAATTTATGGATGCTTGGGAAACTTGAAATTCCATAATCTCATTTCACAAATCGCAGCCCCAATTGAGTGCTCAGAACACAAGCAGTGAGTATCTTAGTCCACGCAGACTACCATGATACAACAATATAGAAAAACAACTCTCAGCATTCAGGGCTGGCTTAGAGGTCAAAGATCCAAAGACAGATGTGGCTTCGCTGAGGGTCTCTTCCTGGCTCTCGTCCTCTTGTTGTATTTTTATTATGTGGAGAGGAAGCTCTAGTCTCTCTTCCTTTTTTTCAGAAGGGAATTCGTGTGGGGCACCACATTTCTGATCTCCTAGAAACAGAATTAGCGTTCTCACACCCCTAAAGCGTCATCTTAGAGCTCCTCCCACAAGACTGCCAAGTAGCAGAGTTATTTGAAGCTGGGGGTGGCAGCCTTGTTGGGGTGGAGGTTTGGGGTGAAGGTGGAGAGGGAGTATGTACATGAATTCTGGTTTGCTGTGGGGGTGGCAACCTGGGGATGATACAGTGGCTTTCCGGTTCTTCCACTCTTGTCTTGAGGAACTCTTTTTTTCACACTTACCTCATCCTGTCTTGGTTTCTCTGTTCCCTTTAGTCCCAGCTGGTCCTGTGTGCTAGAATTATCTCATCTCCATTCCTGGCTTCTGTTGGGGTGCCTGAGTGAGACTATGTTTTCACACTAAGCATTTTATCAGGCCACACCCAACATACTTTTCTTCAAGACATACTTTTTTATTTTTCATTATATAAAGTTGAGCAACCCCCCATAAGTCCTAGTTCCTTTTTGCTTCGTAATTTCTTCTTTAACTTGCTTGGCTTTGCTTGGGGGTTTTTGTTGGTGGTGGTTGTTTGTTTTATTTTGTTGTTTTTCTTGTTGTTGTTTTCTATTCTATTGTCAGCAGTCAGGAGGAACCAAAATGCTCTTTCAATACCATTTAAGCATTGCCTCAGTTTACCTTACAGTTTCACGGCTGACGAGTCTTATCTTCCACAGAATAGTGGGCCCTGCACACAGGACTCAGCAAGCAGTGAGCTTTTCTCCCACGTACAACATGGCTTCTATCCATCGCCCAGTGATGCGTCCCTCATTCCCACCTGAAGCCTCCACAGGACGGCTTTCGCTCCGTGTGCTTTCTCCAGTTCTGCTCAGAGTTGTCTGTGTCCTCCAGAGGGACGGGGAGGCTCTCTCTCCCGCTTTCCCCTCTTTCTCTTTCAGGCCTGTCCTCTTTACCCGTCCACCGACAGCGACCCCAGCTGTTGCTCGCCTTTGCCTCAGATCTCTTCCACCCAAGACCAAACCCGCATCCCCATATTTACTCATTTGTTGGAGGAGTCCTACGCCTGGCATCCATGTCTGTCGTAGTCAGCATAGGCAGGCTTCTGTGATAAGGAACCAGAAGCAACATGCAAATGCTAGGCCGAAGAATTCTGCTCCAAGGAAGGTTAGCAGAGCAAACAAAACAATATTCACAAACCAACTCCTCTCACCAAAACGAGTGCCATTGTTTTTGTTTGTTTGCTTGAGAGGTGGTTGAGACAGGGTTTCTCTGTGTAATATCCCTGGCTGTTCTGGGCCTCACTCTGTAGACCAGGCTGGCCTGGAACTCACAGAGATCTCCCTGCCTCTACCTCTTGAGTGCTGGGATTAAAGGTATGTGCCACCACGGACAGCTTCCACAATTTTTTCTACAATTTTATTTTCTACAAATTTCTTCTACAGTTTGTAAGATTTTTAACTTGTGATGAGGTTATCTCTGGATAGCCTTACCTCAGCTGCACTCAGTCTCCCATACTGGTCATCACTGGCTTTACATTATGGTCCTCATTTTCCAGTAAGCTTATGAAATTTCTAAGAACAAGTGGGCATCCAGACTGTTTGATAACCACTAAGGATGTCTGTTAGTACTGGAGATACATGTTTTGTTCTTATACCTGTCACGGATGCCTCTAGAGTTTGGGCTTTCTAGAGTTCGCCCTCTAGAAATAGAAACCAAGGGGTGGAAGAAAAAGGGAAAAGACTCTGGAAGGTTGTTATATTGGGTTTATTATAAAACAGACAGATTGATTGTGAGCTATTACTTAATTTCTCACTGCATATTTTTCCCTAGTCCAATGATTTTCCTTTAAAATAAAGAAGAGTGTGGCTGGAGAGAAGTCTTAATGGTTAAGAGCACATCCTGTTCTTAGGTGACCGGAGTTTGGTTCCCAGCACTCACAAGCACCTATAACTCCATATATGTATATATGTATATATGTGAGTATATATGCGTATGAGTTTATATGTATATGTATAAATGTATATATGTATGCATGTATATATGTATATACATGTGTATATGTGTATATGTTTATATATGTATTCATTCTCTTTATTCAGGAAGTGATAGCTTGTAAAGCTGTAGTAGAAGCTGAATTAGTGAACTGTGAGCCATTGTTCTCAGGGAATATACAGGTTCCCATCACAACATTTTCATCAACTAATCTACATATATCCTCATTTTATATGTGTTTGTCTTTATGGAACAGAGAACCAGCTCATTAACATTGAACTCACAACTACTAAGTCATGCCTGAACCTGGCTTACCTAACACATATGTGTGGAACCCAGCTTACCTAAGATGCCTGTCCCTTCTAAAACACACCTCAGGCTTGCACAGATGAACACCAGACAGCAGCAGGTCTGCACTCACTTGTAGGACGAACTCATCACATAGCCCTGGCTGGCCTAGAATTCCCTTTGTAGATCAGGATGACCTTGAATTTACAGAAACCCACCCACCTCAGACACCCAACTGTTGGAATTAAGGCATATGCCACCATGCCAAGCTATTTTGAGATACTTTAAACACAAGCATAAGAGGTGGTGACATAAAATTGAGGTAAGGTGAGACATAATGCTGAACTGTAAAACAACAGTTGTTCACAGGAAGTGGAGGGGGACTGAGTGTAACTGTATGACCATGGTTGAAACTACACCTCTGTGGTTCACCTTTTGCAGTTGTCAGTCTTGAATGCCTGGCTCTGAAAGCTCTGAGTTTTGGCCTCAGGGAGTAAGTTCCCACAGTAGGTGGATCTGCAAAGGCTGAATTGATGAACGGTGGCAGTGACTTAGGATTTGCAAACATAGATGTCCATAAAGGTCACAACCTGGATAGTAAGGAACAACAGAGGAAAGGCGATTATGGAGAGTTTGGGGACAGAGGTGAGGCTGCTGGGGCCTTCTCTGAAAATGTCCCTCATGGGGGCTGCAGAGTGAAGTTTGGTGTTCACGACAAAGGAAGTAGAGTTTGCATTCTCTGGAAGGCAAGAGGAAGCAACTTGGAAGGGAGGGCAGGCCGGATCTGGGGAAGCCCATGGAAGTCTGTGCTTCAATCTACAGAGTCCAAAGCCCCAGCCTGAAGGAGTAAGCTTTCTTTTTCTCCGTTTAAGGACCCTTGCACAATCCAGTGATTACAGCTTGGAGCTAAGTGTGCTACATTGGAATGTCACTGGAAGGGTGAACCTAGAGTCTTCTCATCCCAGAAGACATCACATGTCTGAAGGAAAGTGCTAGACAGGTTGCTTATCGCTGATGGGTCATTCCAAGTTATATTAAAAAACCCAGACCCTCCATTTGTTCCCTATAACTGTGTGTGGCTACATTTTATCAATATGTAAAAGAGAGACGGAGACACATCTGTGTGACAAAGAGAAAGGCCAGACAACCGAGGGCCAGCGCGTCAGTGTTCAGTCAGTTACGTGTTTGTCAGAGTGCGGGAATGAGGACCCAGAACTCAATCCCAGATCTTCGTGACACACACTTGTCATTCTGGCGCCAGTCAGGCACAGACAGATAAGCAAATCCCTGGGATTCACCGGCCAGAGGCCTTGCTTATCTGCCCAGCTCCAGGCTCGTAAGCAAGATGGATGGCCCTGGAGAAATGATGCCAGACGCTAACCCCTGACCTTCATATTGCAGTCACATGCATGCCTGCATGTGGCATGCCACACACACACACACACACACACACACACACATACATACACACACACATACACACACATACATATACACACACATACATACACACACATACACACACATACATATACACACACATACACACACATACATATACACACACATACATACACACACATACACACACATACATATACACACACACACATATACACACACACACATACACACACACACACATACACACACACATACACACACACATACACACACACATACACACATACATATACACACACACATACACACATACACATACACACACACATACACACACACATACACACATACATATACACACACACATACACACACACACACATACACACACACACACACACACACACACATACACTCATGGGTTCCTTGTATGGGTTTGTTCAGCTCTAAATCAGTAAGAGAGGCCATTAGTGAGAGTTGACATGACCGTGCTTCCTCAGATTCAGTCTTATACCTGAGAAGAGCTCTCGGGACGGAAGCTTTCACGGTGAGTCTTCATCCATACAAACATGTTAAGAGCCAGTAGGAGGAAACGACCCCCATGGACAAGAGAAGCTGGGCTTAAAGCCAGCCAACACCCCACAGAAATCCTGCAGTTGCCCGTCAAACCTCATGCTAGGTGCTGGGGACAGTGTACGTTCCTGCTGTCATGAAATAGCCCCGGATGGCTAGTGGGGAGACATGAACAGAGCCGAAGTTCCTGAGTCAGATCAACCCCGGCAGAGCGAAGCTTGCAGGCAGGAACACCTGGATAAGAAACAGAAGCAGCAGGGGAAATGGAGACCTACAGCTGCAACCGCCTTGTCCCCGTGACCTGACCACAGCGGCTTCCTTTACGGTCATCTCTTTCTGAACCAAGCGGCTTCTGCCTTTATAAAAAAAAAAAAAAAAAACAAAAAAAACCAAAAAAAAAAACAAAACAAAAAAAACCTCCAAAACCCAGAGGCCCTTTGCTGTAGTGAATTCCCTTATTTGGCAAAGTAGGCCCAGAGGAAAATTCCCAGACATGGATTTTGTAAGGTTTGGTATCGGCTCAGGATCCCCAAGACCAAGTTCTCAGCACAAAGAAGAATAATTTGGTTCAGAGAGACAAGGATCGGGGAATAAGAAGCAAAGGCAAGAGATAGAGGGTGAGGAAGAAGGGGGAGAAGACAGGAGAGAGGGGGAGGGATATTTGTCCTGGAATGGGATACAGGACTGCCTCTGGATAGAGAGGAGACAGGCATGCACACGGGGAAATGGAGGTCTATGAAGGTAAAGGGGGAACCTCACGTCAGGATGAGTTGTCTAATTTTGATTGGGTATGTTAGTTATGTAGGTGAGCCAAAGGGGGCTCTGGATGACTGGACTTCAATGCTTTGACAGCTGGACCTTGGTGGTCAGCCTCAGGAGGAGGGTGTGGCCAAATAAAGGGCTAGACCTTAATGGCTAGCTCCAGGAGTGTAACCTAACAGTTTAGCAAGGTGGAGCAAGGAAAAAGAGCAAGGCCTACCAGAGCCGTGTTCCTCAGGCCTGGGCTGCCTAGTGTCCCTTCAGGTTCAGCTCCAGGCTCCAAAACACATCAATATCTGCCTACACAATATCTGTCTGTTCACCACCAGTAGGATGTCCATGGAAACATCAGTCGTAATAACCCAGGCTCTGAAGTGTGCTATGTCCACACGGGAAAAACGCGACACTGAGTGAGAAGACACAATCTAGAACTCCAATTCAACAATGTGGAAGAACCCCACAAACATAATGCTCAGCCTAAGGAGCCAAGTGTGGGAAGTATAGTTGTGCATGTCCTTTCTTCTTAAAGATTTATTCATTTATTATATATAAATTCACTGTAGGGGTCTTCAGGCACAGTAGGAGAGGGAATCGGGTCCCATTACAGGTGGCTGTGAGCCACCATGTGGTTGATGGGATTTGAACTCAGGACCTCTGGAAGAGCAGTCAGTGCTCTTAACCGCTGAGCCATCTCTCCAGCCCCAGGTGTGCACTTCTACTTGTGGAAAAGAAATATCGACACAGCAACAGCAAAATGGGTCAGAGTGGTATGAATCACAGACAGTAGTTAGCCTCAGGGAGCAAGATTGGAAGCATTGGGAAAGGAATTTAGGAAAAGAGAATCTACTAATCTACTAGGTAGAGCCTTTTTTTTTTTTTTTTTTTTAATCTGCGTAGCGATAGCAGCTTTATGCCCAACTTTAAGCTCAGGGGGCAACCCTGAGAAAAGCAGTGAATCTAAGAATGGCTAGGTAGATCCTTGGGGCTGGAGAGTCGGCTCAGTGGCAAGGAGCACTGGCTGCTCTTCCAGAGGACACAGGTTCGATTCTCAGCACCCACGTGGCAGCCCACGGCTGTCTGTAACTCCAGGTCCAAGAGACCTGACACCCTTCCACAGACATACATGTAGGCAAAACACCAATGTGCATAAAACTAGGTACTAGGTGTCTAGATAGATAAAAAGAGAGAAAGGCTGGATCCTTGTGACATCTGTTTATCAGTTCGTTCAGTCATTGAACAGCCGTGCTCAGAGAGGGGCAATGAGTGATTTGGGTCTCTCTGCTTTACCGGTTGGTTGTGGGGTGTGCCTTTAGTACAACAGGGGAATGCTGAGGTCAGCGCAGCGGATCTCCAAAGAGCGAGTCCTGATGCAGCTGATGAACTCTTGAACTATAGAAGCTTCCTCTGGTGGTTCCAGTGGCTCTAACACCCATGTGCGCACACGAATCGCCAGAGTGTCTGGTGAATGTGGCAGACTCCAGCTTCCCGGGCTCTTCGTTTCTGATGAGGCTTCTCGTGAAAATGCTGTTGGCCCTCCTTTACACAGTGTGTGGGGAAGGAGAGAAAGTCAGCTGACCAGCAGAGTTACTCTGACTCCGCCAAGGGCGGCCTGACAGTCTGTCCTGCTCAGGTCATCTCCTCAGGAGCACACAGGCAGAGAGACAAGAGACACTGCCCGCTGAGGGCTGTAGTGTGGGGAGCAACTGGGAGCTGGGAGGAGGCCATTTAGACTGTTATACAGAGTTGGCAGAGCGTTGTCTCCTGTGCCTTGCGTTTCTGGCTTCCCCAAGTCCCCACGAAGAGACCGGAGGTGCTCTCGTAAGCGCAGAATCCCTGTACAAGGTCCCACAAGGATGTTTTTTAAGCACGCGGTGGAGAAAAACGGGTCAGTATTGCTTTAACCATTGTGTAAGTTAAACGCAAAACAATGGCAGTTGAAGTAATTTCTCCACTTTTCTCACACATCCCAGGGAGGAACTGAGCTCCCACGCAAGAGCCCTGTAATTCTCACCCTTCCTAACGCTTTGCTTCGACTCTTCAATACAGTTCCTCACGGTGTGGTGCCCATCCCCCCATAAAATTACTTTCGTTGCTACTTTATAACTATTTTTTGTTATGTTTATGGATCATAATGTAAATATCTCTGTCCCGATGGTCTTAGGCAACCCCTGCGGGGGGGGGGGGGAAGTAATTTGACCCCCCAAGGGGTTGCGACCCCAGGGTTGAGAACCGTGGCTCTAGCGCAATTGGCGGGATTAGAGGCCCTGTGTGAAGGGGGGAGAACCTTACCAATATTGGAAGGGAAGGTTGTCAGGTCAAGGACGCAGAGACATCTATGCTGATAGAACAAGGCAGGGGCTTCAGGCAAATTCAAGGTAGCCAGGTCAGCCTAGGTACGGGGAGGCCTCAAGGGTAGGTGGGGTAGACAGGAATCTGCTTCTGTTTCCTTTTGTGGTTTTGGGTCTATTGACTTTTTTTCCTCTCTCCACATCAGTACTTTTTTTTTTTTTAATAGAAAAGGTAAATAAATTATTTCACATCAAATTTCAAAAAGCTTTGGGGTTTCTTCTACCAGAACAAGCCGCTCCTTGTTCCGAGAAAGACTTCTTTTTCTCCCAGGCAAACAATGCTGGGAGCGTCTTAAGACTCTTTCTAGAAATACCTTTTGTGGGTATGGTGCACGTCAGATGTATCTTCCTCTTGCACACAGAACAGCAAGCCACCCATAATTATTTTTTGCCTCGCTATTTCCACATTCTCTGTCTTTCCAGATTACTAAGTCTGACTCTATCTTTTGACCTCATTTATAAACTGTCCTCTTCACCTCTTCACTCTCTTTCATACTCACTGTCCCGTCCCCATCCCTCCCTCTCCCCCTCCCCCTACACCCTGTTTGTACACTGTCTTGCCAAAAAGATCCCAGGCAATTGTAGCTGCCTGTGGAACATTCACATGGTGCTGGACTGGCTCACTTGAAACTTATTGTTGTGTTTTATTAAGAACAAAAGGAGAGAGAGAGAGAGAGAGAGAGAGAGAGAGAGAGAGAGAGAGAGAGAGAGAGAATGGGAAGGGGGTGTTGAGGAGGAAGTAGAGACAGAGAGGCAGAGAGAGGAAGAAGAAGAAGAGAGAGAGAGAGAGGAGAGGGTGAGAGAGAGAGGAGAGAGGGAGGGAGGGAGAGAGAAGGAGAGAGAGAGAGAGAGAGAGAGAATGGGAAAGGGGTGTTGAAGAGGAAGTAGAGACAGAGAGAGGCAGAGAGAGGAAGAAGAAGAAGAAGAGAGGAGAGAGGGTGAGAGAGAGGAGAGAGGGAGGGAGGGAGAGAGCCAGAGAGAGAAGAGAGGGGGAGAGAGAAGAAGGGAGGAGAGAGATGAGAGAGGGAGGGAGAGAGGGAGGGAGAGAGGGGAAGAGAGAAGAGAGAGGAAGGAGGACTGAGGCTAGCTAGGAACAAGAACACACATAGAGAGATGGAGAAGGGGCATAGAGTAAGAGGATAAGAGAGTGAGGAGGGGCGAATGATTCATTTTATAGTGAGTCAGGCATACCTGTCTGTGCCAGGTAACTGTGTTGCGGAGCCTAGAAGGAATGCTAACATCTATGACTAAAGTAGGTTCTGGGTCCTTTAGAAGTGCCCAGAACACAAACTATCCATCCAGTATCTCATGCCACAGACTTCTTATCATCTCTTTCTTCTCCCTTGTAACCTCTTTAGCCTTGGTCATCTCTTACCTCACTCTTGACTGATGATTATGCTTCCGACTTGAGACAGAAGGTCCCGAAATCCCCTTCGGTTCACTTACCCCTCTGTCTGACCTGCATCTGCACATGCTGTGCCTACCGTCTGTGGCTATGGGTAAATTATCCATCTTCTAGCTAAAGCCAGAGTCTTCACTTGTAGCCTGGACCTCAGCCTCTGGACGCCAAGGGAGACATTATCCCAGCCTTTCCCCACACCGTTTGCCTGCATTTCCAGTAACCTCATCTCTATTGAATATTCCCAACAGCCAATAAGTATACTTTCATTTCTTCCAACTCAGAAAGCCTCTCTTCGCTCATTCTTCTCTACAGCTATAACTGCCCCCCCGACACACCCTTTTTCTCTGATCTCCTTCATAAAATCCTTCCACATACACAAATCTGTTTCTGTTGCTTCCCAGTCTTCTCGAACCTTCTTCAGTTAGGTTCTCATGGCCCCGACACTACTGAAGCCTGTCACTACTTGTCAGACAACTTCAGTGACTTCCACATGGCTAACCCTTATCTTCCTGCGTGAGCAGCAGAACTCCACACAGCTGACAGCTCCTTTCTACAATCCTCTCTCAATGTCTCTTCTGAGACACGCATTCCATTGCCTGTCCATCTATATAAGGAGCTATTTTCCCTACGTCTCCATAGCTAGCTTTTCTTTCTGTGCTATCTATCTCCTTGGTGAGCTCCCCAAATCACATTTATTCCACCCCCAGCATTCCCTCAGGACCCCATGGAGCCTGTGTCAAATAACCACACTGAAACAAGAAAATAGTTTATTTTCAGCCGGTTTCACTGACCGTCCTCTAGAACACAAACTCGAGTCGCGAACAATGTTTCTTCCATGAAAAAAAAATTTCTGAAAGCTGCAGTCACAAAAGCAAGTGGTTGAAACCATTACTTAGGGTGACTGCATGAGGCAGAGGACTGTCTTCTGTGATATTCAGATGTCTTTAGCAGAGTCTTTCCTGTTTGTTTTTGTGTTTGTGTGTTTGTTTCACGTGTATGGGTGTATATATGCCTGTACCCCACTTTCTCTGATACCCTCAGAGGCCAGAGGAGGATGTAGGATCCCCTGGTACTGGACTTTGTGAGCTGGCATGTGGGTTCTGGGGATCAAACCTGGGTCCTCTGGAAGAGCATCCAGTGCTATTAACTGCTGAGCCTTCTCTCCAGTCCTATTTGCTGATTTTCGAGACAGACGTTTTCTCATGGTGTGTCTATCAACTTGCAGTCTTCTTGTCTCAGCTTTCCCGAAAGTGGTGTCGACAGTCATGTTTAGAAAGCTTAGCAGACATAAAATTCTTCCTTGGACTCAGACATTATCCAAGCCTGGGGTCCAGCAATCTTTGGATACATTGTGAGAACCTTTATCTGGTAGTCACAGAAATGCTACATCAGGCACAGAGTTTGACAGTAAGCAGTCGCTGAAAGGGGCTAAAGAAAGGTCAAGATAACCAACTACTGGATCCGTTACATTCCATCTCAGTGTGGTCATTATGTTTCCATCAGTGAATCCATCTGTGAACTCCTGAACAGAGCGTAGCCACTTCAGAGGACCTCGTTTCTCATGCATCTGATGTACTCAGGATCCCCCCTCAGATGAGGAATCGACACCTCAAATTTACCATGTTAAAAATGTAGCCCTGCTCAAGCCTACTTTTCCCACAGCACCCCCTACCCCATCTTGGTTAATCAAATTACAGTCTCCTGATTTCTTACGCCAACAGTCTTGACATCAGCCTCAACTCCTCCCTTTCTCTTCTAGTCCATCTCTAATCTGACAGAATCCTATCAGCTCTGTTTTCAGATCTCAGCAAGATTTGATGGCACTTTTTCCATGTTACTTGAGACTGTGGTCCAAGCTACCATGGTTTCCCACCTTGGAACTGTTCCCTCTTCTCTGTTTTTCTATAATTATCAGTTAAAAGCTACAAAATGGAAATAAGAGACATGTTTGTCAAAAAAGAGAGAGAAATAAACAAACGAGAATAGAAAGGAAGGAAGGGAGAGAGGAAGGGAAGGAGGGAGGAAGGGAGGGAGGGAGGGAGGAAAAAGGAAGAAGAGGGTAATAGGAAGGTGGACTTGGAATTTCATGTTCTGTTTTTCTTTTTTCTTGCCTGTATCTCTCAGTGCACACCCCACCCCCTCAATCTTATATTCTGCCACAGTAAAGTATTTGCACAATAGGAGAAAAATTCTGAGTGGTCCTAATGTAATAGCAAAGGCAAATAGTAAGGGGAGTGCAGAGAGTCCAGTAGGACAATCAGTTAACACAGTTCATCCTGAAAAAAGAAAAGACTGCACCACATTCCTGAGTGTATGTTAGAGCATTGGCTCAAATATCTGTCTGTCTCTTGTCTCTGGGGAAACTTATCAGAACGTTAACGGAGGCCAGTCCAGAAGCCCTTCAACTTGTGCATAACAGTGACCCATTTATCCCTTGGATCTTATTCCCAAGAATTCTCATAATGAATATGCTGTCCTATTTCTCTTGTCTACAGCTGATACAAATTAAGCATA
The DNA here is from genome assembly GCF_963924665.1 of Micromys minutus. Taxonomy (NCBI): domain Eukaryota; kingdom Metazoa; phylum Chordata; class Mammalia; order Rodentia; family Muridae; genus Micromys; species Micromys minutus. The sequence goes on along the minus strand of NC_137957.1, from coordinate 38,065,376 downwards.
AACGAACACTTTCCTTATTAAAATACTCTCCTCTCTTGTGTCTATTCGAATATATTTCCAGCTGCTCTCTGCCCTTGCTGCTTGACCTTGTGAAGATGTCTCAGAACCTGTTTCGTTCCTCGTGCTACTGATCACTCACTCCTTTCATTTCAGAGATGCCAAATCTTTTGGATTATGCTATATATGAATAAGAAGTGTCTTTGCAAAGTGCTGGAAACTTGTCCTCCAGCTGGCGGTACTCTTTGGGGAACTCTGGAAACTTTAGAAGATGGGACATAGGGAGGGATTAGGTCACTGGTGACAAGTACATGGAGGGTCTTGTCCTTTGTCTCTCTCTTTCCTGCTGGCCTCCTTCTCAACACAGTGTTTGTTTGTCTCAGATGTTCTGTGTAAGGTCACAAGGTCACGCACTCAGGGACTGAACCCTCCAAAACTGTGAGCCAAGATAAATGTCTCCTTCTTTAAGTTGGCTGCAGGTTTTACAGTCATGGTGATGGAGAGAAAGTAATATAAATTGCATGCCCAAATATTATAACATGTCTACACTGCTGAGACCTTGGATAGTTTATTGTTATCGTTGTCATTGCTATTGTTTGCATGTTATTTCGATCAAATCCATCCCTCAGTCTACCTTCAATACCCCCAAAGTCTCTCTTTCCTCCTCCTGTCCCAACTTTATATTCTTTATATACAATCCACTAAGGCTAACTAGTGTCACCTGTATGCAAGTGGGGAAAGAGTTGTTTCCTACAGCACTGGGCACACCTCCCCCCCAAAAAGAATAAAAAAAACTAGCTTTCTCTCCCTGAAAGCTTGAAAGATTTAAGTAAGGAAGTGAGATCACTGAATCTCAGACAATTCTCAGGCAGAGAACACAAGAAAGAAGCAAGACTAGTTTGACAAACAATACTTTTCAGACTGACCCACTAGCCCCCGATAAAATGACAGCAAATTCTGTCTGTGGTACCAGCTGGCAAATACAAAATTGGTTTCTCCTAGGGTCTCACAGGATGTATCAGCCACACTTTGGCATAGGCCCCATGCTCAGGAGTCGTTGGTCATCATGAAGCGAACTCAATCGTGTTTCTGTCGACTTCTTGTTTTCTTTGGCTTTTTTTTTTTTTTTTTTGTCTTATTGGTTTTCTGCTTATTTGATTTGATTTTTATTTTTGGGGGGTTTTCTTGTGTTTTATTTTTGGTTTTGTTGTTTTGTTGAAAACGAGAGAGAGAGAGAGAGAGAGAGAGAGAGAGAGAGAGAGAGAGAGACAGAGATAGAACAAGGAGTTCGGTCAATAAAGAGGGCAGGATGTAGAAGAAAATGGGAGAGGGAAAAACATGCTCAAAATCTAGTGTATGAAAAATATTTCTCAGTTAAAAAAATCAGTATACCCCACTCCCAAATAATGGCGAACGGACAGACCGACAGACATGGACAAGTGGTGGAAGTAATGGACTTCCAGCTAGGACCAGCTCTTCCCAAAGACTGGCTTCCCCTCAGTGACAGACTATCTCAGAATAACTCTGTCTTAAACAAATGCATGTATTTCTCTCTTAAAAGAAATCTGAAGCAGTGTATCAAGGGGTTCCATGGTCCTAAGGAGGCGGGCTATTTCTAGTTCTTGGCTTTTCTCTTTCTCAGCTCGCAGCTCCAACCTCATGCTATACTGTGCAGTTACAGCGCAAACCTTCTGTCTATGCTCTGGAGGGTAGAATGGAGTCTTTTGTCATTGTGTTTTTGTGAAGATACTTCATAGAAACCCCACTTGACAATCTGCTGACATTCTACTGGTCAGAATCTAATTGCAAGGTCTAAAGGCAAAGAAGAAGCAAGTAGGACCTCCCTTTTGGGCAGTCATGCGCCCAGCTAAATGCCTACTTCTAAGAATGAAAAGAACTAGAGTTTAGAGGCAACTAATATTTACGTCAAACCAAAGACAGCCCACAGAGAAGAAAGTATATCTCCACTACCAAGCAAGCACTGGAGAGGGGGACTTGGTTGTGGCCCATGTCTTTAATCCTAGCACTTTGATGGGGGATGGGGACAGAGGCAGGCTGATCTCTGAGTTGGGGCCAGCCTGATCCTCAGAGAACATTCCAGGACAAACAGGGGATACAGAGTAACCTTAATGTGAGGTTGAGGGATTTTGGTTAAACAGTGAGATTTTGAATACCTATAATTGTTCTCCCCACAACCCCATGCCGTGTGTGTGTGTGTGTGTGTGTGTGTGTGTGTGTGTGTGTGTGTGTGTGTGTGTGTGTGAGTACCTGTGGTTTCCTTGGCTCTTCCACTCTTCCCATGGCTTTCAAAGCCCACCTCAGACGCTTTGCCCCTTACATTAATACAGAAGCTATTACATTACTTCTGACCCTTTCTAAAGAGGTAATCCTTGCCCCTCCAGAACTGCGTGTATTGTGTGCTCCCTGGGCCCTGTTTCCGCAGCCAAGGCTGGATTAGGTCATCGTGGGAGCATCTGGCAGCGGAGTGAACATTAATCACTGGTTTGGATACAGATTCCCACTCCCTTCGGCTCTTTTCTAGGAGGCTTAGTGTGGCAGAGTGAACTTCGTATCTGCAAATTACATTGAGCACTCGAAGAAAGTCTACGTGAAGCAAGAGGGGGAAGTGAGAAGTCTTTGAAATCTTTTAGGGAAGAGGTAGAAGAGGTGAGTTTTCCTGTCTTTCAAAACGTACAGTGTTTGCAATGTTACAAGCCCTTTTCAGGAACTTAATCGGGTGTGATCTGTCTTGCTGAGTATCACAGGCTGTTTCTCATTTCTCAGGTCTTCTTAAAAGTTGTTTAAAATTAAATTGCCTGGCATCTTTGAACACTCCTTTGACTTTCACTACTAGTAGACGGAGCTAAGCTAGAAGTGCTTTTGTGGCCAGTGCGTATTACATAATTCGTTTCTCAGATATTAATGTTTATTCCGGTTTAGGTATTTAGGCCTGGGAATACAGGAAAAGGAAAACGTTATTGTGCCTCCCCGTCGGGGAATCGAACCCCGGTCTCCCGCGTGACAGGCGGGGATACTCACCACTATACTAACGAGGAATTGCACAGTAGCTGCCTTTCTGCTAGACCTTTTAGGTATTGAAGACTGCCCCGCCCTCAACAAATGCACACCAATAGCCTTTGCTTTTCGAGATGCCACATGGTTCCTATTGCAACTGAACAGAACTAAATGAAAGCGTTCCATTAGATATGTCTGCACTCCACTCGGCGTTTCTTTCCCTTAGCCCACCCTTCCCCTGCCGCAGACAGCCCCCGTTCCTCCTTGCACCGCCCCCCAATCCCATGCAATCTAGCGCTAGCCTGATTGCGCTGCATCATGGGATTGGTAGTTCCTTCCTGCCCTTCACTAAACCTCTCGGAGGCTCGGAGCCTCTCTTTCCCGGGATGCACCGCGCCGCCTACCCTCTGTGCTTCCCTCCTTTCTCAGGCTCTCGGTGAAAGTCTGGCGGTAGAGTATCTGGTTGACGTGTTACGGATCTCCCACAACCATGCCCGAGGTCGCGGATACTTGCTCCTTGGCTTCTCCAGCCTCGGTCTGCCGAACCCAGCACCTCCATCTTCGCTGCAGCGTCGACTTCGCTCGCCGGGCGCTGACCGGGACCGCCGCGCTCACGGTCCAGTCACAGGAGGATAATCTGCGCAGCCTGGTACGGGGCGCCTGTGCAGCGCCGCTTCTCCGGGGCCGCTCTCCTCCCGCTCCTCGCCCCTGCTCCCCGCGAGCCCCGAGATCGCTGGCTCTCCCTGCGTCGCCCCTCCTCGGGCTTCTGCACCCCTTTCTCAGCTCCCACACGCATCCCTTCCTCAGCCCCACTTTTACATCAGCACTGTCTCCTTCGCACTCCACGTATGATGGTCTTCTGCTCCCTCCTCTTTTCCTGGACACATCTAGCGCTCCCCTCCACGCCTCGCCCCTCACCCACTCCTGGGATACTTCGTGCTACCTCCATCCCCGTCCCCTCGATTACTACCCTCAACCTTGTGGCCCCCTTCTTCCTTGACCCACTTCCCAGAATCCCCAGGCCCCAGACTTTGCCAGCCCCCAGTGCACCGTCCTTACTCCGCAGGCTCACCCAACTCTCAGATCCCACATCTTGTGTTTGAAGCCACTTCGGATTCTCTGTCCTATCCATCCCGTTTTAAGCTTTCTAGCCTCTACTCTCTAAGAGCAAGAGTAGTCCTTGCTCTTCAGGGACCCTTCCTGCCATTGCTTCTTATGTTATTCTGATAGTTTAAGGACAGGTGGGATAGTCCAGCTTTCTAAGGATGGCCCAATACAGTTTTTAATTAGTGGCTTCAAGGAGCAAGTCATTATTGGGACAAGTCATTATTGCACTTCTTATAAAATATGTACTTCTATAAACTCTAACCATTTGAATAAAGATTTGTTTAGAATCATGAAACACTCAATGGTTTGATCTGTTTCATATAGTCGATAGTCAGTGTTCTTATGGTTGTCTGATGGTTTTAGGATGAACCTTTTCCTTGAAGAAAAAAGTCATAGGGGACCATCTTAGAAATAAAAGGAACATGAGAAGACCAGCTGTGTTCAGCCTGCTAACCAGACAGTGTGTTTTGCGGCGCTGAATGGTTATCTTTGCCGAAGCATGTCAGTTAACCAACCAGGACTGGGATTCAGGGGGGAAGTTAATGGGGTCAATATCTGATCGCATTTGAAGTGTAGAGAAGAGCAGTGATTTTTGCCTCTTAAAATTTTTGTTGTTGTTGTTGTTTGACTTATAATTGCTGAAAATGCTGTAAGAAAGAAAAACGAAGCCTTCCAGGCAAAGAAGGTAGCTATTTCCTTATAAGCCGACTTGCACTTTGGTCTGAAGTACCGCACTTGATATCTTTAATTGCAGAGGTGGCTTTGCCCCAGCAGGACAGAAGTTTAGTCTTTGGACTCAGTTTTCTTTTATTAAAGAGAATTTTGCTGGTTATCAGTACTTCTTATGACTGACTGTACCTGCCCTTTGTTCTGGAGATAGTAAGCTCTGTCCCTCCTCAGCGAATAAGCAGGAATTGAGAGGCTCAAGTTTTTTTTAACAGTGTCCCAGTCTTAAAAGTTATCTGTAATCTTCACAATCCCCTAAGCTACAGAGAAGGAAGACTTTGAAATTCTGATTTCTGGTTGGCATATCTGTTTAGTAAAGGGGCTGGAATTACAATATTCCGCTCTCTTCAAAAGAGGTTAATATAGTACAAAGTAACATCTGTTTGTAATTGGTTTTGCTTTGTTTATGGCAACAGCCTGAGACCAAATGCTTGGTACTGTTTATATTTATTTGAAGTTGACTTGTTTCTTTCCCTTAGTAGATTAAGGATTCCTTTCTTGAGATAGGATCTTTCTATAGCTTAGATTGGCCTTGAACCCAGTATGTAGCCAAGGCTGGCCTCAAACGTGATTACCCTAGCTCAAGGTCCTGAGTTCTGGGATTAATGGCTGGAGCCACAACTCCTGATATGGATTTATGGTAGGAAGAAACTGTCTTTCCTCTCTATAATTCAAATTCCTTGTGTAGCGTTTGGCATGCACAGGACACTGAGGAATTGGATTAATGGAACAAATTCAATTAGAAAGCAGTGTCTAAACCTAATAAAGGCTACATGGCCAACAGTGCTATCTGCATCCCAAAGGTGTCATGGCAGCAGTGTGTGACAAGAGGACTAATTCCCACCTTTCTCGAAGCCTTTTCTAGTACACTGATCCTTGGTACTCAGAGATCGTAAATTCCAAGCATTTGTTTCTTATCTTGGAATTTCCAGTTTTGTTTAGATGTTCTTCTGTTAGTGGCCCAGAGGGTTTTGTCTTACGGTCAGCCACTAGGGAATGGAGGGAATTCTGCCGCACAGACTCAGGGTGCTGCTAAATACAGCGGCTGAGCCGAATATCACGTCAAGATGGTTTGGAGTTTTGATTTTGATTTCATTTTATATATCCCTGTTTGTGTGTGTGTTTTCTCAAAGCAGTCTGGATAAATTTAAAAAATAGAAATATGGTATGGAGGCATAAGCCTTTCTCTATTCAAACCTGCTTTTATTTAGAAAGGACTTGAGCCAGGCAATGGTGAGGCACACCCTTAATCCCAGCACTCAGTAGGCCGAGCAGGCAGATCTCAGAGTTCGAGGCCAGCCTGGTCTACAAGTTGGTTCTAGGATAGCCAAGGCTATGCAAAGAAACCCTGTCTTGAAAAAAAAAATGGGCAGAAACTGGCCATGTAGTTTTGTGATTCAGGGTTTACCTAGCATGTGTGACCCCTTAGGTCTGATCCTTAAGACCTGGAAAAATGAAATTAAATAACATATGGTATAATACTTTTTAAGAGGAGTCTAGAAGAAGGGACTAAATCTAAGGGATTCAAGACATGGCATAGAGCTGGCTCACACACTCAGAGTTGTGTTCTATAAAGTTGGCATGGGACTTCCCAGCAGCCTATGCAAAAGACGAAATGACTTATGAATGTTGCATGTCGTCTGTTCAGGAGTCCAGAGCTTTTTTGTGTGTTGTCTAAAGAGGGACACCGTGACATTCTCTAATGATGACGTAAGTAGCTTGGCGTTGTGGCTAGTCGGTGCTAGTTAGGTGTCTAATTCTAACTCTTCAGCTCTCTAGTTTCCTTTATTTTCCTACTACAGTTTTAAGTGACAGTGATGGTTAGTGACACGAATGAGGTTTGAAGGGGAGCTTCTTATAATTTTTGGAAAGAAAGGTGGAGGGTTGGGATGGGCTCCATAGTTGAAAATGGCGTTTTCTGTCTGGTTTTGGTTTAGAGCTTGCCTCATGGGTAAACTGTCATCTCCTATTTTCAGATCCTGAGTTAGACCAAGGGATGCAAATCTAGATGGTGTTCTCTTTAAGCATCCTCAGTCATAATACAATGGTGCAGTAGATGTTCAGGACCAACTACCAGAACAATCAGGGGATCGGAGAGGAGCTTCTCACAAAGTAGTCACCACAATAACCAGCTCTTCTGATCCTGAACAGATTTGAAAGGTTTAGACAATATAGAAAATAGAATGTGTTCCATTGGAAAATGACACAGTTAATCTATCTTTATTGTCCTAAGGTCTGATACGGACATAGATACTCAAATTATATTTTTAAAACCATTTTCGTGTTGGGGGGGAAGTATTAGACCACGAAGGGACAAAAGTAATTAATGTTAATTAATTAATAACAATTATTAATGAAATCATATACTGTGAATATCCAAGTATGAAAAGCTGAGCCAGTTCTGGTTAAAGTAATAGTTGGAGTACCACAAAAATAATAATAATTTGAAAGAACTAATTCTCCTCAGAAGGGATGTGGATAATACTCAGGGTAAATTTGAAACTAACTTTTCTTTCCTAAATAAGAGTTGTTGGTGCTAGAAAAAGGGAAATGAAATCTAGAGGTAGAGCCTGGGTCCTATTTGTCTTTGACAGATTGGCCTCATTACTGAATGAGGTAGCTTAGGTTGACCGTGAACTTCTTATCCTCCTGCCTCTACTTTCTGAGTGCTGGGATTACAGGCATGAACTACCACACCTGGTATGTGTTGGTGCTGGAGATGGAACCCAGGATTTTCATCATGCTAGGTGCCTTACTACTAACAGCAGTACCACCAATCTCCCTGTGACCTCCTGGACTTGTCATCCAGTAGCCTAAGGGAGGTACTAGGGAGTGGCTGTCTCAACATTCTAACTTCTGATCCTTTTTCTGACTTATCGGGGATGGGAATAAAGCTTTGGAAGGTAGGGAGATGAGACATAGTAGAATTCTAACTGCAGGGTTAGGACCAGGGATGTTGGTGATGGCCGACAAGAGAAGAGTGTAAAGACAATATAAAGAAATGACTCTGGGATTTGGGAAGGAGACCAGTTTGTGGATCGTGCCAAATGTTCCTTGAGGAATTCAAATAAAAGATTCTAGATGTCAGAGGAGGGAGCTGACTGGGGGTGATGGTGTCGGTTTTAGAAACCAGTTAGTGTGATATGGTACTTCCTGGAGTGTTAGTCAGGCAGTTACAGATGTCCAGTTAACATCACAGGAAAGGATACAGCTGGCAGTGCAGGGTGTGGTGGCATATCCCTGTAATCTCAGTGCACACAGTAGGAGTGCTAAAACGGAAGATTTGGAGTTCAAGGTTAGTCCAGCCTATACTGAAAGTTCAGCCTATCTTGAAAAGCAAACAAAACAAAAGTGTCTGCCACAGTCTGGTCAAATGTGTGTGGACGTGAGGAAGAGCGAGAAGGCCAAGGTTCATTATTGGGATGTGCCTGTATTCAGGAATTAAAGAGAAGAGAGGCAGGAGTGTAAAAGTAGTCAGAGAACCCTTTCCACAGAGAGTCAGATTCCAGTGTGGAGCCAAGGAGATTTACTGTAGCCAAGGTGCTAGAAGCCAGTGAAGAGGGGAGGAAATGATGGGACAATGGAGGCAGCCATCTTAGATTGCCCACAGTTTAAAAAACAAAGGAAGGAAAATAGATCAGTTAGTAACTGGACGGTCCGGTCCGAGCGGAGTCTTTCTTTCATAGTACTGTGAGAGGCTTGGTTAGGCTGTTGGCTAGATGTGGTGAAAGTATCTGGTTTCTAGGGAGATTACCAGGATGGGAACTCAGACTTGCTGCTGCCCAAGGCTGCTGCCCTGAATTGGGCACAGTAAGTAGGCATGGCTGTTGAGCCTTCCGCAGGCTCAGCTAGGCAGCGTTGCCTTCCACAGTTGACCTTTGTTTAGCTATAGAACAATAGTGCCTAGTGAGTGCCAGCATTTGTTTCAGTTCGGGGGCTTAAAAATTACAAGGTAGGAGTTGGGCTCTTTGTCTTCTTTCAAAGAATATGCAGCGAAATGTTAATGTGTTAAACTGAATCAGAGAGAGATGTTTAAATCACAGGTGAAGATTTTTCTAACAGAGGATTAAAGAATTAGTCCAAAGTGTATGTGAGCATCCCAGAATTCATTAAATATGCAAGTCCCAAAACCCCAAAATGTTCATGGAAAAGTAAGGGTCCTTCACTGCTGCTGACTGCTTATTTAGTTTTGGTTCAATTGCTGTGATGAAATACCTGGTTTCTTTGGCTTACAGTTTGCAGTCATAGGCCTTCTTTCCTGGGAAGCAAAGGCAGGAATTTGAAGAGGCCACCACATTCACAGCGAAAAGCAGAGAATGAATGAATGCATGCTTACTTGTACTCAGCCCATCTCTATACTTCTTCAGTTCTGCATCCAAACCTAAGGAATGACGCCACCCATGGTCACAATTAACACAATCAAGACAATGCTTGACAGACATGCCCATAGGGCAAACTAATCCAGACAGTCCCTTATTGAGATTCTCTTTCTAGCTGATTCTCGATGGTCTCAAATTGACAATTAAAACTATCATACCTCTGCCTTTAACGCTTAGTTTCAATCTGTTTTACTTTCTATAAGTAGCTAGTTTTATATTCACTGTATAGTAAACCTATATCTAGTATATCCTGATGCATAAAACTGTGTTTTCCTTATTTAATTTGATTTTAGACTTTGGACACAAAAGACCTTACAATAGAAAAAGTGGTGATCAATGGACAGGAAGTCAAATACACCCTTGGAGAAAGTCAAGGTTACAAAGGGTCACCGATGGAAATCTCTCTTCCCATCGCTCTGAGCAAGTATGGATACTGTCCTCTTCTTATGACTGAGTAATGGCGAGATACATTTTAGCAGAATTCAGACATCTTTCCCGTGTTTCTAATATTTGTTCATAAGTAGTGATTGGCGGTCACTTCTGTAATGCATGCATACTGGTGTTGACAGTGACAAACGGTAAGTTCTTCAAATGCTGGAGACGTGAAGTACATGGAACACTGGTGAGAAGGGCACTGGGTACTGCTCCTGGAGCTGCCCGTCAGTCATTTCACTGGTGTCTGGAGCGGTGGGGAGCATGCCATTTCTGGATGACCCGGGGAAACACGTGAAGCCACCACACACTCTCTGCCTCTGCCCCAGGGGCTAGGCGCTGTTACCCCTGGAGTGATCATCGGAACGCCTAACGGAGGAAGGCTGACTTCCTACCATTCCCATTGTCAGTGCTTAGACATCTTCTCTACTTCTCTAAGCCACCCCTTGCCTGGGAGCTGCAGTTCCAGATGGGAAACGCTGTGAGAAAGTCACTCACTTAAGAAAGCAGTAGCCAGAATCATCAGACAGGGAGCTTTTCTCACTGTTCATACTTGGGGGAAGGAGAAAGAGTAGAAGCCGTTATCCTGAACCAAGGATGATCTACTGCCATCTTCCAGTATCTGGATGCCTTCTCCCCTTTAAGAAAGAGAAAGGAAACCCAAGCATAGCTTGGGAAGCAGAATCATTTACTCCCTCCAAAAGGGAAGAAGCTGGTACACTGAGGTCATTGCCTTAGCGTACAGTGGTGGGGTCAGGGTTTCAGACCAGGTTGGGCTGCCTGGCTCTGAAGCACTTGCTCCTCCCTCATTGCCAACGTTTCTGAAACCCTAGGATGCAGAGCCAGCCTGTAGTCTATCACAGAAGTCTATTACTATGTATGCATTACTTTGAGGAAGAGGTTTTTTTTGTTTGTTTGTTTTGTTTTGTTTTTAAATCACTACAAGCTTTTTTCCCCTTGATGTGACTTACCATATCATCCAGCAGCACTGGGCTGGGTCACATGCTGCCACCCACCACTGAGGTAGGGCAATGGCATTGGTTCTCCCACATCCCCACCGTCACAGAAAAGCAAGATCACAGATACAAAGTACGTGCCATGCTGTGGGCCACTTGGCTGATTATCACCCCGTCCCGTATTCATCGGTATGCTAGTGAGAAGAAACCACTGACATTCGAGTAGCCAAGAGTCAGATCTATGCAGGCTGTTGTGTCTAGAACTCACTCTAAACCAAGGAGGCCTTGGGATCACTCATTCTGTTTGCTGTACATGTTGTGAATTCAAATTCTGCGAGGTGTAATTCATACTCTATTACTCTCTGTATTTGTTTCACGCAGAAATCAAGAGGTTGTTATAGAAATTTCCTTTGAGACGTCTCCCAAGTCCTCTGCTCTTCAATGGCTCACTCCCGAACAGACTTCAGGAAAGCAGCACCCGTATCTCTTCAGCCAGTGCCAGGTAAAGGCTGCTCAAGACTGCTGGGAAATCCTCAGCACGCGCAGGTCCTGTGGACAAGCACACTCTTTTGTTTCTTTTCTTTAGATTTGTTTATATATACTCTACACACCAGAAGAGGGCATCAGATCCCATTACAGATGGCTGTGAGCCACCATGTGGTTGCTGGGATTTGAACTCACGACCTCTGGAAGAGCAGTCAGTGCTCTTAATCACTGAGCCATCTCTCCAGTCCTGCCTCATATTTTTATAAAAACAACTTATATTCTCATTGATATCTTGCTATTAATACTGCTTTTTTTTTAAAGTTGGGTTTCTTTAATTTGGAAACAATCTGTGTAAACTGAAGTACTTAGGGCTTATTTGTACTTAACTTCCCAAACACTTAGAGTCCATCCTTTGGGGACTCAGTGAATGCGAGGAGAATTCAGTAAACAGATGTGTTGGTTGCAGGAAGGCTACCAGTGAAAACGAGGCGCCCCTGAAAGACTGAGTTCCCGCTTGTGAAATAGATTAAGTATATAGCTTTAAAATGTCACGATTTCAAACACTTCTCTTCATTGTAGAGTTAGAGATAAAATACACTGCAGTTAGAGAGAGTCTGTTACAAGAATAAGTACAAAACTTGTCTGAAGAAGAAAGTCCTAATGCTGTTAATAACCATTATGATTAAAGAAAGCCCCTCATTAAGCATTGACTCTCGTTCCAGGCGTCAGGTCAAATGCTCTGCATGTTTAGTTCTCTTAACACCCCTGTGTGGTCTTTGTATGTGAAACTCAAATTTTAAATATGTAAAGTATCTAAGCATGGCTTAAACATACTTACTTCATATGGCACTGCTTGAAATAGACATTTCAATCTTAGAAAATTATTTGGAAGAGGGCCAGGGCTGTAGCTAACCTGAAGCCTTGGGTGGGGTCCCCAGAACCCCATGAGCTGACTGGCAGCTTACGTTCCCTGCACTTGGTGACTATAGAAGCAAAGGGATCTGAAGTACAAGGTTGCCAGGCAGTGAAGGCAAATGGAAGGCAGAAACGGACTGATCTCTGTGAGTTCAAGGCCAGCCTAGTCTAGAGTGACTTCCAAGATAGCCAGGGTTACAAAGAGAAGCCCTGTCCTAACAACGCTCCACCCCCAAAGTACAAGGTATCCTTGGTTACATACTAACTGGAGGCCAGCATTGGCTACATGAGACCTTGTCTCAAAAAAGGGGGACAAACACTCCACCACCCCCAAACAATAGCAATAAAACCCATAGAAAATGACTTGATAAAGGCAAAAAGTTTTAGGCAAGAATATATAAGTCGTGTATGCTGTATCGCTTCATAATAGCTGATTTTTGAACCAGTATTTCTCATAGAATTACCTATAAGGTAAAGTTAACAAGAAATGTAATGCGTGTAAATCCCAAGAATGTCAGTTTTAAGTATACTTTTTACTGGCAGTGGTGTTTAAAGTACAGGAAACGGATTAAGAATCCGTTGCAGTTGCCTGGGAACATGCAGATGTGCCTTTGTGACTTTGATGGATGTTTTCAGCTGTTGGCCACAGCTATTTCTCTACTCAAGTTTGACTTGCCCAGTGAAAGTCGTCTAGAAATGCTGTAGTGTTGCCAGGTCACCTGTCCACAGCCTGGTGAGAAAACCCAGGCAGTGTGTCCTGGGATCCTGCCTCTGGAGAAAGAACTAGTTCAGTCTTTTGGTTGTACTTTATCCCAATGTTGTATATATTTTCATATATATACATAAATTTTTATTGTATTTTACGGCTTTTTTTCCTGCATGTATGTCTGTGTACCACATATGTGCAGTGCCCAAGAAAGCCAGAAGAGAGTGTTGGATCCTGGGAACTGTAGTCACAGAGAGCTGTCAGAGAGCATGTAGGTGTAGACAGTGGACCCCGGGTCCTCTGCAGGAGTAACAAGTGCGGTGTTTTTGGTGGGGGTGGGGTGTGGCCAGGCAGGGAGTATTAATAGTGGTGTTGGTAGTTTCAAAACAGGGTTTCTCTGTGTGCCCCTTCCTGGCTGCCCTTGAACTCAGATCCTCCAGCCTCTTCTGGAGCACGGGATTAAAGGATGTGCCACCACGCCTGGGTAGTTATGACATTTTAAGCGTGTTTTAGTAGAATCTGGGGAGTTTTTCGAGTTTTTATTTTATTCTTAAAATCAATACATAATGTGTTATGATAGATATTATGGAATTTTTTTTAAAACAAAATATATTTAGGAGAGCCTAGGCATTTTAAGGAAGCCCGGGATTTTTAAGAGCTTCAGAGAGGGGCGTTAGTATACATACTCACCTTAAGTACAGCACATTGTCCTAATGAAGCCTGGCTCCTTTGCCTAGTAACAACAGTAGATCCGACACAGGCAGTTTATAAAACTGCAGAGTCTGTGTTTATTCTTTGTGGCAGCCATGTTTCCCACGGACTGCCGCGGAGGAAGGAAGGGCAAGTGATGTGCTCTCTCCATCCCCTTGTTTTTATCTGATTGTCACTTACAAATCAGTAAGTAAGCAATCTGGAAAACCAGGACCTTAGTTTAAAGTATTTTGATCCATCCTTCTCTCTGTCAGAGCATCAGATCTTCATTTATTAATACCTGACTTAATATATGTCTGTATTCACTCTTCTGGTTTACAGACTTCTATCTAGAAAAAGAAACTTGACTTGTTATCAATTCTTTATACCATCTTAAAACAAGCAAATAAGCTTTTTAATCTTTGAAAACAATTTTTTAAAAAAGAATCAAATAGCTACTTCTCTCTCTCTCTCTCTCTTTCTGTGTGTGTGTGTGTGTGTGTGTACATGATCGTCTGGTTTTTAGCTGCAGGACACTACAGCAAAGGCTGTCTCTGTTTAAGGTTCCTGTACTTTGAGATATCACGTGACTCAGCATGATGCTGTCCCCCCTCTTACTTAGAAAATAAAAACTTTTTAACTAACTCTTAGGCTGATAGTAAATCTTTTAGTGGATTCTTGCCCCACGTTGGGCACCACCTGTTGCAGTAAATACTAAAAAACAGAAAGCCTTGTCTCTTTATCAGTCCCTGAGGTATCACTTCTTGGGCGCTGCTTCTAGTACGGAGCCAGGTGCACGGACTCTGTCGCTCAGTCCAAGCCTCCCCCAAGGTCTCACTCCATCCGCACAACTCCCTTCCCTGGCGGTTTACTCCACCCGCCCTACTGCCTCCGTCCTGGGGTGTTTCTTTACCCCAAATCCCAACACAATCACAACTCTAACGGCAGATAGCTTTTCATACAAGTTTATATATCAAACTCTCAATCCACAAACCCTCTACACAGTACGGTTACATCAAATAGACAAAGATACAAACTGCCCTTCTATATGAGATATAAGACCTATAAGATCCTTAAATGTTCATAGCTACTTGACGCCAATTAAGCTCACCTGGATCTAATTCATCCTTCCCAACATCCACCTTGGAACTTCTCTCAGTCGTCCCCCATCCTCTGACCTCTGACCCTCTCTCTCCACATCTCTTACCTTGCTCTCACCTTTATTTTACTAATTAAAATGGGAAGGTTCAGATGAAGTCACCTTCATGAGTATAGTAGGCGACTAGGCATTAATATCACAATACAAAACGGTTGCAGGACAATCTACAGAGTCTGGTGCAGACTGACAGGTCAAGTCAATAACTTCTCAAATTGACGTCTTGAGAACTGGAGAGGATGTGTTTCCTGTTAAAATGAGGGTGAGAAAGCCCACGGCTTCCTTGCAGGTCTTTTAGAGCCTTGGGGAGGCTGATATTCCTAGTGACACACCAAGACAGTGTGATAAGTTTGCAAGCTTGTTTCAAAAAAGTGCCCGCCCCTTTTCCTCAGGGCTACAATGAGTTCCTCTATGAATGTGACTATCAACAGTGCTGAACAGTTTATGTCACAATTAAAGGGAATTGTGAGGGCTTAGGAGAGATAAAAAAAATGTGTGCGTATATGTGTGTGTGTGTGTGTGTGTACACATGTGGGGTTTGCATGTGTGTGGAAGCCAGAGATTGACATTAGGTGTCTTCTCCAGTCTGTTTCCTTGTGTTTTGATACAAGGAATCTCATTGAACCTGGAACTCACCAACTAGGCTAGACTGACAAGTCAGTGAGCTCCAGTGATCCCCCTGCCTCCACCTCCCCAGTACCAGGATTACAGGAATGTGCTCCAGGACCAGGAGTTACAAAAAAGGTACAACATTAACCAAACCAAACCAGAAAACAAACAAATCAAAAACCAAAAGGAAACCACGGGGCAGGGGCCAAACTCAGCTCTTCTTGCTCACCTGACAAGCGGTTTATCAGTGAGCCGGCTTCTCGGCCCCAAACTGATCACCTTAAACAGATCTATCCTTGCTGCTCTAAGAGATCCCTCAAGA
The DNA here is from genome assembly GCF_963924665.1 of Micromys minutus. NCBI lineage: Eukaryota > Metazoa > Chordata > Mammalia > Rodentia > Muridae > Micromys > Micromys minutus. The sequence goes on along the minus strand of NC_137957.1, from coordinate 38,049,880 downwards.
CTTGAAAACTATTACTCTTTAGACAGAAGATACGTGAAATCAGTGCTGTGACTTTAATTATTTCTGTGTAACTTGATGTGTGAGAAAAGGGAGTAGCTGCTTTGTATCTTTCTCTCTCTTAGGCCATCCACTGCAGGGCGATCCTTCCTTGCCAAGACACTCCTTCTGTGAAACTAACCTACACGGCAGAGGTAAGCATTGCACATCATAGCCAAACCGAGTAAGGAAATGTGCCGTGATAAAGGGAGACGATTCAAGTTTCCGAGGACTATTGTACTTCGTATGTTTCCACTGCGTCTGTGGACCTCCTTTTGGATCTCTAATAAAAAGATAGTTTTAAACAACAATATGAGAAAAAGAAATCATCCTATCTTCATTTCAAAAAAGGAGTTAACATTCTAGATCTAAAGACTTAGGAATATAAAACCACCCCCCCCCCCTCAAAAGTACATCCTGCAGCCATGACGCCCGTGTGCAGATGTCGCAGGCAGCGTCTGTTGGACCTGTCCATATCTGTGTCCAGTTCCTTTGTCACTGGCACTGCTGATCCCTTTGGTGAGGCTTGTATCATAATTCATGAAGAGAGGCTGGGTCTCCTCAGACCAGTGTTCATTCCTGGGAGCTGCTTCCTTCCCAGTCTCTCTGCGGCCCAGACATACTTTACTAGTGCTGTAGAAAATCGTGCTTGCAGGCGCGGGACATCCACGTTCTCTGAGTTCTATCATGTGACTGTAGCAGGTCTGAATGACCTCACAGCTGAGATGGTCTGAATCCTCCCTAACCACGCTGTTAGCGTCTGAGGGCCACTGATGTCCCGTGAGCATCTTTACCTAAACGGTGAGAGGACGAAGCTGACCCCTGCTGGCTGACTCTGGCTCCAGAGCTCTGTCCTGTGCCCGTCCCTGTTATAGCTGGGAGGCCTGATCCATGCAAGAACAGGAGGTTAAACCTGTGTGCACTTGCTTTATCACCAACACTCATGGTCCTCAGGATTCCAGAGCTAAGGGACACACATTCGTGACCCTGTGTTTAATGATTTTCAGAAAAAAGAATGACTTCACGGTTTCCAAAGTTGTAGTTACTCCTCCTCAGAAAATACTGTTTATACCTCCAAGTTCTAAGTGTAAGATGGTCAAAGCTATATCCTCTGACCTGCTGCAAGTATATCATCTTTTAAGTTTGTTTGGGGGCGTGGTGGGGACAGTTGGTGGCTGTCAGTTTTACTTGTGCTGCTGCTGGTCTCTTCATTTCCATTATTCTTTGCAGAAAGCCTGTGACATTTTACCCATATTTGGTGGGGAAACTGAGGCCCAGGAGGTTATACACACACTGAGTTAAATGTTGTTATGTAGATTCTCTCCAATTCCTGCTCTTAATATTCCTGGAAGGACGGAAAGGTTTGTCACATTAACGATTTAGACGCTTTTCCATGTTGCTGAGCCTGTGTTTGTGCATTTTAAGTCGAGAATCTGTTTATTGTGTAGACAGTCAAGAAGAGATGAGAAAAAAAAATCACTTACACTTTTAGTTTAAGATGCATAGTAGAAGGGATTTTTTTTTCTCTTTTGACTAGGTATCTGTCCCAAAAGAACTGGTGGCTCTCATGAGTGCCATCCGTGACGGAGAAGCCCCTGACCCAGAAGACCCCAGCAGGAAGATATACAGATTCAACCAGAGGGTAATCAGATTGGTGTCTAGATTTTGTCTCAAAAGAACTTGAAAGAAAACGCAGCTATCCAGGGAGTCTGGAGCACGGTAGACTTTGAAAGGCGACCGCTCACCTCCTCTTGCCTACTTGTTACTCTTGGAGGTTGCTGGGTAGGCACTGTTGGGAATGCCCAACAGCACTCCTGGATCCATCCTAGTCAGCTTCCTGGGGTTCTGTTTTCTGGTTGTTTTGAGACAGGTTTTCTTTGTGTAGCCCTGGCTGTCCTGGAACTCACCCTGTAGACCAGGCTGGCCTTGAACTCACAGAGATCCACCTGCCTTTGTCTCCCAAGTGCTTGGACTGAGTGCTGGGATTAAAGGAGTATGCCACCAATGCCCAGCCCAGCTTCCTGTTTTCTTTATGCACTCATTCTCTCGTTGGCTCCTCACGTCCGTGTGTGCTGAGGCTGGCCAGAGTCTGTAAATGGGAGAGTTACCAGAAAAGGACAGTCTTACTGCCCCGTAAGCTAAAAGTTCGACACAGCTGGGCCTTAACGGAACTCATATCTTTGACCTTCAGCGGATAGAATGGACCCATCTGTATAAACCTACCTGTGCCATATGTTTCCCTAATTGTCTCCACAGTTACTTCCCTTGGCTCCTATGATACAATAGCTTTGGCATCTACTTATTGTTGGTTTAAAATATAAATGAATTTAGGAAGGAAATGTTTTTAAGAGTTGGTAGGGGAAAAAAATAAAGGAATATAATATCTGGTCTAAAATATAAGGGAAAAGCATCTGTACTTAGCTGTTACTCTGTGAGAAATCTTTATGTACTGCTTACATTTGTTCAGTCCTGGGTTTTGCCGTCAGTAGCCTTCTATTTCCTTTCACAGAACAAGAGGGAAATGATTGTTTTAAAGTGTTCCTATATCATACGTTTGAGCTATTTGAGAAGGACTGAAAGGTTGTTCATAGCAATGCTTGGAGATTTAAAGAAGAATCACATAATTTTAAATCTCAACTGTCCAGCTTACCCCATTTCTATGCACTGATGCAGAGCGTACTGCGTGTGTTTGTCTCCTCCAGGTTCCCATACCATGCTACCTGATTGCTTTAGTTGTTGGAGCTTTAGAAAGCAGGTGAGTTGTGCACAGATTTTGAGGTCTCTAAAAAGATGAGGCCATAGGCAAGTTGAACTGCAGGCAGGTGGATAGCTAGAGCACTGTGCATGGCCCAAGATGTTGGGCTGACAACTTTAGAAAGTCAAATAGTTATAAATATCAGGCAGCAAGTTAATTTTGATTAGAGTCTTTACCACTATGCCTTAAGTTTTCCAAGTGTAAAGTGAGCATGCCCTTATGTTTAGGCTGAGAGCAAGATTCTGATGTGAGCTTAAACAAGTATGTCTCACATTCTCCATTTCCTTCTCTTAGACACTATAATATGCCCCTCCAGCCTCATCGTAAGCCTCGTGAGATAAGATATATAAAGCCCTTGGAATCTAGAAATAATACAGAAATAGGGTATTTCAATTAAAGTTTTACCAACAGCCAAAGCACTTTAGGTTGGTTATTTTGTAGCCAGAGTCTCATTATGTAGCTCTGGTTGCCCTGGAACCCACTATGTAGACAAGGCTGACTTTGAACTCCCAGAGACCTACCTGCCTCCGCCTCCCACATGCTGTGATGAAAGGTGCATGCCACCACACCCAGTTTCTTATTTCACATTTTATCCATGTGCACCTGTATTCATGGCAGGTAGACGTATGTGTGTTGGGGACAGTACATGTGCATACTTGGTAACCACTGTCTTGCTTACATGCCTATAATCTATGTTGGTTACTTTATGGAAATAGAATCATGCAGCATGTGCCTCTTGCTGGCCACTTTATTTCATTGGGCATACTATACACAAGACTTGGCTGCATTACATTGTATGACAAGACTTCTTGCCTTTTCCACTGATTTATTACGTACATGTCCAGCGTAACGGAGTTGTGTGTCTATCCATATTCTGAGATTATCTTGTTCAGTCTCTGCCCGGGTTTCTGCACTGTGAGGCTGAGGGACGACCCTGCATTCCCAGAGGTCTTAGCACATAGTCGGGAGCTAACTTCAGAGGCACCTCATGCCTCTGTTTTCCTCTAACCTGGACTGAGCCTCCGTGGAGAATTACTGCTGTGTGTCTAACAGCAGGTTAGCTACCTCAAGCTATTTGGCCTCCTCCCTCCCCATCAGTCCATGGCCAGTCCCGTCTTACTTTACAAGGGTTTGTTATTACAAAATGTCTAGGTTCTTCTTAGACCCAGGTGAGTAATTTGACTCAAATTTCTTTTTTATGAAGCTTTTTTATTTTGCAGGCAAATTGGCCCAAGAACTCTGGTGTGGTCCGAGAAAGAGCAGGTGGAGAAATCTGCTTATGAGTTTTCTGAGGTTGGTCATATGTACCTTTCTAATAATTATGAGGTTTGTGGGTAATGTTATAACTGAGCACCATCCTGTGCATTTGCAGTAACTACTTTCTGCTTATCATTTCAATAAAGATTTTTAACTTGCAGCCTTCTTAGAAAGCCATTTTGCATTAAGAAATGACTACTATGACCATTAAGAGGAGATATATATGCATTCATTTTTTTCTCCCAGACTGAATCCATGCTTAAAATTGCAGAAGATCTGGGGGGTCCCTATGTTTGGGGGCAGTACGACCTGTTGGTTCTGCCCCCGTCCTTCCCGTACGGCGGCATGGAGAATCCTTGTCTCACATTTGTAACTCCTACTCTACTGGTAAGAAAAATTTATTTGAAATGGAGGTCTCACTAATAAGCCTGGACAAAGGGCTGGGGTGTAGCTCAGGGGATAAAATGCTTGCTGCATAATTAATGAGGACTTGAGTTTAACTACCCAGAACCCATGTGAAAGCCTGGGTGTGGTTGTATACACCAGTCCTGGACCAGGGAGGCTGAGACAGGCAGGTCCTGGACCTAGCCTTCTTCCTTGGCCAGGGACAGTGAGAGATACTGTCTCAACACCCATGTGAATAATGTGTCTGTGGATAATAGAAGCTAAGGTTGTTCTCCGGCTTCCACATGGAAACACATGGAGACACACACCCATGCACACACACACACACACACACACACACACACACACACACACACACAGATGGGAAGAACTTTGGATGCCTAGTAATATTTTTAATGTATTTTTGTTTGTATAGCCTTTGTTTCTAATTTTATTACTAGTTGTTGTTATCTAAATTTTACTTTTTCAAATGAGAATGACTTGGCCATTGGAGAAAGGGAACGTTATATTTGACTTGGCCATTGGGGAAAGGGAACGTTATATTCAGAGTATTTTGAAATGTTGAGAGTAACCCTACCATGCAACATAATTTGGATAAATTATGTATCTAGACAAAGGATTCACATCATTTGTACTTGGCAATCATGTACTAGGCAAACAATCTTAATGCCCAGAGTCTAAGAGAAGACTGGCTTATCCTTTTATGGACCTAGTGAGCTACTGTGAATTCTGCTTAGAATCCAGCAAGGACTTAATTAGCACCTAAGTAGATTGGAATATGCCATAGAACACTTTAGGCAGTATACACTTTTCTTTAATATATTGTGAATTAAAAGAAAGGAGAGAGTGGGAGGTTGTGCTTAAAGTCCTCATGTAGACAAGAGCTCAGACCTGGTGAAACCTACCTCAGTGCTGCCTGCCAGTAGTTCCAGCCTCAGAAAGCAGAGATGAGATTCCCCAGAGAGAGTAAGAAGGGAAAGAAAGTGATAGATATGCTGGGTGGGAATGGGGAAGCCGTCTCTGGAGTTAGAGAGAAGCCTTAGTCCTACTGGTGTGAGAAAGTGTTTTGTGATTAGGGAAGGAACGGACGCTATTTTTTGCTTCCCAGTCCCTACCTCTTGGACCTGCTGAGGTACCAGAGTAGACAGACAGTGGCCCTTCAGAGCAGGTCTGAGAGTAAGGTTGGTGTGTCAGCTGCAGCCTATCAGCTGATGATGGAAATTCTAAGCTGTTTTCTTTTTTTGTAGGCAGGTGACAAGTCACTCTCCAATGTAAGTGATAATTTCTTGTTACAATCTTAACCCTCAAGAAGTTGTTAAAATGCCACTGTATTGTTAAGATATTATTGTGAAAGAAAACTAGGGTAATCCTCTTGCTACTTCAGCAATTAGATTTAATAGATCAAAGAAAAATTTAGCCAAATATATATGATATACAATTACAAAACGAATGTTGTTATTTTCTGTATGAAACATTTTAATTGACTTACACATTCATTTAATTTAATATTTTCTATGTTTTTGGTGGTAGTTGTTTCTAATCTATTAGTATGTTCTATACATTTGTAGCCTTTGATTAAATTGCATTTTCCTCTCAAAATAATTTTTGAATAAGTTTTTAAAAACATCGAGTCATGTGACATTAAGAGAAAGAATTTAAATAAGGACTTGCTTTTTGGGCTGAGGTACTCGGTCTGACCACTAATCCCTTAACATTGTCTCCTCAGGTCATTGCACACGAAATATCACATAGCTGGACAGGAAACCTAGTGACTAACAAGACTTGGGATCACTTCTGGTATGTTTTTTTATTTTCTTTATTTTTTATTGGTTGGTCTTGCTGATCTTTCTCCTCCCTCCCTCCCGCCACCACCACTGTTTCCTCTGTACATCTCTTTTTCTCTCTCCTACGGTCACTATGATACACGGAGTTTCAAAAGGTCCTGCGGTCTAGGTGTGCAGTTCATTCCTGCCGCTAATTTTCTGACATTGCCTTTTTTTTAAACACAGACTTGTCAGAAGCAAAATTGCCAGCCTCCTTTTCTCTGCTGCCACCTGCTGGGCTGGGCTGGGCTTGCAGTCGTCTCAGTTGACCGCCTAGTCCTCTCTAGGCAGCAGGGACTGGGGTGTAAAGGCCATGTTATAAAGGGCTCTCATCCCTGGGAAGACAGAAAAGAAAATACCCACTTGGCTAAGATGCTGTGTCCTGTGTGCTGGGACAGTACCCATTTTATTTTTCATTCTCTTTCAGGTTAAATGAAGGACATACTGTCTATTTAGAGCGCCATATTTGTGGACGCTTGTTTGGGGAGAAGTTCAGACATTTCCACGCTTTGGGAGGATGGGGAGAGCTACAGAATACGGTAAGTAGGGTGGGCTTTTAGTAGCCTTGTATAGTCATTTCCAACCGGGGTTAATAAAGTATCTTTTTAGCAACAAGGCAGCCATATTTACAGGAGTAGAGAAAGCAGCAGGTGCCATATAGTTGTCTCTTTACATATGCCATGCATAACCCTGTTCCACCCTGGGAGCAGAGAAACACCTCTGCTGCTAATGTAGCTGGTTATCCTGGAACTCACTCTGTAGACCAGGCAGGGCTCGAACTCACGGAGATCAGCCTGCCTCTGTCTCCCGAGTGCTGCAGTTGAAGTTGTGCACCACCACTGCCTGGCCCGAATACTTGTGAATTTTCAAAGGCACTCTCCCCAACTCTAAGTGTGTAGCTCAGACATTAAGTCATCTTTCGAGTCCTTTTGTCAACGTGAAGCCTGTTATTAGCAAGAAATATCAGAGACGTATCTTGCCATTCTTATGGAGTCCAGGAGTGATAGCAACATGTTTGCAGTCTGTAAGTTGAAGTTTCGGAAGCCTGTTCCGTCCCTAAGTGACAGAACCTCCCAGCCCGACAGCTTGCTGGCGCAGTGATAAGTTCTTACTTCGTTGGGTTGCAGATAAAAACTTTTGGGGAGTCCCATCCCTTCACCAAGCTCGTGGTTGATCTGAAGGATGTGGACCCCGATGTAGCCTATTCCTCCATTCCGTATGAGAAGGGCTTCGCGCTACTCTTCTATCTTGAACAACTTCTTGGGGGACCGGGTAAGTCGCCGCCCGTGCCCGGCCATTGGTTTTTTTGTTTGTTTGTTTGTTTGTTTGTTTCTTCGTTCGGCGTTGGTTTTTGTCCCTTGGAGGGTGACGGGAAGAGTAGAGACGGATTGTAAGCTGTCTGTAGTCTGTATATTTGCAGTTCGTTCTGCTAGAGACATCTGTATTGCTCTCTGATGCTGCCCCCACCCCAAAACTCTGCACAACCCCTTGATCTACATAATGTGGCTTGACTTTTTTTTAAAAAAAAATCCCACTATACTTGAGGAATTAGGGTAATAGCATATATCCATAGACAAACTTCCTATAATCCAGAAGTTTATGATTGACAAACGAGAGCTCTCCCATGCCTCGCCATCCCTGGGGTCACCTTATTAGCACTTTGATGTGAGTGGCTCCAGATCTTATTCTAGGTGTAGGTGGTCAGTCAGTCACACAACACACACACACACACACACACACACACACACACACACACTGTAATAAGGGATCCTGTAGACACTCTCTTACTCGTAGGTTCACTTCCTCCAGTGACGTTCCTGGTGGTCACTGCAAATTCTCTTCTTCAGGTTTTCGTAGACGTAAAGTCACCTACAGCAGTAACCTTATCACGGGTCTTAGCCTCCTCAACATCGGGTTTTCCCCCTCGCCTTTTCACCTGGTGGCTTCCCTTTGGAATATCTAAATTGCCAGCCGTTCTAGGCTTGCACCCTGTGGCCTTCAGTAAATAAAGTACTCCTGGGGCACAAGCGGTGTGTTTCTCACTGAGCCCCCCCCCCCCCCCCGAGAACCCGAGTGGCTCAGTCGAGTGTTTGCAGAGACCAGTCGTGCTACTTTTATCGGTGTGTCCCGATGACGCTGCTTCTTTACTAGCGATCGTTGTTTAACAAGTTAAACTTTTCCATAGGTCTGTCCATAGGGAACACAGTGGTCCAGTAGGTTTACTACTGTGTGCCCCTCAGGCCAGACAGTTTGACCATCTTAAGTGTTTGTTTTGCATCTGGATTTTAAATTTTTAAGCTCAGTGTTTTGCATCCTCGTAGTCAGTGCACGTGACTCTGTCTCTCACACAGATGTGCTGAGTTTACTCAGTGTTATACTGACGGCCTGGGAGGGGTCCCCGTTTCAACTGGCTTTGAAGGCGCCTGCCCTTCCATTCTGTTTGTCGAATCTCACTCCCCCTTTTTCCATCGATGAGTCATTGCTTTAGAACTTGGGTTATTCTTGCTCCATGTCATCATTCCGTCATCCTGGCTGGAAAGAGGGCTTTTCTTGTCTCCTGTGTCAGACTTCAAGGCCCATCTTGAGACCTGCCTGCTGTCTTGAACAGTCTTTCACTGTCCAAAGCTCGCCTTGATTTTTTCTGTGGTTACCAGAACAATGTCAACTGCAAAAAGAGGTCAAAGAATTGCCTACCTGTGAATTGATTTTTTTTTCTTTTTTCCTTTTATTTCTAGAGGTGTTTCTAGGATTCTTAAAGGCTTATGTTGAGAAGTTTTCCTACCAGAGCGTCACCACTGACGACTGGAAGAGCTTCCTATATTCCCACTTCAAAGATAAGGTCGGCTTTAAATCCTTTCTATTTTCTATGCTCCATACAGCTCTAAAAACTACTCGTTAGGCTATGTGTAGTTCTTAATCATAAGTATTGGCTCAGAATTTACCATTCTGTAAGTTTGTGTGTTAATTAGCTAGATTTAATCGTTCCATGTTGCTTACATATGTCAACATGTCATGTTATATTCACGAAACAGATGAGGATCTGTTGCTTCATATGAACTCTCAAAAGTAATGAGATTTAGAAATGATCTCCATGTTAAATTGTGTCTGATCACTCACGGGTTTGTTTCCGGTTGCTCATCTGTGTGTTACAACCTCAGGACAGGTCTTCCTCTCACGAACTGGATGTGCTTCCTGTTCACAGGTGGACCTCCTCAATCAAGTTGATTGGAATGCTTGGCTCTATGCTCCTGGCCTGCCTCCTGTCAAACCCAAGTGCGTACTCACTTGCTAACCTGCTTCCTTCCCTTTCTTCCTGTCCAGTTTGTTTGTTTGTTTAGCTTTTTGTTTTCCCAAGACAGGATTTCTCTGTGTAGCCCTGGCTGTCCAGAACTTATTCTGTAGTCCAGGCTAGCCTCAAACTCAGAGACCTGCCTCCCAAGTATTGGGATTAAAGTCGTGTGCAAACCACTGCACAGCAAGTGCTCAACCTCCTGTTATTGCTACATGGCATGCTAACCTGCAAATGTATTGGGCTGCACGTGTAGCTACCTCAGGACAGGTTTGCCTGAGGGCTGAGGCTTGACACACCTAACTTAAACCCTTTCGGAGTGTCTGGAAAGATTATGTGCTTTCTTTAAACTGTTACCAGTCAGCAAAGAGAGCAGATGGGGCTTCGATTTCTTAGATTCCCATGGTTTACAAATAGATCTGTTGGACTACTATGACTGAGTGCTTTGTATCTACCCGAGGATGGTGAGGGACTCGGGGAAGAGTAAGATATTTTATCCTTTTAAGGGCTTTGTGAAGGCTGTTATTTATGACGGCTGCCTCTCACCCCAGCCCTCGGGAGGACACAGGAGGATCACGAGCTCAGGGCTCATGTAGCAAGACCTGTTCTAAAATACACATACATATTTTCAGTAGGAAAAAAATAGCATTTTACTGTTACACAGTATATACTAATATTATAGCTATCCTTAAGCTATTATAAGTTATTATCCCTATTTCTAGAAATAGTAATTTAGAGTTAACTGACTATAGTCTCTTGCCCAAAATTGCCCAACTCTTAAATAATAAGCCTTAAAACCCCAGAACCTTACTTCCCTGACTTTTAAATCAAACACCTTCCCGTAGTCAGGGAGCCCAAGCCCTAGACTTCAGCTGTCGTGTGAGGTTGCTGACTGCAATGTGCTCCAGCTCTTGGTTGCCTTCCCTCCAGACCCTGGGAAGTCCTTATCACTACTCTCCCACTAAACATCCCGGTTTAATTGAGGTGCAGGGTTAGCATCACAAGTTGAGGTAGAAATAAAGATGTTGTGGTCATGTGTGTTTGACATGCCTCTTGAGAGCTGAGGCTGGAAAGGGAGTGCTCAGAAGAGATGCGCTGACTCCCGCCTCTTACAGCGCTCTCCACATCTGTGTGCATTCAAATGTCTCCTCTGCTTTTCCTTCCCTCCATTCACCTCACTGTCACCTCAGCACACAGGAAGACTGCTGTGGCCTCTGAGCTGGGCACCTAGATGTTTTCTGGTACCAGTATAGAGCCGAAGGAAACATTTAAAAACACAGTGTGACTCAGGAGGCAGAGGCAAGCAGAGATCTGTGGGTTGGGGGCCAGCTTGGTTTACATGATGGGTTCCAGGACAGCCAAGGCTACATAATAAAGAGGCCCTGTCTCAAAAAATAGATGATAGATGGATGGATGGATAATAGATAGTTAATAGATCATAGATGGATGGGTAGATAGGTAAGATAGCTGGATGGATGGAAGGAAAGGTAGATGGATGGATGGATGATAGTTAATAGATCATAAATGGATGGATAGATAAGATAGCTGGATGGATGGAAGGAAGGGTAGATGGATGGATGGATGGAAGGATGGATGGATAGATAGATAAGATAGCTGGATGGATGGAAGGAAGGGTAGATGGATGGATGGATGGATGGATGGATGGATGGAAGGAAGGGTAGATGGATGGATGGATGGAAGAATGGATGGATAGATGGATGGAAGGATGGGTGGATGGATGATAGATGGATAGATAGATAGTTGGAAAGGTAATAAAGGTAATAGACACACAGACAGATAAGCAATAACAAACACCTACAGCTGTGCCAATCTGTCATCTTGTTAGCCATCTTCTCTAACTCTCACCTGTTCTTGGACTGAAGCTAAATCTTTTCTTTCACGGGGACCACATAGCTCCTGACATCCCACCCCCTTTGCTTCAGTCAGGCTGGTGGTCCAGGGTCCCTCAGACTCTCCACCCTCATTCAAGCCTGTCACTCAGACACACATTTCCTTCTACATGGATAATTCCAACCTCAGCTTAGGAACCAGTTCTTCATGGAGGCATCTCTTAACCTCTCTGTCCAGGTCAGACCTTGTGCTTGAGTTTCTTGGTGCTGTGGTGTGCAGCTTCTCGAGTCCTCATGTGACTGAGTACTTCTGCTGTGCACAGTACTTTTCCTAGGGCTTTTTTTGTGGCTAGGACTTACTTCCTCTCCCTGAGCTAACTTGGCATACTTAGTCCGTTCAACCATACTGAGAAGGAAGTTTCTTAGGGTTTCAGAACCCTAAGAAAGACACCAGCCAAACCTTTCCCACTCTCCTGGTGTTTAGAACTCAGTGCTGAGCAGCCCGGCTGCTGTGGGGATACAGTGGCTGCGTGGGCCTGGTATTACTCAGCTGCCTTTGCAAAATCCCCAACGTGATTTGAGGAGACCTAGTTTGCCTCTGTTTCTGTCTGCAGTCACATTACTCTGAACCTGTGATGACGTAGAACACAGAGAAAGTGGTGCAGGGGTAGACAGATAGAAAGACAGAAAGAGGAAGACAGACAGAGACCTACTTCCAATTAGGCCTCCGCTCCTAACAGCTCATTCATTTATGGATGAAGTTAGTATCCATATGATCCAATCACCTCTAAATGGCAGCTGAAGACAGAGCCCCAACACATCGGGCTTTGGAGAACTTTTCAGATTCACACACAAGAGCACTTAGGGCATGTTTACTGCCAGGGTCCCCGAGCAGCAAGTTACTATTACTGCTGAATCTGCCTCGAAGAGAATTGTGGATGGGCTCCCTGTGCATTCCTTAGAAAAAGAATAGAAGAATAATAGAAAAATATTAGATCCCTACCAGCCTCTTACCACTGATGAGCACTTCACAGCAGAGAGGCTTGATGTTTAGATAAAGAGGGCCACTTTGCAGGGATTTTGTTTACACGACACATTCAGGTTGGGAGTTCATTTCGCTTAATGGTTAATCCCACTTCCTATAAAGAATGGAATGAGGGTACCACACGGTGACTCTGGACTCTCCAACTGCTGTTTGGGACAGTGCCTCTTACCTAGCCTGCTTGTAGACTCGATAGGTGTTTGGAGCAACCCAAAGCAAGTTCCCCCAGATTGGGGACTTGATGTTCTTCGTGCTGTCCCAAGTGCGCAGAACCGTTGCTGCCAGGCAGAGAGGCTGAGTGTGCTTCATTGGTCCTGACCCCTCCTGAGTGCTCCTTCCTTCAGTGTGTGACGGTTGTGCTGGGATGCTTGTGTTCTCTATGAAGGACGGCCGGAAGCTTTACTGATGTGGTATCCAGTGTGGTACCCATTTGGATTTGGTTCTCAAATGAGTCAAATAGACTTTCTTTTTCTAACACTCAGGAGCTCTTTATCTTGAAAGAAATTAAAAATTTTAAGTACCTTCTATAGCATAAGAGCACATCTGTGCAGAAGGATATGTTTATAAAACGTAACCTTAAGTATCTTTCACTTCCAGTTACGACGTGACTCTGACAAATGCCTGCATCGCCTTAAGTCAGAGATGGGTCACTGTAAGTAGTGATGGAAGATTTCAGGCTCATTATGATAAACAAAGGTGCCTCTTGTTTATGAGGGTAGTTTCAACTGTGAACAGTTGTTTGTAAAGTCTTTTCCTGGGGTGATGCTGTCTTCACCCCTCCCCCATCACTCACAAGATGTGCTCCAAATGCCTGTCAGTGAATATAAATGATGTTGGGTGAGTGTTTTAAGACCAACTATGGAATGAGAGGATCTGACAGTTTCCTGGCTGCTGGTTTCTAGAAAACCTCTTAAAGAGGAGTTTCCACACATATGTGTTAAAACGTACACCTAGGGAAACCAGTCCTGGATGAGTCTGGAATAGAAAATAAGAGAGAACTTGACAGTTGCTTTACCTTGACGATTGCAACAAATGTTAATGTTGCTCTCTGAAATTCATCTTTAAAGTTTACATGGTCAACATTCTTAGCAATCTTCCACATGCAGAATGTTGAGCTTCCCAGTATGAAAGAAACAGAGATGGACTTGCCTTTGGGGTAATGAAAGAAATTTGGGGCAGTTTAATGAAAGAAATAAGATTTAGACACACGTTACCTTTATGTTGGGTAATTATTTTTCTATGGTGGGAGTACTTTCGATCAAACCCGGGGCACATAGGGCATTTCAGGCTCTGAAAGAAAACGCTTTAGAGATAAAGGTGAAAGCAAAGCAAGCTCAGTAAGGCGGGAAATAGAAGCAGGAAACCAGTTCAATGATTCTTTAGCTCAGCCCAGCTTTACGACACACCTGTGACTCCTGCACATGGGAGATGGAGGCAGGAGGGTTGTGGATTCAAGCCAGCTACATCATGAAACCGTGTCAAAAAAGAAAGAAGGAAAGGAAGGAAAGACGGAAGGGAGGGAAAGAAGGAGGAATGAGGTCTCATTTAAACTCTGCAAACTGTAAGCTTTTCAGAGACTCAAGTCATAACAAGTAGAATTTGAGTTTAGACCCAACACCACATGTTTGGGGTTTGGTTTGTTCAAGGTTCTCTGACTCCAGCTATAGCACTAAAGTCTTGTAAGCAGCTGCCTTTCAGGGAATTGGTAATATACACATGTATCCTTGGCTGCAGATAGTTTTATCTGGAGTAGTGTTAGATTCGGCTGGAAGGGTAGTTTAATGGACTTCCTTTAACATTTCCAAAGGCTTAATTATTTGTATCCAAAGGTATCCAAACCTCGGCATGTGAGCCTCCATCTTTTAGCCCCACCTTCCTGAGAGAGTGTCAGAGAGAAAAGAACAAGAACCATCTGTGGAAAACAGAATCTGTAACAGGAGTCTTCTGGAGCCCTCTTATTAAATTAGAAAAATGCATGCAGCTTGCCTGGTGCTGGAGAAACTGCTGCTGGTCTCCGCCCTGATATTCCTTTGGGCCCAGCAGAAAAGCAGATGGGTCTAAACATTTCAGCTATCAGAAGGAGCAGATGAACTTGGTAACAGTGAGCGTGCTCTCCTAAGCTGCTGTCTTGGTTGGTTTTCCCAGATATTAAAGGTCTACGTATGTGTGTCATAATGGCCTGCTCCGGTAACCCCAGTGCTAGGCAGAGACAGGGGGACCCCCGGGGTAAGCTGGTTACCTAAACTATTGAATTAGGAACTGCAAGTTCAGTGAGAGAACACACCTGGAAATGTGGAGAGCTTTTTTTTTCTTTTCTCATGTATAAAATGTCTCTTCTGCATTGAATTAGTTTATAAATGAGGTGACATGCTTTATGAGGAGTTTCTTTGCTTTGGAAGTCACTGCACCTGTAGTGCTTCAGACAGTGTCAGAAAAGCAAAGAAAGCCGACAGTCCCCGCATTCCTACTAGGAATGGTGCACCTTTTCTTAAGTAACACAGACTGTAGGAATCATCCACCCCTTAGGTTGTAGTAACTTAGTGTCGGATTATGTAAGCCCAGATGCAGATGCATATTAATTTCTACCTGCATGTTAACTTTAGTCTGTATGTCAGACTAACGGTATTACCAAACTGCACCCGAACAGAAACAACCCGATATTGTTTATTTCAGGCCAAAGAGGAAGATTTGAATTCATTCAGCATCGCAGACCTGAAGGATCTCTCGTCCCATCAGCTGAATGAGTTCCTGGCGCAGGTGCTTCAGAAGGTGAGCCCCAGCCCCCAGCCCTGGAGGTTACAGTGGACTCAGGCATAGTGTGTGTGCTGACCCCACTGCAGGAACGAAAAATGCTAGTGAAGAAAGCTGTGGGAAAAGAAATGACATAGCCCACTAATTCATTTTTTTGAAAGAGCATTTATTGACTTATGATTAGTACTGCGCCAAATCAAAACGTGTGTAAGAAAGGAGAATCCTTGTTCTAGAAAGCTCGGGATCCACTGGGAGGGGAAGACACGTGGCTGGCGCTGGCAGTGGTGAGCGGTGTGCTTTAGATGCCATTTGGAGTGGATTATCGAGGAAAGACTCCTCGCAGGCGTCATCAGCAAGCAAGGACTTATAGAGGACTGAGCCGTGGTTCAGTACCAGCAGAATGGTAGAAGTCAGGTTGAGGGAGGCTCAACTGATGGAGTGTGGCCCGCTTTGAACACACAGCAGGGCTGGGTGAGGCAGCAGAGGCCTGTCATAGTAAGAGAGAGTTTGGTTTTAGTGTGCCCTTCATCAGATTGATAGCTTTCAGTGGTGCTGCTGGTGTGAGCTAGGATGGAGAAGAAAGAGGAAAGCTGGATAAGGTAATGTGGGGCAGGGGAGTGTGGAAAACAGGGAGGGTCAGGAGATCGAGGAGGTGGCCCTCATTGCTGGCCTAGCAGGGTGGATTTGGAATTAAAATATGTCTATGTGGGAGCTAATATGCTAGCTTGGAACAGGCCCAGCAGTTAGTGAGAATGAAGGCGGCTGGCTCATAGGCAGTTTGTCAGGTAAGGAGGCCACAGCAGGCTGGGTAGGAAGGGAGCACCATCCCAGGGACCTCAGCCTGTCCTCCATAGGCATCTTAAATTCTGTCTGTCCCAACTGACCCTGTCTCCTTTTCTTCTTCCAAAATGGTTTTCCCTTCTAGTTTGGGTTAACATGAGTATGGGGGGGGGGGCGGCGTTAGGCATCCCCTGGAATGGTATCAGGTGTTTGTATTTCTGTGGTAAATACCCCCCACCCCACCCCACCAAGGACAGAGTCCATATTACTCATCCCAAAGGGGTCTGTGACATGAAGGTTAAGGGCTGCCATTTAATAAGGATAGGTCATCTAAAAGTGATGTCAGGAGAAATGGACACAGGTAAAGCCAGTCAGGAAAGGCCCCTGCAATGAAAGTGGAAGGAAGTGTGACTTATCTAAAGAGTGGGCTAAGTTTAAGCTGTGTAAGATGTGAGGAAGAACCCAAAGGATTCTGGAACAGTCTAGGCTGAGGAGAGCATAATCCCCCTTCAGTTTTCTAATTTCCCCACAGAGTAGCTCATCCCCGCTCGCCCAGAACATCCTTCTCAGGAACTAGTTGCTAGGCATTTGCTTCAGCTCACACCTGTTCCTTTTACCCCTGTCCAGCATATTTCCGTATTGTAAGGTATGTAGGACTTTAATCTGGCTAAGAATTTCTCTCCAGCTCCTTTCTTCCAGGGAATCCTGTTGAAATGATCCCTCATACTTCTTCATTTTGCTCTTAGGCACCTCTTCCCTTGGGGCACATAAAGCGAATGCAAGAGGTGTACAACTTGAATGCCATTAACAATTCTGAAATACGATTCAGGTACATCATTTTAACTTGTCTCTGTGGAAGAAAGCCGAGTGGTAGCTCACACCGTGGAGGAAGGGGAAGCAGTGTGCGGGAGCCCAGGAGTCCTGAGAACCCTAACACATCGGCTGCGTAGATAACCACCGTGCTGCCGAAGGGATAGCTGTGATGTCTGGAACATGATATTAATCTTGTTTACTAGACTTGGTTCTCAGCTTCCCTCAACTTAAAAAGGAAAAAAGAATTAGGACGAAGAGTTTAATGCAAACAGTCTTCCTTTCCCAAGTAGCCAAATCAACTCTGAGCGGGCACGGGTAGACACCTTTGATTCTGTAGTAGTTCACCGTCCTTAATTCAGATTGGTAGTGTTAGGTTTAAGTCAAAGCTACTTCTTTCTTTGTAACGCACACAAGCACTCCCACGGTCCAAACCTAACACTTAGGGCCTTTCCCAAGGTCCGGCTCCTCCTCCTTCTCTTCTCCAGTTGTTAACTGTGTGCGTGTGTGTGTGTGTGTGTGTGTGTGTGTGTGTGTGTGTGTGTATGTGTGTGTGTGTGTGTGTGTGTGTGTGTGTGTGTGTGTGCAGACGTGAGTTGGTGAGGTGAAGGGTCCACATGACATGAATGTTTAGGAGTACCGCTCGTTTTCCCACCCTCCTCACCTTCCCACCCACGCCTCCACAAACCCTTCTTTCAGATGGTTACGGCTCTGCATTCAATCGAAATGGGAGGAAGCAATTCCTTTGGCCCTAAAGATGGCAACTGAACAAGGAAGGATGAAATTTACACGACCTCTATTCAAGTAAGGCCAAGTCAGAATGTGCGTGCGGGAGGGACGGGGGGGGGGGTGATCCAAAGACTCGTAAATGCTTCCAAAGGGGCTGTGGCTCTAGCTTCTAGCTTCATGGCAGAGCTAAGCTTAGCATGCCTGAGGCCATAGTGGGAAAAACAACTTTGTAAAATGGCATCTATAACATAATTCTAAGTACATCCAAGTTGGTTATCATAAATAAAGAAGTAATACTTGTGGCCATTTAAGTTTTAAAAGGACATCGTTAGCTGCTTCAGGAGCACTATAGGGTGAGCTAAGGCTCTCGAGATGAAAAGAAGACAAACTCAAGACAGCCTTAGGTATGCAGAAAGATTTTTGAAAGCAGAAACTTTGGCCGGTGGGTATGGGGGCAAGAAAGAATCTAAAACTAAACATGAAGAGAAATTTGCACATATTTCAAGTTCTCTGAGTCCAGTGTCAATTGACATATTCTAGAGGAATGCTGGGGAAATGGGGGGGGGGGTGTTTAAGCAACAAGATGGAATTTAAGAGCATCTCCATTAAGTTCTCTGATTAGGTATTTGCTCCATGTTCTTAAAAATTACAGTCTGAGGAGATGGCTCAGTGGTTAAGAGCACTGACTGCTCTTCCAGAGGTCCTGAGTTCAATCCCCAGCAACCACATGGTGGCTCACAACCATCTGTAATGGGATCTGGCGCCCTCTTCTGGTGTGTCTGAAGACAGCGACAGTGTACTCATAAAATAAAGTGCATACATAAAATAAAGAAATATGTACACAAAATAAAGAAATACATTTTTAAAAATTACAGTCACAGCATCGGATTTGGTGATTAACCTGGCAGCCTGGCACTCAGTTCCTATAGAGTGAAATTCCATCAGTGCAGACTGCTATCCGGGTTTTAAATGTGGCCACAACACTAGTTATTAAGGTATTTTAAAGCAAACTTCACAAGCTTTCCATAATTAAAACCCATCTACCTTCAAATTGAGTGATGTATACTTCAACTAAGAATATATACCCTTTGGGGTTGGCAGATGGCTCATCAGACAAGGCATTTATGACCAAATCTGATGTCCTCAGTTCAGTTCCTGGGACTCACATAGTGGGAGAGAAACAACTTGCACAGGCTCTCCTCCAACCTCCACAGCTGTGCTACGGTGCTCGCTCGCTCTCCCTCCCTCCCTTCCTCCCTTCCTCCCTCCCTCCCTTCCTCCCTCCCTTCCTTCCTCCCTCCCTCCTTCCCTCCCTCCCTCCCTCCCTCCTCCCTCCCTCCTTCCCTCCCTCCCTCCCTCCCTCTCCCTCACAAACACACACACACAAACACACACACACACACACACACACACCTAAAGAAATTTAAGAACATACCTTTTATGGGGAAAAGTAAATGTTCTGTCTTATATCATAAAACTAATAGCCATACTTAAAATGGCTAACCCCGCCTTTCATATACTCATCCCAGTTTATTCGCCAACATTGTTTCGCCACAGTTGCTGTTTTTATTCTCACTGTATGAAGCTTTCAGAAGTCCTTTTTGTAATTTAGAATGTTGATACTCTTAAATGTTTGGTTAACATGAGGTTGAAAAGATTTTTCTAAAAGACAACATAATTGAGATATGCTCTCTCATACAAGGCCAGTATTTAGCCAGCCATCCCTCCACGCAGTCTGGTAATAGCTGCTGTCTGTCCCTTCACTGCTTCCCCTGTGACCTGCTCTCTCTGTAGGCCAGTATTTGATGCAGAGATTGTACAGGGCTATCTGGTTCTATGTGGGTGACGCTAGCTACTCTGCTGTGATCTACGATTTAACCTTCGCTTTGACGTGATGTTTCTGTCCCTTTTTCCATCTGTCTTCCTGGTGCCTCTCCCCTTTCCCTTTTCTCTGCAGGGATCTCGCTGCCTTCGACAAGTCCCATGATCAAGCTGTCCGAATCTACCAAGAGCACAAAGCAAGCATGCACCCCGTGACTGCCATGCTGGTGGGGAGAGATTTGAAAGTGGATTAAGGAACTGATTGTTGCTGATTTCAGAAAATTCCTCTTTTTTTTTTTAAATGACCCTATTATGAAATACAAAATTTTAGCTCTCGTTGTATTTTAAAGTGTCATTTGTGGGTTTGTTGTTGGTTGGTTGGTTGGTTTTTTTAAAATTATTTTCTCATGATTTCACTAACATTCTCTGCATCTTGAAAAGCAATGTGGTACCATGAGATGGTGTAGGTGCAAGGGTGATGCCCTTCCTCAGCCTCCCTCACCCCCTGTGGAGTCCGGATTACTGTCCCTGGGGTCCTGAGAGCAGATGAGGAGGCCCCGCTCATAGCCTGGGCAGTACAGTGACCCTGGCCCTGGTGGGGCTGACCCCGGGGTATTGAGGATGGGTGAGCTGGCCCTGCCCCTCGCTGCACCTCACCTGGGCAGCAGAGTAGGGCTGGCATGGTTGACGGGGTGCAGGGGAGCAGGCCCCAAGGGTGAGAGCACACCGCTTGTCTGGCATGAGGTGGCATGGTTTGGAGGTGATACCTTTTCCCTCACCACCTGCAGCAGCCAGGAGAGCTGACCCTGGGATGGCTGTCCTGCCCTATCACTGGCACAGCAGAGCTGGTCCTGCCTCCTGCAGATGGCAGCACTGGGTGGCCTCTGGTGATGCAGATAAGGAAGCATCATCCAGTTGGGCTGAGTTGTCCCACCCCAGAATCTGTATCATTCACCAACGATTGGGATACATGAAAGGGTGATTCCTGCTGTTCCGAAGCTGCAGGATCTCCATGGCACAGGGCAGCAGCAGGGTAACCAGGAGGAGTCCTGATGAGGAACCGGTATTGATATCACAGAAGCCCTTGAGCCAAACCAGTGACTCATCGCAGTGAACAGTTGCAAGTGAATATGTGTGTCCAGTACTTGGGACACATTGTTACATATTACAGCTTCCATGATAAGACGTTTCCTTTATTTCTTTTTGGTGTGTGTGTGTGTGTGTGTGTGTGTGTGTGAGAGAGAGAGAGAGAGAGAGAGAGAGAGAGAGAGAGAGAGAGAGAGATTTGGGGAAGTTGCAAGGGTGAAGGGTGGGTATGAGGGAGACGGGACCAGGATACATGATGTGAAACTCAAAGAATAAGTAAAAACTTTAAAAGAGATTACATTTTATAACTTTCACAGAAAAAAAATGATGTGGTATATTCTTTGTAAACTTCCTGTGCTTTAACTCTTGATTTATAAATGTTAATATTTATTTAGAGGTGCTAGGATTATAGGTGATAGGATTGTGCCGCCACACCCAATAGTTTCACATTTTAGAAAATTATTTTACATGAGTACACTGTCACTGTCCTCAGACACACCAGAAAAGAGCATCAGATCCTATTACAAATGGTTGTGAGCCACCATGTGGTTGCTGGGAATTGAACTCAGGACCTGTGGAAGAGCAGTCAGTGCTCTTAACCACTGAGCCATTGCTCCAGCCCAAAGCTTCACACTTTTATGTTGTTTCTTGTTCTCTGCAATTACGAAATACTTGAACACATTCCTTACCTAATATTTTATTGCTGTTCTGTTGCTACACTGATTCTTTTTACATTTGCATTTGCCAGCTGAAAAAAATGTCAGCATGATCTGTGTTTTGTTTTCATTTTACTTCTTTTATGTGCATGTGCCTGTGTGCAGCTGTACATGTATGCACAGATGACACAGCTGTACATGTATGCACAGATGACACAGCTGTACATGTATGCACAGATGACACAGCTGTACATGTATGTACAGATGACACAGCTGTACATGTATGCACAGATGACACAGCTGTACATGTATGTACAGATGACACAGCTGTACATGTATGTACAGATGACACAGCTGTACATGTATGTACAGATGACACAGGACAGCTCCTCGTGCACATATTGTTTTAAGATGGGATCTCACTGGTACCCAGACAAGTAGGCTAGGCTAGCTGGACAGTAAGCCCCAGACACCCACGCATTTTCACCTCAGCAGCTCTAGATTACAGGCTTGCGACACTTCTGGCATTTTAAATGTGGGTTCTGAGATCAAACTTGTGAGGCAAGCACTTTATCTACTGTCTTATTTCCCGAGCCCAGAATTTTACTTTTTAAAATAACTTATACACAAGCACTTGAATTTGCTTATCACCAGCCCGGCTGTGCTAGGATGGATTCTCCTTTCTCCTTCTGAAGTGTGGGAGCCCTAGTAGGAGGACTCCTGTCTTAGGATTTTCTTGCTCTGAGCAGACACCATGACCAAGGCAAGTCTTATAAATGACAACATTTAGTTGGGGCTGGCTTACAGGTTCAGAGGTTCAATCATCATCATAAAGGTGGGAACATGGCAGCATCCAGGCAGGCATGGTGCAGGAGGAGCTGAGAGTTCTACATCTTCCTCTGAAGGCTGCTAGCAGAATACTGGCTTCCAGGCAGCTAGGATGAGGGTCTTAAAGCCCATGCCCACGGTGACACACCTACTCTAAGAAGGCCATATTTACTCCAACTGGGCAGAGCACAGACAAAACCACAGCTCCTCAGCCCTGGATCCAGCCCGCTGCTTCAGTGAGCTCACCCCGGTCTCCCGTTCTTCAGGTCAGGTGGCCACCCTGAACATCCCAGTGTTCCTCCACTCAGCCTGCCTCACTGCCTCCCCAGAGCACATGGCATTCGGAGACTCCTTGAAAATGATTGGATTTGAACCAAATAAAAAGGTAGGCCTAACAGAGCACTCTGCAATGCTCGGGGCATTTCCATATGCAGTTTGGGAACCTTGGGGGCACTAGTATGATTCTTCTGTTGCCAGATACAAACCTAAGCAGGAAGAGCAGAGGGATTTAATTACTTAAGGGTCACAGAGTCAGCAACACAGAGCCATCGGTGTGTCTGTCTCGTGTTTCTTTTACCCTCACAGTGCACTCCGAACCCGGCTCACCGTGGGTTACACATGGAAGGATCTTCACAGTTCCAGATTCTTCCGTTGAGCCCACTCCTGGCCAAATAAACTCTAGGCAAGGAGAATGTTGTCTTAGATTATAAGCTTGGGTGTGTGTCATCCTAGGTACCCCCTAAAAAAACGTAAAGATTGACAACACCCTGAAGATGGTTCCTGCCCAATCCTTAAATCCTGAGACCACTTTGCTCCCAGTCCGTTTCACAGCTGTCTTCTTGGGTGGATTTAGCTACACTGCAGCATAATCCTGTTTCCCAGCGCTCAGCTCTCTCACTTGTATTTCTTCCCTGCAAAGGGCAGAGGGCGCCAGAGGCACCCTGTGCTGCTGGTTTACCTAGGACCAAGGACATGTCCCCACCCGCTCAAGTTCAGCTAAGTAAGAACTGAGTTGTCTCTGTGTCAGATCAAGTGCACATGATCACCCAAAACACTGAAAGGACAGAAGATGGAAAAGATGGTTATGCTAACAGTCCGGAAAAGAATTCCACCCAGCCCAGCCTAAAGGTGGCTTACCCAAAGGGTGAACAGAGACAACAGCCAGGGACTTGGTGAATGAATGAATGAGTGAATGAATGAAAGGAGGGCAGAATAAAGGTGGTTCATATCTAAGCACCACAGTTTTCCCAGAGGTGTAAAAGATGAGGCTTGTATCTGGGAAGTAGCTGCAAGCTGAGGAGAGGGAAGATGTGGAGCGTTCCCTTTGGGGAGGCATGAGACAAAGGGAGGTGCCATCGTCCACATGATCACGGGACTTTGTCACATCAGTCTGCTGGGCTAAGCAGGTGACAGTTTAGCATAAGGACTCAGGGAATGAGTTTCATCCCAAATACAGACATAGATTCCGGCTTCCTAAGGACCTTGGGGCTGTTTATGCAGAACCACATGAGCAACTAGGATAGCTAAGTAAGGTGGAAGGCCATATCCTGGAGGTGGAAGACTGAACCGAAGGTAACGTCTGCCTCTACCAAATCGAGATGTTGCCAAATTGCAGGGCACACTCGTGGTATGGGTGTCCGATAAATACATTTCCATAGACTCTGATGGTGAGACACTGGCTGTGGATAAGGTGTCTGCAGAGTAACTGTTCTGATGAAGTAGAAGCAGGCTGGGGTTTCTATTGGAATGATCAAATTTCTCAGAACACACATTACTAAAGCACACACATTTCTTTGAATTTCTTTTTGTGTTATCAGTGTTCCTTAACACAGGTGGGGAAGAATTAGGTGGGGGACGGGTTTTTGGGGGAAACAGTTATGGGCAGGGAAAAAGCTTAGTTGAATTTTGGATATCCAGGGGCAAAAATAAGAAACACACACACACACACACACACACACACACACCCCTGAGGGCATGTGGAATGTTGAAGTCCAAGTCCTGGTGAGAGTAATCTCACACATTTCTCTAGCCTTCTCATCTATCCTCACCGACCTCAGGGTTGACACACACCAACTGACTTGTTTTTCTAGCCACCCATTGGGATGTCCACTTTATAGAGGAGTAAAGCTGAAACCCAGAGGAGTCAAATCACAGAGCCAGGATTTATACCAGGTAGATGCTGTAAAGAATTTGTCTTCGGGCAGTCTCAGTCTGAAGATGTCCCGGGGCTGTCTGAATTAAGATGAGGCTCCTGCTGCTTCTGTTGGTGGCAGCATCAGCAATGGCCAGCAGCGAGGCACCTGCCAACCTGGGCAGCTTGCCCAGCAAGAGGCTAAAGATGGAGTACGCCACGGGGCCGCTGCTCAAGTTCCAGATTTGTGTACAGTACTGAGCCATCGACCAAGTTGTGATTTGTTCTTGTCTGGAACATAAAAAAATATATATAGCATACATTGTCCTATCTTTCACTCTCAACTCAAGTTTTCCTGAGAAATTTGTGTAGTAACATACCCAAATCTAAAGAGATAACACCACTTTTCCAGTCTCGACCAGCAAGTAAATTAATCTTAGAAAAAAATAAAGATCACTTTGTTTAAAAAAAAAAAAAAAAAGAATTTGCCTTTGGCTTAGGAAACAGGAAGACCATTCATTCACCCTAGGGCAGTAAGTTGAGGGCCTCCAAGCTACAGTGATTCATGTGTCTAAGACACAACTTTCGGTTGTGAAAAATCTATCTCTGCTTTCTTTTTGTGGAGCAGTGGCCAGGAGGCGTTGCTCAACACATGTTTGTGGAATAAATAAATGAATGAGGATTGCCACACTCCGGGTGTCACAATTGACCGAGGGGATGGCTTTTACCAATTGAGTAACTCCCTAAAGAGGGGAACATGGTGTTTATAAGCAGCTTTCAAGGCAAACTTAAGAACGGAAGGGAGAGGACTAGGAACCCTGGTCAGGAGGAGTGCCAAGACCTCGGACTTCCGGGGTCAGAGATCCTTGGTCTTTCTGCCTACAAGGCTACACTGAAAGTGGGTTCAGGTACTCACATCCCTCTCTCCTGCCCCTAGTTCAGCTTCCAGAAAGGCCAGAGGAGCAACGGAGACCGCAATCAATATTTGTTCAAAGTGTGAATGGCTGAAGGCAAGGGAAGAGGTGTGTTTTGAAAGTCCATCCTCAGCCTCCCTGCCAACCACACCCAGAGGGCACTCCCCTCCCTGGTAAAGGATAAAGGCTCTCCGCATCAAGGAGGGCTGTAGGAAAGCAGCCAGCCCTTAGTTACCACAGCCTGTTGCTCGGGAGGACGGTAGTTGCTGAGCCATGCCTAGGTACACGGTGCACGTGCGTGGGGAATGGCTGGCTGTGCCCTGCCAGGATGCGACGCTCACTGTTGGCTGGCTGGGCCGTGAGGCCGTGCGGCGCTACATGAAGAACAAACCAGACAACGGTGGCTTCACCTCGGTGGATGAAGTGCGATTCCTTGTGCGCCGCTGCAAGGGGATGGGCCTGCTGGACAATGAGGACCTGCTGGAGGTGGCCTTGGAGGACAATGAGTTTGTAGAAGTGGGTGAGTGGCCCTCTGGGGAATAGAGTGAACTAACTTCCTTGGCATGTCCTGGAGGAAGTCACCCTCCAGTCAGGGAACAGGATGAGAAAAATGAGCTTGGGAACTTGCCTTTGGGGGGAGCCTCAAGTTTAGCTTTATGATCCACCTTTTCCCCAGCCTGAAATGGATGGAGAGAGGCAGGTCACAGTGACAGTCTGGACTTGAGCCCAAGGCTGCAGATTAGAGTCCCTTGCAACTACAGAATCCTTCTGTAAGTGATTGCCAGTGTGGAAGTGGGAGCAAGCTAGACCCAATCTTCCACTTAAATCCCTTGGCTACCTTTCTGCTTTACTGCGTAAAGATGCTAAAACCGTGGGAAAACGTAGGAAGACACGGTCCAGGTGCTGTTGCTAGGAAACGCAAGCTCAGTACATGGAGGGGTCATTCCTGGGTCTGACACTTGTCCTAATGTGATACCCTGTGACCTGCAAGGCTCCTCTCTCCCCTTCATGTTTCAGTGATTGAAGGGGATGTGATGTCTCCTGATTTCATTCCATCACAGCCAGAAGGAGTTTTCCTGTATCCTTTCTGCATTCTCTTTGGTCAGCGCTGGGGGGCGGGGGTTGGGGGGTGGTCCTGACATGGTGGGACTGGGGCTTTTCCACACCAGTATGTTCCTTCACCTGGCTTCAGATACAGCAAATACCGGGAGCCTGAAAGGGTAAGCTGCAAGCTATTCTGTGTGTTTATGTGTGGGGAAAATGAAGCCCTGTCATGGCTGGTGTATGCCTCCTCCCACCTACCACACCCTTCCTCTTTAAGGAGGAGGAGGAGGGTACACCTGAGTGAACACTACACTAAAGACAGGTTTCATCCAGCTCAGAATGGTACTAGGGGACCTGATCTCTGCTTTTCTGACTTTCCTTGCCCAGTGTTCCCGCATGCCAATGCGTCAGAACAATAGTAAAATATCTTTGGAGTCAGGCCAGAACCAAGGCTACTCCTTAGAAGTCCTCCTTTCCATTCACTGAAATCACCCCTCTTGTGTAGTACATTGCCTTGGATGGAGACAGTTTGAACACCGAGGATCTGGTCAACCTGGGCAAGGGACGGTACAAGATAAAGGTACGTGGGGGGCAGACCACTAGAACAGTGCCCTTCCTTTCCTACCGCATGTGGAGGGCTCTCGTATGCTCATTCCTGGCCAATGCTATCCTAGCTCACATCAATTGCTGAGAAGAAAGTGCAGCAGTCCAGGGAAGTCATCGACAGCATCATAAAAGAAAGAAAAGGTACCCTCTTCTCCCTCGGGATGTCCCAGCGTTTCCTTCATGGACAAACATAGGAATAAGACCCCAGTGACATCTAATCACAAGAGTGTCTATTTATTTCTCTTTTACTCCAGTTGTTTATGGCATTACCACGGGTTTTGGAAAATTTGCCAGGACTGTCATTCCTGCCAATAAGCTGCAGTAAGTCTCAAACGCAGACGCTCATAACTCCACCTGCCCCAACTTTTGAGATTTTGTTCCCATGAAGATCGTCCACATATTTTAAAAAAGCACATTGACGTTTGTTGAGTGCTCACTTCAGACTGGTGGTCCTCAACCTTCCCAAATCTTGACCCTTTAATGCAGTTCCTCATGTTGTGGTGACCCCCCAACCATAACATTATTCTCATTGCAGGTTCATAACTGCAATTTTGCTACAATTACAAATTGTAGCACAGAATAATCTGATATGTGAACCCCATAACCCATCCTGATATATGAGCCCCACAAAGGAGTCGTGACCCACAGGTTGAGAATCCCTGCTTTTGATCAAGCCACATAGCCCTAAAAGACAGTCAAGCTTCTCATGTTCCTGGATGGGTAGTGTGAGGCTTGGATTGACTTGTATTCAACTCATCACAAGAGAACAAGACCTACTGTGTGCTTTCCCTGCATGCAGCAGCTCATCTGAACTCCTCCCTGATGTTTCCTTATATTCTCAGCTGAGAGAGTATGTCTAAGAGGGTTCTCACCTTTCTCTTCCAGGGAGCTTCAGGTCAACTTAGTCCGTTCCCATTCTTCAGGTAAATTGTTCCTAGTATTGGGTGCCTCCAAACCCATGTTAGCACGTGTGATTGGCTAGTATAGTGTGAGTCCAATGCTTCTGGTCACAACAGCTGGGGTGTTCCAAACGCATCCCAAGGGCTGGATGATCGGGACCCAGGAGTGTGAGCAAGGCATCATCAGACCAGACCAATCTTCCTCTGCAGCTTAGAAAGCAGAACGTGTCTGGTAGAAGGATGAGGTTGAGATAGGAGAGAGTGTGCCGGCCTATGAAGAGACTG
The DNA here is from genome assembly GCF_963924665.1 of Micromys minutus. Taxonomy (NCBI): domain Eukaryota; kingdom Metazoa; phylum Chordata; class Mammalia; order Rodentia; family Muridae; genus Micromys; species Micromys minutus. The sequence goes on along the minus strand of NC_137957.1, from coordinate 38,022,083 downwards.
GTGCATTTAGGGGAGAAGACTAGCATTGGGGCACGAGCTACATGGAATGAGCCCTGGACCCATCACACTGCAGGAGCTTGTGCCAAGGCCTCCCAGTAGTATTCTGAAGCTGTTTGGGCTGGTGAGGTTCCCTGAATGACGGGGCTTTGAGAAGCAAGACAGGCAAGGGGGAGCACCATCCACCCAGTGTTGAAAAGCCAGGGGAAGACTGGCAAATTGGGAAAGGGTCTGAAAGGTGGGGGCAGGGAGCAGGTTGGAGGTGGAACAGGATATTTGTTTTTCTCTCCAAGAAAATGGCAATTCTGCTTTGTAGGTGTTGGGAAGCCACTCAGTCCTGAGAGGTGTCGGATGCTCTTGGCTTTGCGGATCAACGTCTTAGCCAAAGGATACAGTGGGATTTCCTTGGAGACCCTGAAACAAGTTATTGAAGTATTTAACGGTAAGGCAATGTATCCTTAGCCCGGCCTTTCAGAGAAGCTGGCTATACACCACGAGGTAGACTTGGATGGCTAGATGCTAAGATGAAAAGGGAAATAATCAAGATGAGTGTAAAACCAGTCGGCAATCAGGTAGCAAGAACTGGGAGCTCTAATTGTTCCCAGGAAGGGCAGGCTATCTTGTAGCTTTGATCTAGTATTTAAGATAAGCACGTACCCTGCCAGGATACCTTTAAGTTCAGGTCTATACAGAGCTTTCTATTCAGTGTTGCCCATACATAATGGGAAATGAACCAAGTCATCCACGATCGTAATTCCTGGATGATATCCATCCCCAAGACAATGGTTCCAGTTGGCACCCAGGAATCTGAAGTCTTAATGTTCCCCAGATGATGGACAGGTTGCACTAGAACATGGAAATCTAACTCTGTAAAATGGTAGGGTCAGAAATCTAACTCTGTAAAAAGGTAGGGTCAGAAACGTGACAAGGTTAATAATTGATCTAGTCATGAAGCCATTGTGGGATAAGACATGATATCAGATTTGCAAGGCTCAGGAAGCTGTCCCTTCACACAGCTGAGGACAAAATATCAGGTCAATGGGATTCTCAGGGCTCCTTGGGGAAAAGGGATGGGAAAGGAAGCAATGTCTCTCGCCGTCATCCAGAGAAGACCAAATGCTTGAGTTGCTACGCTACGGGCACAGGGGGACTCATAAGTGTGACTCGCTGGCCAGTGGAGGGCACAGCCTACAGGCTAAACTAGGGTGGTCTACACAGGTCCATAACGATCCCATTACATAGTAACAGGCAGATCCACTGCACCACAAGCCTCAAACCCAAGACAAGTAGCTCTCTAATCTTGAGCTCTGAGAGAAGACTTTAAGGCATCTCTGGGACCCTGATGCTCTGAGAATTTCCCAGATCAGCTGTAGTCAGGAAGCTGGTCCATGGTTGGCAGTGATGTCATTCAGCAACATTTGGGGAAATAGGAACATAATCATCAGGGGTTTTACTTAAACTGAAGCCTTCAGTTTTTGGGTAACTTTTGAAGGGAATTTCTTTAAAAAAGCACATGCTCATGAATAAATTGTGATAGTGTTTGGGGTAGTAGCTGAATGACTGGAGAGAGAGATAGAAATAGAGATAGATAGATAGATAGATAGATAGATAGATAGATAGATAGATAGAGACTCAGACAGAGACAGAGAATATGTGCTTTGCCTATGAATCTATTGCCCTGAAAGAACTTTGCTAATAATACTTTGATGGGCCACATTTCTAGAATAATCCATCTTTTTTTAAAGTAGCCATTTACACATTTCTAACCATGCTCCAATAGCTTTTAGTGACTCCTCATAATCTGATCACCTGAGTGTCCCTTAATTCTGTACATTGATGGTTTCTAACTTTTCAGTCTCATAAACCAGGGTGTGACCATCAGTTGCTAGTTGCTGAGATATTCCTAGAATTCTAGGAGTAGAGTCATGACAACCTGAGCACCATGTCCTTCCCTCTGGATGTCTGTCCCCCACATTTCCTCTCCTCCCTTCTTTTCTCTTTCTCATTTCCTCCCTTCCTGCCTTCCTTCCTCTTTTCTTCCCTCTACCACCGTCACCCTCCTCTTTCATAAGAGCTCAGATGCTTCCTGGCAAGGGTGGGGTAGGGTGTGATTTTTGAAACAGGGTTTTGATGTGTAGTCCTGGCTGGCCCAGAAGTCACTCTGTAGACCAGTCTGCCTTGAATTCACAGAGATCCACCTGCCTCTGCCTACCCAAGTGCTTTAAGGAGTTTAAGGATTATGCCACCTTTCCTGGCTTAGCTGGTTCTCTTAAGCATTACTTGTGCCTGGGATATTATTCTTGGGTGTTTATTATACAAAAGGACTCTACACTCTGTTGTAAGTGAGGGATGACTTCACAGGCAACCCAAAGATAAGCAAACCCTCGTTCAGCCTCTTGACAGGTGCTTACTTCTCTTGCAGCCTCCTGCCTGTCTTATGTTCCTGAGAAAGGAACTGTGGGTGCCAGTGGAGACCTTGCCCCACTCTCTCATCTTGCTCTGGGGCTCATCGGAGAAGGAAAGATGTGGTCCCCAAAGAGTGGCTGGGCCGATGCTAAATACGTAAGTCTCACACAACAGCTCCAGTTATAGTGATCCTCCAGGAGGTTTGTTTTGTCTCCTCAGTTACAGACTAGGAGTCAGACTAGGGGATATGTGGATGTAGTGGGGAAGTGGGGGAGTATTATTGCTAGTTTTAATTTCAGGAATGTATTCTGCACTCACAGGACTGCTGGTGCCCAATGGGGAGGTCACACTGGGTCACAATTGTATTTACTTGCAAGCTTTGGTTACAGGTACAGAGTTGTGAAAGGCAACGATTGCTCGGTGGCCTCTAGAAAGGATGGCATTTTCCTTAATGAGCTCTTCAGAATGGCTTGTTATATACAAAGCTTTTAGCGTTTTCTTCAAGTACAGATTCCAACTGAGCAGCCCCCACAACATCATTTAAAGTGTCCTTTATGAGCAGTTGATGAGGGGTAGTCTAACTGTAAGGGAAAGAGACAGAGGACCAAGGAGGAGGAAGAAGAGGCTAGATCATCCTTTGGGGAACCTGGTTTCCAGGTTATTCTTTCTTCGTGCAGCCCACCTTGGTTCTGTCTCTGTGGACAATGTTTCCACAACCTTACCTTTGTATGGCAACCAGCCTGACCTTGGTTAAACACCAAGGACAGTCAGGGCTGGAAGAAGAAAAAAAGTGATTCCCCACAGTCCCTCCCTCCCCAGGTTCTCCATGGCAGAAACTTGAGTTTGCCTGCTGCTGAGTGTGCTCTAGGCTAAGCAGATGGTCCAGTGTTTTGTTTCCTCTTTTTTTTTTTTTTTTTTTTTTTCTGAAAATTCCACTAGGAATCTGCCCTCTCTGTCCCTTTAATCCTTTCCAGGGCCCACACACATGTGGTTGTTTTTTAGTCGTTTCCTATATCTGCCCTCAGCATATAGCCTATTAATGACCTGCTCGCCCTGAACTTCCTGCTCACCCTGAACTTCCTGCTCACCCTGAACTTCCTGCTCACCCTGAACTTCCTGCTCACCCTGAACTTCCTGTTCACCCTGAACTTCCTGTTCACCCTGAACTTCCTGCTCACCCTGAACTTCTTGTTCACCCTGAACTTCCTGCTCACCCTGAACTTCCTGCTCACCCTGAACTTCCTGCTCGCCCCGTACTTGTGGGCCTTTCCTCTTCCTACTCTCAATCCTAGCCCACTCTCCTGCAGTGAGAGGCACCCAGACCTGGAGAACTGGACAGAGTGAAGGGGCACCTGTCTGTCTTGCCCCCACTTTAGTTCCACCTTCCTTTCCTTCTCCAGGAGAGCCTCAGTTTAGCAACACTGTTTACTTCTGTTATGCAAGAGAATGAACATCTGTCCCTTTCTTCTTGGGATGTTGGCTCTACCTAGTTAAGGAGACCCATAATCTCCTCCTTATTAGGGCACACACATTTGCCCCCCAAACCTTGTCCCCAGTGACAGCAGATGCAGAAATAATGGCAGAGGACTATCTGGGGGTCGTGCTTTGGATTCAGAAGCATATGGACAGCCAGTTCTGAGCCCAGCCTGACTGGAGAGTAGGTCTATCTGGGTGAGTCTCAAAGCTTGAGGCCCAACACAGAGGAACTGGAAAGCAAAATTGTTCTGTAGGTAATCAAGAGTCTAATAGTTGCTAAGTCTGCTTTCAAACTAAACAGGGGTAGATGCTGGCCCTGAGAACCCAGTTAGGACAAGCTCGTATAGGCTTAATCTTTTTAAACTTTGGAGCTAAAAAGTGTTTCACTGGGCTCCATGTGAAATTAAAAAGTAAACGAGTATGTCCAGTAATAACAATGCACATGCTTTTAATCATTCAACAGGTCCTAGAAGCACATGGGTTGAAACCAATTGTTCTGAAGCCAAAAGAAGTAAGTCAAGAAAAACTTGTTTGTGCTAACAAATCTTTACATATGTACTGTTTCCATTCTTAATACCAGCCTCATTGGTTCCTCAAACTAAGCACAGTTTCTGTGTTGATTGACAGATTGACAGCTGCTCACTGAAGAAAGGGCTTCCCTGTGAGCATTTAAGATTAGTCATGCTGTAAGTCCGTGAGGATTCTCTAAGAATATGAGCCTCAAATATGGTTTTCTAGAGAGCTTGATGAGATATGCTCAGTTGAGGCAGTTTAAGATGCTCTCAGCCGCAAGTTTGGACAAGGATATTCTTAAGATGCCTTGTCTATGAGGATGAGGTTAGTAAACAATTCGAGGGCTGAAGATGGTACACACACAGTGCACCTCAAGGCCACTCGGCTGCTTTGGGGGAGGTGTCAAACAGTAAACAGATATGCTTTGGCCAGATCCGGGCTAATGATTCCAGATAGGAAGCTAATCAGCTTCGTAAATTTGCAGGACCACTCCATACTTTTCAAAAACACACAGATGCTGGAGTCAGCAGACGGGCTAGTTTCACTCTGCAAGAGCAGAAGCTACCAAATGTACTTAGCTGTGGACTCATTACCGTAAGCACAGTAGGAAACTTTGTCCCCTTCCCCCACAGGGCCTGGCACTCATCAACGGGACACAGATGATCACTTCCCTGGGCTGTGAAGCCGTGGAGAGAGCCAGCGCCATTGCCCGGCAAGCTGATATTGTGGCTGCCTTGACCCTTGAGGTGCTGAAGGGCACCACCAAAGCCTTTGATACTGGTCAGCAGGTTCTCTTTGGTTACTCATTCATCGGGGCAAGCCGGTTGACATTTTTAGGCTTGGAGGTGGAGGGCGTGGGCAGCAGGGAAGAGTGAGAAGACCCAGATACCCCAAGTAGACCAAGGACTACCACAGGCTCCCCTGAGCTCTGTCAGTGTCCGGGAACAATTCCGTTCCAAAGGCAGACGTTGGTTTTCGGAGTTAAGCGACCGGACCCAGGTCGGCCAGTGAGCTGGCATGCTAAGCTAGGTGTTGTTTAAGGAGTCGGTTTGTAAGTCTTGAGACTCCAGCGGAAGTGGTTGAGGAGAGATCAGCTAGGGATGTCCTTGTAAGGACCTAAGTTCAACCCAGAGCTGACCTTTAAAAAACTGCACTTGGCGGTTCATACGTGCACGCCCAGAGTTCAGGCAATGGGGACAAACAGATCCCTGGGGCTCCCTGGCCAGCCTAGCAAAACTGATGAGTTTTGGGCCAATGAGAGGCTCTGTCTCAAACTGAAAAAATAAGGGGGGGAAAGATGGAGAAGAGCTAAAGAATTATATCCACAATTTCTCTGGCTTTTGTGCATACATCCGTATACACCCAGGCACCCACTCATGTCCTTACACACACACACACACACACACACACACACACACACACACACACACGTTAGGATTGCTCTGGTAAGAAAATTGGGAAGGCAAAAGCGATATAAGTATTTCCATCCTCTCTAGATACAGTTTATGAATGGTGTAATAATAACTCTATGTTAATAAGAAGCAGAATGAAAAATGTCCCAGATAAATTAAGCTACTATGCACGCTCCCTGTTGTCATAGGTCCAGTTCCTTTAAGAGTGGGTCTGGACTCTTGACTGACATTTCTAGTGGGCTCTGCATACAGTTAGCACCACAATATGTCCCATAGAGACAATTGAGCAGATGGGGGAGATTTACCTTAGGGTTGAAGTATCTAATATTCTGCATGATAGGTAAGGACCCCCAGGACTTCAGAGGGCTTGGCCAGCACCATGGCTGGTCCTCTACCCTCCACGGTTCACTCAAATGTCTGAATTACTCAGACTCATTCGCCTCCTTCCGTTCCAGACATCCACGCCGTCCGCCCTCACCGCGGGCAGATCGAAGTCGCTTTCCGGTTCCGGTCCCTCTTGGACTCGGATCACCACCCTTCAGAAATTGCAGGTCTGGACTAGTTTGAGCAGGCTCGTTAATGCCGGTGTGCCTTGGAGAGATCGATAACGTGTTTGTTGCTTGTTTTCTTCCCCTGTCTCTCCTTGCACAGAGAGCCACAGGTTCTGTGACCGAGTTCAGGATGCATACACCTTACGCTGCTGTCCACAGGTAAAGTCAAGAAACATGGAGACCAACAAAGGCTCTTTCCCAGTAATTCATCGGGGAGAAAACAGATCATGTCATGACCGAATGCAATCTATCTCTCTGCTGCTGCTAAAAATAGTATATTTTATACTCCCATGTCTCCAGTTCTTGTCAGATTCTTACTGGGTAGGCCAAACCTCCTTTATCTGGATCTCTGCGTTCATAGACTACAACAGTTAAGTAGTATGAAAGAGGGAAAGACAATCAATCAATCTAGGATGTTTACTGGAAAGTTACTGTCAAGTCCTTGAGGCTTACGTTATCTGCATTTTATGATCCAGTCCCACAAGAGTCTCCTAGACAACTTTAAGAAGTGGGTGTAGCTTTTTTTGCATGATCTGACTGATGAGAGATTACAGTTGTCTCCAGAAATGATTTGTTAGTCAAGTTCTGGTGAAGAGAATAAAAGGGTGTTTTCCCTAAAGTAAATATCCTCATTTTGTGTGACTCAACAAGTCCTATTTAAGTACCGTATAAAACCATAGTTCAGAAACATCTATGGGAAAGAATTGCCAGATGAACTGAGTCATTAGAATAAGTCCTGGCTGAAGAGCCCCCACTACTCTAAGTAGGATCCCTGGCTCCAAATGGCGGAGCTCCATTATCAGTGTCTTCTAAATACTGAATTTTCTCAGCAGTGAAGTCCGTACGTTCTCCCATTTTCCAGTCAGGACCTGATGAGCAGGGTTCAGTACCTTCATGCCCAAGATTACATCATTAGATCCTTATCTCCTGGAATTCTGGGAGAAGCTCTTAGGTGTACTGTGGCTTTCCTGGGTCAAGGTCCAGGGTGACTATTTATGTGTGAGCATCCTTAGTGTGGTTTTTTTATGCTTCAAGGACATCAACACCTCTAGGGCTACCATCTGTGCGATCCCTATGGTGCTGGGGCATCTGATCTACTTCCTACGAATAATAAGGAAGTTTCCATTGTCTTTCCAAATTTGTTTCTGTTTCAACCAGAAACCTAACTTGCCCACATCCCATCACTGGTACGGAAGAGAGATTCTTTGAGGCTAGAGCTGGCACTTTTTCCTACAAGCATGATGTTTAGCATGTTAGCCTAATATACTTTTTTGTCATTTTTCAAATGTATTTATTCTAATTTGTTTCCCTGAGAACTTTGATCAGTTATAATTTTTATGATCATAACTTCAAGGCAGTTAGTTACAAGGAAAAGCCTGAAGACAGTATCTTACAAGAATATTAGCATTTTTAATTGGGTATTAACTAGACATCTTATTTTGATCGTGCTCTTAGGTCCACGGTGTGGTGAACGATACAATAGCATTCGTGAAGGACATCATCACTACAGAACTGAACAGTGCCACAGACAATCCTGTATCTTTTCAACGTTCTGCACATGCACAGTTTTCTCCGGGTGGCTGAGATAGGCTCTCCTTACTCAATCCTTCTTAAAGAGTCTGGGCCGAGTTACTTTATTTTGTCATTAGATGAGTTAGTCCCTGAGGCTAAGCGCCTGGGCAGCTTCTGCTAGATTCTGAGCCTAACAAGCCGTGCTTTCAAAACTGTCCCGAAAAAGATTAAAAGCTACACCGTCAGCATTTGTGGATATGATTTCACAAAGCCGCTGGCTAAAAACCCACTATGGGGGCTGTTGTGTGATTAGGCTGGCTTTCACTTCTGCAGTCTGGTTCTAGTGATGCCGGATGTCTTAAGTAGAAAATGTTTCCGATGAGGTAAGGTTTCAGGTTCCTTTCTTAAGGAGGGCTTAACTCAGGCCACAGTTTATGTTTCTGTATTGTATACATGGTAAGAATGCTTCCATTCTTTAGAGAGGGAGGGGCTCTTAACAGGAGCACTTTCCCCCAGAGAGTCTGGTTTTGCCCTTGGAAGCTGAGATGATCAGTCAGGGTACAGTCTTCATGGAGGCATTGCTGCCTTTGCAAATAGGCAACCCTCTTAGGAGCCCTTTCTTCCCTTTCTACGACTGCCTCAATTCTGAACACTGGGAAAAATGGCTTAAAGGAGCAGCTAGGAGAGCAACTCCAGAGCAGCCCGGCTGAGCTGATGGCTGGTTGGTTACTCAACAGCTGTGTTGGGCTTCTCACCTGAGGTTTGAATTTGCTGATCCTGTAAGTCTATTTCAGGATTTTGTTTATGTTCTCTAGCATTGCTTCGTGATAATCCTTGGAGTTAAGAATGCCCCATACATTTCAGCGATGACACACTCCCCAGAAGAAACAGGTTTTTGTGCATGATCTTAGCTCATGAGTTTGTTCTAGAATGAAGCAATTCTATGCTGGCATGGCTAGACCTTACAGGGTAACTCAAAAGTTAAGAGGGATGAGATTCGCAGAAACATCCTGGATAGGGATGGCAGTTTGCTATTTAATTTTTCCTCAGCCATAATTTCAGCCCCAAGCTCTCTACTTTCTTAATTAAAAGACTTGATTTGCAGGTAGTTGAGTTTGAGTGCCTCTAGTGCTGATATTACCTGAGGGGACAGGTTCTTGGTGTTCCACAGCACCCAGGGTTAGGGAAGATGGAAGTTGCTGAAATCTAATGACCTACAAATTTGGGAAGCAAGAGGCTAACACACGTTCAGTTTCTAAATTAAAGCAGCAGTCAGTCAGTGCAGGGATTAGGACAGAGAGAAGAGTGTGTGTGTTGGGGATTGAGTGTAGGACATTTCCCATAGCAAAATCTTTGTACTCGCAAATCCCTCTGATACTTGAGGATAACCTACCTCTCTTCCTGTATATGTTAACTCCTTGCTAGCTTACCTAATACAATGTAAACACTATATAAGTAGTTGCTTTGTTGTATTATTTAGGGAATAATGACAAGAAAAAGTCAGCACACAGTATAAACACAATGTTTTTTCTGATTATTGTCATTCAGAGGTTGGCTGATACTGAGATGAAAATTAGTTAAACATATTGTTGGGGGGGGGGAGAGAGAGAGAGAGAGAGAGAGAGAGAGAGAGAGAGAGAGAGAATGCATTAACTTTTAGAGCCAGGAAGGAGAAACTGTTACTGCTTTGCTCTTGTGTCTGCTGGCTCAAGCAATGTGTGTGATAGACTGGAACTATCTCTGGGGACACTCAAACCTCTGAGTCCAAAGTTCCCTCCAGCTGAAGTGGGTCAGTAGGATCTGTTGCCTGCCATCTGTTTTTGAACGCTGCTGCAGGAACTCAAAGGACAGAGTGGGAAAGCAACCCCAGCATTGATTATTATAGACCTTTTGATGGATACCTGTCAACCACACCTTTCATTTAACAGCTTCTATGGAGCATGGATTTATATCTCCATGGAAGAAATAGAATTTGACTTCAAACAAATGGTTCATGACCATAGTTTTAGCTTTTGACTATAAGTGTTAAATTGGCAGATTATAAAAGTTACAGGGGTTGACATCTCTGATCTCAAGAGGAAATATTTTATGCCCCATGCCTTTTGGTTCCAATTACATGGAAATAATTTACCTTCAGTGTGTGCGTTTGTACGTGTGTGTGTGTGTGTGTGTGTGTGTGTGTGTGTGCTTGCATATGTGCACATGTTTGTGTATATGTGTATGTGTACACAAGTATGTGCATGTACACAAGTGTCCTTAAATGTGTGTATGTGCATGTGCCTGCATGCACATGTGTGTGTGTGTGTTCCTTTTTGTCAGTGGTTCTCAACTTTCCTAGTGCTAAGACCCTTTAATATAGTTTGTCATGTTGTGGTAACCCCCAGTCATAAAATTATTTTTGTTGCTACTTCATAACTGTAATTTTGCTACTATTATGAATTGTAATGTATATTTGTGTTTTCCAATGGTCTTTGGGGGTTGTGACCCACAGAATGAGAAACACTGTTTTATATCAAATATTGTTTATGGGAACATTTGTCCTTTCCCTATATTTGTGCAGTGACAGCCACCTCAATACTAAAAATAAGCAATGGGGGCAGGACCTACCTTTGATGGCCAATGATGTTAAGCCTTAACCTGTTTTGAAAGATGGTCTTTGCCAGTCGAGGGGAGACAATTTCGGGAGGAAACTTTCATGGTGAATACCCAGCCAAAGTAAGCTTTCTAAATGTGCTCCTAACAACGGAACGTGCATTCCAGTGCAGGCTGGCTAAACTGAGGTGTTTTTTAGGCCCTGGACTATTTGGCCATTGGCGTCCATGAACTTGCCGCAATTAGTGAAAGAAGAATTGAAAGACTGTGCAATCCTTCCCTCAGCGAGCTGCCTGCCTTCCTGGTGTCTGAAGGAGGTCTCAATTCTGGATTCATGATAGCGCACTGCACCGCAGCCGCCCTGGGTAAGCACAGGACTTTAGTCAGAACACAAGCCTGTCCACCCAATTTTCCCAGAAGTATCAGTTTTTGCCTTGGGAGCCCTGATGTTTCTCCTCTTTGATGTGTATTCTATCTCCCATGCGTAACACAGCAAGCAGGTTGACTCTTATCATTTTCCAGAGAAAAGGAAACCTAAACGATGTAATGCCGAAAGACAACATTGGGATAGTCAGGCATAGGCAATCGCCTCTGAGAGAGGAATCTGACATTGTATTTGACCTTCATTGATGTAGCTTTTCATCCACAGGGGGAAGGGAGACAGAGATGATATAGTTTATGGCAAACTGAATGATTAAATTTGGAGATATACTATTGGATCTACTATCAACTAAAAGATTAAGATGTTTTTGAAACATAAAAATACTTTCAAGAAGCAATGTGTCTCGTGGATGCTGGGCTTCTGTGCAGATGATTCCTGACTAGAGATTGCAGGAGGCTCATCAGAAGGAAGCCTCAAAGTTAGTGCCAGTGGCCTGGCTTATTTCTCCTCATTTCTTTGTAACATTAGTACCAAGAGGAGCGCACTGTTAATTTCCACTGGCCAGATGAATATTCAGAGACCCAAGAGGCTAGGTGGCTTTTCCAACATTGCACAGCAGTTAGATGGAAGGCAGAAGTCAAACACAGGCATATATGCCCCCACTACTACCATCTTGGTCATAATTTAAGAATTTAATTAACAGGTACTTTCAGTGTGTTGACTTAAAAGAAAATCAAGCAGTAAACTTGTTACAAATTAAAAAAAAAATCCTCAACCAGATATGAAGCAACGTTCAAAAAAACCAACCAACCAATCAAACAAACAAACAAACATAAACCTTCAATGGTGTCTTGAGAAAAACCAGGCATTAAAACAAAACAGAAATAAACTAAGCAACAAAATCAGGAGATGTCTTTACGTAAAAGTAATAAAAATCCAAACAACCAAACAAAAACAAATCAAAACAAAACAAATCAAGAAACCAGCATGCTTCATAGACAATGCAGATAGTTTTTAACGAATTTGGTCCAATGGTAAAACAAAACGAAACAAAATAAAAAAAAAACAAGCAAGCAAACAAACAAAAACCCAGAGCCCTTAAGGTCTTCAGCTTCCTTCTTCTTACTTGCTGTTGTTGGACCTGCTTATTATGTTAATTTGTTGTACTACTAAACTGGTAGCAGGTATTCAATTGTGGTTAGACAAGGGGTGTTCACCGCCCTGCTCTGCATTCGCAGATGAATCCTCTGCTGGTAAATAGCCTGCCCGAGTCTCTTTGTCATCCTGTGGTATTCGCCTTTCTCTGGGTATCAGGGTAATTGAAGTTGCAACACTTTGAGGAGGCTGCTGATCTTGGGTCTCATCTCCACTAGGCTTCTTACCCTCATCAATGGTGTCCTTTCTAGGCTGTCTCTGGGGAGGCAGGCTGCCACAGAATCATGGCCTGTAACCTGAAACACAGTCTCCTCCCTGTCCCTGTTCCTGTCCCTCTCCTTCTCTCTGGTCTACCTTGCTGCCTTGTTCTTCACCCCCAGCATGCTCTGTCTAGCCTGTCACAGGAGGGTTAGAGTAGGGTGGTCCCAGCATGTAGAAAGGGGAAAGCTCTGTAGAAAAAAGTGAGTGTACTTAGGCTCCCAGTCTCTCCCCAACCCTCATTATTCTGATAACCCTGCTGGTAAATTGTTGGAGGACCTGTACTTCACAAAGACGGTCTACAATGGTTGTAATGGGCTATGTATTTCCTGCCTTGGGCCCAAACTCCACCAGGACCTGTAACATTTCCTGCCCTCTGCATATCTTTCTTGATGTCATTCCTCTTGATGAAAACTCTGTTTCTTAAAATGAACCACTTTACTCTCTTGAAAACTGTCCATCCTGGGCAGGTGCTGTACATATAAGACTGCCTGGGGTACCAGCCTAAATGCTGTTGGGTTGCCAAGATGGTGGCTGGGCAGCTGTGGCTGCTCCCAGCTGTGATAGTCACTAGGCTGCTGGGGTAGTGGGGCTACTCAGGGTTCCTCTGCTTCTGCTACTGATTGATGTCAAGAATCTTGTGTTCATGATAAAATAGAGTGGGGCAGATTCAACAAACAAAAATGTAAGATGCCCAGTTCTGCTTGAATTACTTAGCACCTAAAATTAAAACAAAACTACCACCATCAATGGCAACTAGAACAAAAGCCCCAATTTAGCTGAGCACACTGTATTTTCTCTAACAATCGTACCTCTAAGGACTAGGGAACACGATGGCTAATTAAAAGCATCCAGTGGAGCTGAGCCGCGGTGGTGTACTTTCTTTATTCCAGCAGTGGGGAGGCAGAGGCAGGTGGATCTCCGTGAGTTCGAGCCCAGCCTGGTGTACAGAGCTGTAGGACAGAGAATCTCTAAAGCCCGGAGCTGCCATTTATAACTGTGTTCTGGCAAGCCTCTTCACCATTACTTCTGCAGTTCCCTGCTACACAGAGTACAGACTGGCATCCCTCTCTAAGAGGCTTGTCTTGTGGGGTAAATGAAATCACTGTTCATATAAAGTCTTGGCGCTCTGCCTGCCACAGGAGCACTAAGTAAGCAGTCATTTCTATTTAATAATAGTATCTCTTTTGGAGACGGGTTCTCACCGTGTAGCCCCAGCTGGTGGAGAACTCACAGGTAGACCAAGCTGACCTGGAACTTGTAGAGATTCTCCTGCCTCTGACTTCCCAGTGCTGGACTGCACGAAACACCAAGCTCAGCAATAATATAGTCTCAAGTCCTTCCTCACTAAAACTCATTACAATCAACCAAGAAAGGACCAACACGTTCACCTTCTTCTCTGGCCCAGAATCCTCTGTTTACTCCCTCTGTTGTCTCTAAACTACACCCTTAACACAGAGACTTCTCACTTCACGGTGGAGCAACAGTAATTAATTTCCAGAGGATGTTATGGCCCTTGGGAAGACTGACTTGGATGACTTCAGCCTCATAAGCTACCCACCCATGATGGTGTTCTTACTGAAAATGTTCCTTCCCTTATTGATCCTATCCTTTACCTTTTTGAACTTGTAAGTTTGTATTTTCTATAAAGGTTCTGGTCAGTATAACCCTCGGGATACAAGTTTTAGTGACCGAACCGTGAGATCTTGTACAGACCAGGACAAACTGATCACCCTAATATAAAGCTGGATACCTATGCCAGTGCTTCTCAACCTTTCTAATGCTGGGACCCTTTAGTAGAGTTCCTCATGCTATGGTGACCCCCACCCCCAACCATAAAATAATTTTCATTGCTACTTCAGAGCTGTAATTTTGCTACTGGTATGAATTGTAATGCAAATCTGGGCTTTCCAATGGTCCTACGTGACCCCTTTGAAAGGGCTGAGAACAGCTGTTGCCTTAGATCACAGAAAAGAAGAGGAGCTACTTTCTAGGTCAGGGGAAGAGAGAAGACTTCAAGTTTGACCTTTCCTAGCATCTAGAGCTGGGGATGAGAAACTTGAGAGTTTCAGTTTTCTTCCTTAAGGTGTAACGCCTCAGGTCAACAATGCAGCATCACGTGGGAGTTTATTAAAGCAAGCAATGGGGAACTCAGAGACCATCCCAAACTCAGTATCTGCCCTATAGCAGGATTATTGACTAATATGGAAACTCAGGCTTTCAAGACCCCCCCCCATAGATGCCACTCACTTCCCAGACATCTCTGGTTACCAGGAAGCTACTGTTCAAGCCAAGAACGCCTAATTGCATGGGTTGGAGCCAACGCCTCAGCTCCTTAGGATTGCCCAAGAGCTATAGGCCCAGCCTTGGTTCTCAATACCATCTCTAAATTCTAACCTGGCTCTTTCGTCAAAGTAAGCAAATCATCTTGAGTAGCTGGTCATATTAGTCATTCTCCACAACACCCTTCCCCCACTTGTCTTCCCAGCATGCTGAATGTGTCTAGTATTTTTGGCATGGTTTTACGATATAAGCATTCCCATATTTTTGTGTCCATCTTATCTCGGAACTCACCAGGATTTTAAGATACTTCCCACTTTGGGAGAATATTGACCCATGTGTTTTCCCACCGGGGCTCTGTGCCAGCTAGTAGTTGGATTGTAATCATGAACCCCCGGAGAGGGCCTTCCATACTGTGGAGACTTTGAGGGAGCTCTATGCTGTTTGGGCAGGGTTTCTCTTTAGGGTGGCTGAGTTACTGGCACTTGTGTCTTGCAGTGTCTGAGAGCAAGGCTCTGTGCCACCCTTCATCCGTGGACTCACTCTCCACCAGCGCTGCCACGGAGGACCACGTCTCCATGGGAGGATGGGCAGCCAGAAAAGCCCTCAGGGTCATCGAGCACGTGGAACAAGGTAAAGCCAGCAGCTGGAGGTGGGCCTCGTCCACAAATTACTTTCCTGGGTCTTTCAAGAAATAGAGCCACTGCCTACACAATTGGTATTCTCTGGAGACTCGGTGGGAAGACAGGTCCTCTGGCCCCTTCCAGAAACGCTAGGCAGGAGAGGGAAGTGTGGCTAAAGTGCTTTCTAGGCAGATCCTGTCCCTCACTGAATATTAAGAACTAAGGAGCTATACCTCCAAGGGTCCCAGCACTCACGCATGCTCATGTGCACGCATGGGCACACACACAAGCCATTAATAGTAAATAATAATAAAAACAAATATTTTCTTAAGATCATAATTCCCTTCCCTCTTTCCAAACTCTCGCATATACCCTCCCCCATTTCTCTCTTTCGAGTTTATGCTCTCCTTTTGAATTACCATTACCTGCACGTGTGTCTATGCATGTTCCTTTTTTCTTTCTTCAAAAGGAAAAGTTTTATTAAGGGAAAATTTTCTTGTTTACTTCTCACCAATATTTTCTGGCATGCTTCTGATAATATCAGAGTCACCTGGGTCGATGGCAGCCAGTGTGCACACTCTGTAGTATTTCCCACACGCTGTGCCCAGTTCAATATTATTGCCACTGTTGCGATGGACACCAGGTTTAGCCAAAATGGCGTAGTGTTCTATTTCAGATTTCCTCAAAGCCGGGCAGTAGTTGGCGAGGACAACCAACTTGGCTTTGCCTTGTTTGATCATCTTCAGAGTCTGTTTGTACCCAGCACGTACTTTCCATTTTTCATAACAAGCTGGAGCCTAGAGTCGATCCACTCCAGACACTTTTTTGTCTTCTTTGCGGCCACCATTTTCTTGCCTTATGTTCGGGATGACCCCCAACCAAGATGGCCAAGGAGCAAGACACATGTATTCCTAAGTGTAATCCTTCGGGTCTGTGCAATGTCAGTTCTATCTATGTTTCCTGGCTGTTTGGTGTCACGTGGCCTGCCGCTGAGCTCTTCCCCGTTGGAGACTTACTTGTACCGCTCATAGGGTCTGTAGTTGGCCGTAGTTCTTTGTATGGGCTTCCCCCATCCCCGTTAACATATGTATTTGTGTCATTCTCATTCAGCTCCTATTATAAATGCTTTCCTCTTGACCATCGTACCACACCTAACAATATTTAACAGCTGGGGGCTGGTGTCAGCACCAAACACAAATCCAAATGCTCCCAGCTGCAGGACCTCAGCCTTCCCATTGGGACTGTCAGCCGACATTCCTGCCCCCCACCCCTGTTTTAAATTCTGGTGCCCTGATTCCAAGCCTCTCTTCACCCAGCATCACCCTTGGCCCCTGCTTTCTTCCTGCTGGCTTTTGACTCAGCAGGAAATTGAACTCCAGACTCATCCTCCTGTAGGAAGACTGGCATTCTGGGTTTTCTGGTAGCTTCTTTGTGACCCCACTCTGGTGTTGATTTCAAACGGTGTGAAGAGATCTAGATTCACCCTGCTGTCAGAGACAAATGACTAGGCGAGTTGTGCTTGACCACCCTCTCTCTGCCATTCCAATTGCTGTTTATCTTTGGGGACAGTGCAACATTCTATTAGATAGAGCCTCCCTAAGTCCCCGAGCTGTCGCAGAATTGCCCAGGTCCTGTCCCATGAGGAAAGAATAGCAGAAGGAAAAAAAATGTTCTATTTTTCTGTAGGCAGCTATTTTCATTTATAATTCACCTCAGCCCTTTAAAGCGCACAGTTCAAAGGTTTTAGTATATTCACTGAATTGATCAATCATAAGTCTTAAACCATTTTCATCAATCTGCACCCCCAAAACCCTGACGTCTTTAGTTTATGACACCCCAACTTCCATATTTTCCCCAGTTTTAGGCAACCACTATTTTAGGTCCCTATAGATTTGTCTGTTGTGGGCCTTTCACATGAGTGGAATCACACACTGGGCGTTCCTTTCGTCTGGTTTCTTTTACCTAGCATGCTGTTTTCAGGGTCTGTTAGTGTGTTAGCACGTTTCCACCCGGTTCGTTCGGCTCTGCTTGTCCTGATCAACAGTCACACTTAATTCATGCACTCCAGTGGAAGGACTGGTTTGCTTGTGCATTTTGGCTGCTCAGCAATAGTTTTTATGGGGATGAATGTTTTCGTTTGTCTGGACTGGAATTGTTGGTTTATATAGTAGCTCCCCACCCACCTTTATGGGGATCTGGAGATGGCTCTCCACAGTGGATATACACTGCTGCATGGCCTACTGGCAGAATTTAAATGTATCTATTTCCCCACATCCACAGCGGGACTTGTCTGTCTAGCAGAAAGTTCTTCACTGAAACCATAGCCTTGAGTTCCTCTTATCCATCTCCACACCTTCTATCTAATTCATCAAGACACCAACCCCATCTTCCAGACACACCAGATCAAGCCCATCCCTACTTCTGATTAATCTCCTGTGGAGTCACTGTGTATTACAAAACAGGGTGAGCATCTGCAGATGTCATTCAGACCACACCATGCCCCATCTGAGAACTTGCCATCTACTTTCCGGCATTCAAAACCCTGTTGACCCCATTCCTTAGGCCTGCAAGCCTGGCAAGATCTGACCTTTTGCCACCTCTTCTCCCATGCCCTCGCTACCCCAGAACCACAGTAATGTCCTGCAATGCCAGGAAACACATTGCCTACAGCACCAACTCCAGGCATTTCTGCTCCCTTCCCCACTTCTTATAGCTACCCAATGTTCTCACACATCTTCCTTGGCCTCAGCTAGGGCAGCACCTGGCATATGCCCCCTTCTTATTTTTGTGTTGTTCTGTTTTGGGAGCACTCAGTGCCTCTGACACAGCTAGGATTGTTTGTCTTTCCTCAATGGCAAGAATCTTGTCTGCCTGGATTGTGTCACCAGGTGGGCCTGGTTCAGTTTTATTGCTCAGATATCTGCATAGCAATAAAGTCGGCATCGTCTGTCCAGATGGTTGCCTAGCGCATCAATGTTGTCCTCTCTGTAAAATGGCAGGGGAATCAGCCACAAACCAACAAGTGTCAGCTCTATTACAAACATGACCATTTGATTACAAGTGCTCAGCAAATAACCTCCCGATTTGGGGATCCAGGACTGCTGGCTCTAAGCATGAGACATGAGCCTGCTTATCACCAAGCCTACTCAGAATTTGCTCACGTAAGTAGCATAGGAGTGTGGAAAGTGTAGAAAGACACGTGTCACTTGAGCAGAGTATGTAAGAACGTGAATGAGGTCAACTCATCTTCAGCCTTTACGGAAACCAACATCTATTCAGAGAAGCAGACACTGGCCAACTTGACAACTCTTTGTAGTCATTAACAAAATGATGAAGGGCAGAGTTACAGGAGGAAAAGGTTGAACCTGATCAAATCTGAAGGGACTGGAAACGGCATCCTCAAAGGAGAACCCAAGATTAAGACAAGAATAATATACGGCCATCTCTGAACGTGCATGTGTGTGTGTGTGTGTGTGTGTGATGAATTACTGTTATGAGGGAAAGGGAAGGGGTATGTGAACACTCAGTTGGTTTAGGAAGACATGGGACATCCAAGAACAGATGTCAAAGCCTGGGGACAAACCTGGGTTATGGTCAGTGTGGAGAGGTGACTAAGGGCATGAGGGACAGGAGCATGGCTTTGATGAAACCAGGGATGACAGAGAACTTGAAGTACAATAGCTGACTGGAAGAAGGAAGGAAAGTGGGGCAAAGGGAATGCCCTCCCATAGAACACTGGGCAGCAGAGCTCAGAAGGGAGGGAAGAGGTGTAAAGTCAGGGTAGTCTTTCCGAAAGACCATAGGTTAAAAGTACTCGACATGCTTACAAGGTATCTGAGTAACACACACATCTGAGTAACATACACATCTGAGTAACATACACATCCGAGTAACTCACACACACATCTGAGTAACACACACACCTGAGTAACACACACATCTGTAGTACAGCTAAGGAGCACTGGAATGTATTTGCTCAGGGTACTTTCATTTCTTTTTAATTCCCAGTAAATTTTTGTTTTTCAGTACATTCTGATTACTGTATCCCCTCTGGTTTTCCTCCCCCATCTTCCATCAGATCCTCCCCCACCCATCCAACAACAAACGCCTTCTTTCTCTCTCCCTAGAAAACAGAAAGACCAATGAAACAAACAAACAAACAAACTAGAAGAAAACAGACATAAAAGAGAAAGGAAAAAAAGAAAAAGCACACCCCCCCACACAGATAGACACATGCACAAACCCCACGAAAACACAAAATTGGCTTCACCAACACCATTGCGTTTAACTTGTGTTTGGCTGTCCACTGCTAGGCACGGGCCTCCCTTAAGTGTAGTTTGCACACCCAGTGAGTTTTCCTTTGAAGAAAACTAATTTTTCCTTTGCAAGCAGTTGTGGTTTGGAGATAACTTCTGGGTTAGGGATGGGGGCTTGTGTCCTCTTCCTGTCTTCATCCTGGGATCCCTATGGCTTGAACCTGTGCAGGCCCTGGGCATGCTGTTACAGTCTGTGCGTGTGTGTGTGTGTGTGTGTGTGTGTGTGTGTGTGTGTGTGTGTGTGTTTATCCCCTGTTGGTGTCATCCATCCCCACTGGCTCTTACACTCTTTTACCTTCCCTTTTGCATGGATCCCCGAGGTCTAGGGTATAGGGGAGATCCACGAAGACTTCTCATTTAGGTCTGAGTGTTCAAAGATCACATTGTCCAGCTGTGGGCAGAACTACATTAGTTTCCATCTATGTCAGGAGGACTCTGATGATGCCCAAATGAGACACTGATCTATGAGTACAACAGAATGATACTAGGAGTCATTTTATTGCCAGGTTCTTTTATTAGAACAATGCTATCTGATTTGTCTCTAGGCCTAACTAGTCTCAGGCTCTTGGCCACTGGAGTAGCTTCTGGACTGGGTTTCATCTCATGGAGCAGCCCCTAAGTCCAATCAGATGGTGGCCGGTTGCTCCTACACCTTTTGTGCCACTGGGTACCAATGTATCAGGAGGCAGGCAGGTCACCATTGTAGACAGAGGGATTTGTACCTGGCTTGGGTTTTAGCTTTCCTGCCTAGTGGCATGCACAGTACCTTCCAGTCCCATGGGGTGAAGGCTCCAGGCAGGCGCCAGCTCACCTCCTCTGTGCTCGGTGAGGCTTGTAGGTGTCGGTTTGTGAAGAGCTAGCAGTAGAATTGGAAATAGCCTGAGTCGTTTGGGGGGATCCTATGGGAGCCCCTTCGGGCCAACAACTCGATTTGATGTGAGTGTTCACTTTGTGGTGTAGGAAGTCGAGCTGTGGCATCATTTCTCCTGTCATGTGATGCTTCCATTTACATTTATTTTGTACATGGATATATTTTAAGAATTGTCTATTGTACTAGGTTTCCATAGGACCCTTCAAATAGCCCTCCGTGTTTGCTGAGCCTGCCTGTATTTCCTTCCTTCCCTTCCCCTTCTCCATTTAATCTTCCCACTGCAGTCCTCCCAGACAGTCTCTCAACAGCTATACATCCCATTTCTCCTACCTTACAATTGCCTCCTTCTCCAGGGGCTTATTCCACACTTAACCTCTGTGGCTATTCGGTGCCCCCGCTGAAGGCTTAAACGCTGACATGCTTTGGGTAATTTTAATCCACGTGAATTTTACTTAAATGAAATGAATCCTAGAACTAGATGGCATTGCCATGATTCACCAGGCATTGGCAATGTGCTTGAACGACAGCTTGCACAGTAAGGGTAGACCTTGGGCTTGTTCACAAAGGAACACTGTATAAAAAGCATCCATCTGGATGAAGAATTGCCGTAGCCCTGACAAAGTTGATGGACTTAGGGAAGACCGGCTGGCTACAGAGCAAAATGCAGAGCGAAATGTGTCACAAGTGGCAACTCTAGAGTTTTTCAAAGTGTTTCATGTTTATTTTTTTTTCAAATGTGTGTTCCCTGTTGCTTTCAGTCCTTGGGGGCACAGTCTCAATGCCATTCCTCTTCGGAAGTAATACAACATATATCATAAGTCTCTACCTGCACCCAGTCTTGTAACTCATTTAATTTATAATATAATAACATAAAATAGTCACCACAGGGAGGCATTTGGTTGGCAAATATGGCAACCAAAGCAGAGGTCAATGTACTCAAAGCTGTACAGTCTTAACGTCAGTGATGGGATCTAAACCCAGGTTCAAGTCCACTACCTTCTCTGCTCAACATAAGGAGCCCAGCTCTCACCTCCGAGGGGATAAGAGTTTATTCTGGAGTGGAGTCTTTGGATGGCTAGGAACACAGATTTAGGCTGCCCCAAGTTCCATGTTTCTAACATGGTAACCGAGGGTGAACTTTCTACAGTGCTAGAACAAAAGAGTGTCCTAAATCCAGGCATTTCTCCAGCACGGGAGCAGCAGGTGGGTGGTTCCAGCAGAGCAGAGAATTCTTTGCCACAGTCTCAGATGCTATCTGGTGCTATTTTTGTTTGGAGGTTGGAGGGAGATGGTGATACGCTGTTACTAGTTCCCAGAAGGTTTCACAACATAGTCATGCTGATGATAGATCAGACACTAAGATTGATACTAATAGCCTACTAATAGTCACTGATGGCTATTAAGGACTAATGTCAGCCTGAGATGCTTTGGGTTTCAATCCTCAGTAATAACAAAGTTCCAATGAGTTCATTAGCTTTGTAGGACCTTTAACACAGGTGTGGCTCCCCCAGCCCCTGCCTGAGAACGTCAGTTCACAGCGGTTAGCCCAGATGGTGTGTTAGAAATATCTGACTTTGTGACTTTTGGTTTCTTCTGAAGCACATTACAAATTCAGGTGAGTACTGAAAAGTCGCAAGGGAGAGAGGACACATAACCCAGTATGGACCTAGAAGAAAAGTCACATCTTTATTTAGTAAAACTGGGGCTCCAAGCAAGGGTTGGGGTACTCATGCAGACTTCCCTTCTTATCCACACGGCACAAACCTGGCTGACAAACTTTGGTGAGTGTGGGAATTGGCGGATTAGGAAGTCTGCCTCTCTATCCTGCTAAATCGATTCTCCCGCTCATCAACGAAGATACAACCAGGAGGTTAGGAAAAAAAAAAAAAAAGAGGTTTAAAACTAACTTAGGGCCGGGGACTTATATAGCGCAGTTAGTATAGTGCCCGCCTCCTAGCATGCACAGGCCCTGGGTTCAACCCCAGCACCACATAAAGGGGTTGCAATAGCGCATGCGTGTAATGCCCGCACTAGGAGATGGAAGGCAGGAGGGCCGTTGGCTACAAAATAAGTTAGAGGCTAGCCTGCGAAACTTGAGATCCTGTCTCAAAATAAGAACAATAAAAAGCTACAAGCACGGTTGTAGGGTTACTTCATTTTACCAATACACAGAAAGCCAGCTGTCGGTGTAGTCGGCTCCTGAGAGAAGCAACCGTGGGTGGTTTCAGCCCCGTAAGGATGAAGCCAGACTTTAACCAGCTATTTCTCCCTGTTTTAGTGCTGGCCATTGAGCTCCTCGCAGCCTGCCAGGGCATAGAGTTCCTGCGCCCCCTGAAAACAACCACCCCGCTGGAGAAGGTGTACGACCTGGTGCGCTCCTTAGTAAGGTAAAGGCAACAGGTCTCTGGGACCCTGCCCCACTTCTGAACGGTGGGTGTCTGCAGACACACGATTGTGGCTGATGCTTAGATCTGCTCTCTCTATAGGCCCTGGATAAAAGATCGCGTTATGGCCCCGGACATCGAGGCAGCACACAGGTTGCTTCTTGACCAAAAGGCAAGCTGACAACTTTATGGTGGGGGGTAGGGCTGGAGGGGTGGGAGAGGGGGAAGTGAAGTGGGAGCTGGGTGTGGAGAGACTCTGTCTCAGCCGTTCTCTCCTGACTGTTCCTAGGAAGAGAAACTGATTTGTAAGGTGACTCTAAAAGACATTGGATAGTCCCCCCAACACACACACAAAGGGCCCAGATAGGACCCACATACTGACTATAGAAGGATTTGGAAATGGAAATGGGTTTTAACTGGAGTGTTGCAGACAGTATGAGGGAGGTGGCTCAGTAACCCTCTCTGCGATGGTAAAATCCTTTCTCTTGCTGTTAGCACAGCTGACACTGCCCAGGGAAGCAGGCACTGTGAAGTGCCAGGCTGCTACTGTGTCCTGTATCTGCCTGGTTAGGCAAGATACTGTTTTCTCTAATGCTTATCTCCCTTGGTTATGTTGACCATAGACTTAGGTAATTATAAATGCCTACAAGGCTGAGCCATCTTCTAAACTACATAGACACACACATCCACACATGCACACATACACATTCCATACATATTAATCCATATGTATATGTTATATACATATTTATATATGTCTACTATATAAAGTACATAACATGTACTTAATACATATACCTTTTACACATATATGCATATGTATATATGTATTTTTTAATGTTTTAAGCCCTTTGAATTATTAGTGTCCCATTCTCTAGAATCACTTGATTCTCTTTAAAACTTGTGATTCTGCTCTGCGAATAACTTCCCTTGTAAGCTTCACATGTCTTATTTTGAAGTAAGCCCTCATATTCTTTGAGGGGACACTTCTCTGCCACCAGTACAAAAACATGTGAGGGGCTAGCTCGAAAAGAATAAATATTCGTTTTAAAGACAGTATCTCATGCTATGGAGCGCAGACTGACTTAGAACTCACAGAGCAGCCCAGGCTGGCCTCTCGGGTGAAACAGAAATCTTTTCTTTTCAGCATATGCCAAAACCAAGAGCATTAGGAGTCAAGCAGGAGCCACCACACTAGCTGAGAATATATTTTGTAAGGTCATGGAGCAGAAAAGATTCCTTGGCTGTCAGGGAGCCCTGGTGGGCGGGGTGGGGGTGGGGGAAATGGGGCTTTAAGAAAATAGGTTGGCAGATGTAGAGGAAACTTGGCTATGCTTGTGACTCTTATCACCACATGCAAATTCAAGTTCCACGAAATGTATCTCAACTGAAGGGTGGAATCCGATTCTGATATGCTGGGACACAGGCCATATTTGCATATTTGTGGCCATGGAAACACAGCTGTGGAATTTACTGTCCCACCTTTCAGCTTCCAAGTCTTGCACTGTGGTACCCTGCCTTGCCTGAGCATCTGGCATTTTGCTATGAGCTGCCAAGGCTCTGGTGGGTTTTGTGTGTGTGTGTGTGTGTGTGTGTGTGTTTACTTGTTTTGCTCTGGAGGAGGAAGGAGTTTAAACACCTTTTAAAAAATGAGCATGTTTTTAGACTCTGTATCTTAAAACCCTTTAATGTATCCAACAAGTAATTGACACAGATTCTGTGTCAAACGTTCAAAAAAAACAAGCAAGAAAGCTGCAGTTCTGTTTGACCAGGCACGGAGGGTGCTTTGATTTGGGGCAAAGCTCATGTTTCATCATAGCATGTAGAAAACATCTTGTCTATATTTCGACTTTGTGCCTTGTTTTTTGCCTCTCAGGTTTGGGAGGTCGCCGCACCGTACATTGAGAAATACAGAATGGAGCACATTCCAGAGTCCAGACCCCTTTCTCCCACAGCGTTTTCACTGGAATCTCTCAGAAAGAATTCAGCCACAATCCCAGAGTCTGACGACCTTTAAGGGGCTTCCTCGAGGACAGGCACATCGGACTGTGCTCAGGAGAGCCCCCGGAACCACCTGTGAAGTGTAGACCTCATTTCTTTTCAAACATACCCTGGTTAGGCCACGGCAGCAATGCAGTGGCTGAACCCAGAGCCCTGTTCTTGCTTTCTTGTTGCTGTGGTTCGAGGAGTACTGGGTACTGGTTGTGGAATTTTCTTCCTTGATAATATAAACAGGCTGCGTCCTCTTAAAAACAGCCACATTTCCATAGGTTTGTCTCTACTCTTGGTATTAAGAAAACCAATTCAGAGCATTCTTTGTTTAAAAACATTAAATTTTGTGAACTTTTAAAAGAAAAAAAAAATTGTCTTGGGAAACTCTAATTGGCTGATTGTACTAGGCCATAATCTGACAAATACGTTTCAAGTCAGAATTTGTTCTTAAAGTCTCTCCTTCTGAATCTTAGAAAAGAGTCTCGAGCGAGAAGGGCTAGTTCAGGCGGTGCATAAACGTGAGGATCCAAACCAAGTTCAGATCCCCAACATCACGGTAAAAAAGCCAGGTGTGGTGGTGGGTACCTGAGCCCCAGTGCTGAGACAAAGAGACAGGCAGCTCCCAGGTGCCCACTGCTCAGACCGTCTAGCAAAACAGTGAATTCCAGGTTCAGGCTCAAGCAAACAAATGATGTGGGCATTGACAAGACATTTTAGCATCTGCCTCTGGCTCTACAGGTGCCCGTGTGAGCAAGTGCACCTACACACATACACATTTTCAGTCTATCTGTCATCTGTCTGTCAGTCACAGAGACCATCTGTCTGTCACGCAGGCACTCTATCACATGGACTATCTATTTATCTATCTGTCTGTCTGTCTGTCCGTCGGTCCGTCGGTCCGCCCACCCACCCATCCACCCACCCAGCCAGCCACCCGTCCATCCGTCCGTCCGTCTGTCTGTCTGTCTATCTATCCTAAATGCTCGGTGACATGCCCAAGTTGAAGTCTGAAGTTAGTCCTGTCATTTCCCACAACTTAGTACTTGGCTCACATATTCTTAGTAACTTTTCTAAGCAGCCTCCCATTGCTCAGATGAGGCATTTGAGGGTGGGGGTGGGGGCCAACCCACTGCCTGCAGTAGGTAATCATTAAAAGGAGCTTTGTTGACACAGGTTAGACTGGGCCCTCGAATGTATTGCTCAATCTCTGTTCCTACCCCAAGCAGATAAGGAACCTCCTGGGAATGCTTTGTGTAATTGGTCAGAAGGGTCTCGTGACCCCTCTGGCATCCCAAGGCTAAGATCGATAACTTGGCATTCATCACTGCAAACATGCGCATGAATCAGGAAGACATGGCTAGAAAGACTACAGCTGGTTAACAACACACTTGCCAGCACCCTGAGCTGCTCCCAGACTACAGGGTCCCGAGATGCATCATTCCCCTGGAACAGGCTTAATTGCACATTATTCTCAGTTTCTTGATCCCAAGCCGGCAATGAATGATTCCATTGAATAATGCCTGCTCCCACTCCTGTTTTAGAGGTTCTGGCCCCCGTCCAGCCCTGCCTTCCTTTGACAGACTCCATCCCTCAGTTTTGTATATATCTCTGTTCAAGAGTATGGTCAGAGGGGACAGACTTTGTCAATGGCTTGCTGTCATTGTGTTCTTTGATTTGAGGAGAAATTGAACCTAGGGTCTTGTGTGTGTTCAGCACATGCTCTCTGGCTGAGCTCCACTCCTACCCCCTATTTGCATTTATTTTAACACCTCATATTTGCTTTTCTGCGGCTCTGAGAAGACATTCCAGCAAAAGCAGGAACGGAGGAAAGGGTTTATTTCGGCTTACACTCCCATGGACCACCCATCATGGCTGACAGTTATTGGAAGAAATATTGCTTCCTGGCTGTTCACTGGGTCACCCTCTAATTTTCTTATACAGCCCAGGACCTAGAGATGATGCCACCCATAGTGGGCCGGGCCTTCCCACAGCAATTATCAGTTACGATAACTCTTCACAAACATGGACACAGGCCAATCTGATCCAGTTAGTCCCACAGTGGAAATGTCCCAGTTGACTCCAGGCTACGTCAGGGTGTCAAGTGAAGCTAACTAAGACACACCTCTATCTCCTTAGAGAAAGTCTTTCACAAGTTTCTGAGAGATCTAGTCAGAAAAGGTTAACAGGTCTATCTTAGTTAGGGTTTTATTGCTGTGAACAGACACCATGACCAAGGCAAGACTTATAAATGACAACATTTAATTGGGATGGCTTATATGGGTTCAGTCCATGATCATCAAGGTGAGAACATGGCAGCATCCAGGCCGGCATGGTGCAGGAGAAGCTGAGAGTTCTACATCTTCATCTGAAGGCTGCTCCAGGCCGGCATGGTGCAGGAGAAGCTGAGAGTTCTACATCTTCATCTGAAGGCTGCTAGC
Source organism: Micromys minutus (assembly GCF_963924665.1). Taxonomy (NCBI): domain Eukaryota; kingdom Metazoa; phylum Chordata; class Mammalia; order Rodentia; family Muridae; genus Micromys; species Micromys minutus. The sequence continues at coordinate 37,994,925 of NC_137957.1, read as the reverse complement.
AGAACACTGGCTTCCAAGCAGTTGGGTGAGGGTCTTAAGCCCATGCCCACAGTGACACTCCTACTCCACTGTGGCCACACCCACTCCAATAAGGCCACCCCTCCAAATAGTGTCACTTCCTGGGCCAAACATATAATAAACCATCACTAGCTCTTAGACCACTGCTGTTCATTGCTGCAGAGCTGTGGATAATGAGCTGGTATATCACAGTTTCCTTCCCCAAGATGCTTGCTTGGACTTCTCCACTTGGGGCAGCAGGAGAATGTGAGTCCTCAAGCAAGTATGAGGTCCTCCAAAACTTCTGCTGGTACATTTTCTGATTCCCTAGTGGCCAACGTATGCTACATGGCAAGCCAGAGACTGAGATCTCTCCCCATTATCAAATAATGTACCCAATTTATAAAACCCAATACTTTAAAAGAGATACCTTCCGTATTATACTGAATGTGTATCTTAAACTGGTGGCTCTTAACCTGTGGCTCATGACCCCTTTTCACAGGGGTCGCCTAAGACCATTGAAAAACACAGATATTCACACGTCAAAACAGTAGCAACATGATGTGATGAAGTAGCAATAAAAACAATTTTATGGTTGGGACTCACCAAACATGAGGAACTAGATTAAAAAATTGCGTGGCATTAGGAAGGTAATAAGAATCACTGTCATAAAAACTGATCAAAAATTAAAAAAAAAAACAAACAACAACAAAAATAAGCAATTGATCAATTTGCCCTTTTTGATTACTTTTGTTAAAGGTACTGATATATGAGACATGAACGTTGAAAACAAGGGATTAGAGAGTGTCTGCTGGGCTTGGAGGTAGACCTGCTTAGTATACACATTAGCGTGGAGGGTGCTGTGCTTTCTTCTACCTGCTTAGCGCAAGAAAGGCCTGGGATGGCCACAGGGCTAATGACTTGAAGAAAAGCATGGGCAACCTCCAAGAAAGCATTTTGTCTCCTGAGAGCAAGGGAAGTCATCTTTCTCTCCTGCTTGGCCTGAGTGAGCAGACAGAAAACTGGGTCTGTTGACTGACAGCCAGACCCAGGGCCCTGCTGGATGGTGGAGCAGAGGCAGGAAGGGATCTGGGTCATTGTGAGGCTGAGTTGCTGATACCAAAGGGGACTTGCCCTGCTTCTGAATTTCCAGTGGTGAGCTGGAAAAGCTGCTTTGCCCTTCCTTTTCCTTCCCCTCCCTCCTTCTCTCCCTCCTTTCCTCCCTCTCTCCCTTGGGATTGTATTTAGGGTTTCATACATTCAAGCAAGCTATATATCCCCAATTGTCTCTTTTAGGTTTTCATTTTGAGATGCTTATGTAAGGGAGGAATGAGCTAGGGCACTGCTTTGGTACAGACGGTCAATAAGACATGTGGGAAAGAGGCAATTAAGTCCTTTGATAACTCCAAGCACAACAAGAGAAGATGGGGTGCAAAATAAAACCACAGAGTGATGGGAACTCTTTGCTTTATAGACTTAATGGGAGGAAGGTCTCAGAGTCTAGTGTCTTAGACAAAGTCCAGGATAGGATATAAGGTGTGTTGATCCTTCTACAGGACCAGCATCTGTGATCTGACCAGGATAGGAACTATCTACCAAGACCACATTGGTCTTGAACATCTGTAGACTAAGGAGGCCTTGAACTCATGAGCCTCTTGTCTCCGTTTCCCAAGTAATTAGATAATCAGTTTGTACTACCAGGCCCAATTTCCCCTTACTTTTAAAAATGAAATACATTATGTTTTTTTATTTTATATGCTAGGTGTTTTGTCTGCATGTATGTGTGTTTACCATGTGCCATGCCTGGTGCTTGTGAAGGCTAGAAGAGTGTATCATATCCCTTTATAGACGGTTGTTCTTGGAAGAGCAGTGAGCACTCTCAACTGCAGAGCCATTTCTGAAACACTCCCCCTTACACGCACACACACACACACACACACACACACACACACACACACTTGTAAAGTTATATCCAGTCAAGTTTTTGACAACTGTCTTGTGTATCATGTCACTTAGCACAGGGTGTGGGATGACCCAGGCCATCACCTGGGTATGCAGCTTGGTACTAAAGGACCTTCCTCTCTAGTCGAGGACACATTGTGATAACTACCAAACAACTGCAATAATATAACTAGGTTATCGGGAAGGTCTAAAGCAGATGGCCAGACTGGCATTTGCTGGTACGAGTCAGAGAAGGGAGAAAGGGGAGAAATTCAAGGAACTGTCAGTGTCAGAAGATTTTCATGCCAGGAAATCTCTCCTATGGTCTCCTCAAGGAACTGTCAGTGTCAGAAGATTTTCATGCCAGGAAATCACTCCTATGGTCTCCTGTGTGCCAGTTATGATTTTTAAAGTGTTACTTGGCATGAGGTTGGAGCAATGAATGGTTCGGCAGTTAAGACTTGGCGGATGAATTTCTAAACAAGTGGTAACCAAGATCACCTGAATCTTTGCCCCTGACAACTTACAGACCAGGCAGGGAGCCAGATTAAAAAACAAATGATCGCCATGTATAGAAATACCATGGGGTAGTAATGAGAAGAACCAATCAGAAAGCATGTCATGGAGAGCATAATTGGAGGAGGGTGAGCTTTAGGTAAAGGTGGAGGTGGGGTGGGATCTTTGAGCTCCCAAGAGTGCCTAAGTAAAGCCAGACTGGCACAGGGTACTTTCCAGCACATGGGTTCTTAGGTGACCCCTGCCCATGATAGCGTCTATAGAACCAACCAAAACAAATGTAGCTTCATATTTTAGACTCTAAAAAATTTAGAGTAACTACCCATCAGTAGAAAAGAATTCTCGTTAAGATGTGTAACATGGTAAAGGTTTCTCCATCTTGTCTCAGCTGAAGCCATCTTTTGTTTCTATCCACTTTCCTGAAAAGTCCCATGGGAAAGCACCCAACCCTGTTCAAGAAACTTGGGGTTGAAATGCTCAGCAAACTGCATGTTCTTGGCTTCTGTATAACTGCTTGCTTACTTCCCTCTGCAGCTGCCAACCAGGATGTAGTTCTTTTACGTTGTCTTTAAAACCCTCCCCGTAATATACATTAGGGCCTGCTCTGTGAGAAGTGCTTCTCACTAGGCAGAGGTTTGCTGGCTTAATATAGACATCCAGTACAGACTTTGGTATTGCAGAGTAGTCTTTGGGTTTTTAACCCCATAAAAGAGGCTGGCATTGCCTCGCCTTTGAACTGCTTCTTTTTAGACCAAGAACTGAAGATTTCAGTTTCTGGTAAAAACTAACCTACATATGAAATAAGCATGTTTATCAGTGAGTTGTTTTCTGAGGGAGGAAGACTTTAAGGTCGTCTGGCATTGCCTTTACATTCTAATGTCCATTCTGGCCTTAATAGGATCATAAATTCTCCAAAGGCAATGCTCACCTAAGAATTAGAACTTAAGACAGAAAGGGCACTATCTCTGCATTTTGCAGACAGATTAAAGAAAAACCATGGTGATGAGAACTTCATGTGTGTCTTTTTCTTGAACATGTTAGCTTGCCTATTCTGCATTGCACCTGCTGGCACTGTCTCACCTCAGAAGGGTGATACTGCCTCCCAAAGGATGAGACTGCTTGGCAGGCAAAGAGATGAAATTGAATTGACCTAGGACAGCCTATAGGCCTGTGTTCCTCTTCCCTCTCTTTTCTGATTATTTTATTCAGCTATGTTTGAGACAGGGCCTCAATAAGTAGCACAGGCTACTGGCCTGGGTCTCAATCCCTCTGCCTCCCCAGTGTGAGAATTTCAGGTGTCTATCTCCACTGCGGCATGTGGTAAAGAGTTGTCTTTGAAATGGACTAAGGCACTTGGCTGTGGTTGCGCACACCTTTGATCACAGCACTTAAGAGGCAGAGGCAGGTGGATCTCTGTGAGTTCAAGGCTAGCCTTGTCTACAGAGCAAGTCTCAGGACAGAGAAACCCTACCTCAAAAAGCCAGAGAGACTGACAGACAGACAGACAGACAGACAGACAGACAGACAGACAGACACATGAACACACACATACGGTGGGGGGGGGGAAAAAGAGAGAGAGAGAGAGAGAGAGAGAGAGAGAGAGAGAGAGAGAGAGAGAGAGAGAGAACATTTCTCTTGGGACTGTGAATAGTCCTTTAAAGGCCAGCGTGATAAAAGCCTGGATTTGACCCCACCTAGTCTGTCTCCTGTGTGGGGGTGTGGTTGCTCTTTCAACCTCACCCTCCGCAGTCTGCCTTGAGTTGACAGGGCACCATGGGTTGGGGCAGGGGCTCTCTAGAGCTCCTACCACAACAGAGTTCACAACTATGAGTTAAATAAACACCTTCACTACACAAGTAACACCACCTCTGGTATTGCAGCAGCAAAACCCAATTAGTGCAGTATCTTGACTTGATTTATACTGAACCCAACAACATCTCATAATTGCCCCCCTGCCAGCCTGAATTTGATAATCATTTGGCAACTAACATCTATTTGTGAAATCACTAGTTTGTATTATGATTACAAAGATCGCTGAAATATTTTACAAGTTTTCAAACAGATGTGGCTTTAGAAATACCAGTTTCTATGAAGAATCATTCACTCTGCAAATAATTTTGCAATCCACTTTTTGAACATTTCAAAAACACTCTGTAGATAACACTGCTGATCTACTTCTGGGGTTGTCTAGCAACAATGGTAATAACAACAAATACTTACTGAGAACTATAAGCCTTTTCCATGACTTTGTGATATAGGAAAAAATTAATATAAAGATTTTTAACACAACCTCATTGACATTGGCTTAAATGTGTCTGTAGAGAAGAGTTTCTGTACCTGTGTATGATATCAAGTCTTAAACTCTGTGGTTCAAGCTTTATTTCAAGGGCTGACAAAAATTATTAAAAATGGAAGGACACCTCTGCCCCAGAAGGCCCTGACTGGCTAGAAAACATCTCAAGAGGCAAAACGCAGGGAAAGAAGACTGTATTCTTCTTAGGCAATGGTACTGTTGGTCTCATCGGGGCATAGCACTTACAGAAACAAAACAGACTCTCAGACCAAGCTTGTTTCTCCCAAAAAGTAATTTTTAAGCTGCCTCCATACTCTCATCTTAGAACATCGGTAGCCAATCTTTGGGAAAAAAAACAAAAAACAACTCTACGTTTCATCACGAGAGGCTTTTGTTTGAACATCCAGTACACATACATGTTCAAGCCAAACAGGTCAATCCCTTGGGGTTTGGGGTGAATAGTTAAAGGACTGATTCATGATTAGGCTTAAGTGACATAGTTCTGCCAAGGGTTTTAACTTACATGGAGTTATTTGATACAAAGTATCAAATCTTCCCTTGCAGGTCTAGCTTTTTTTAAAATATATTTTTATTTTATTACATTTATTTATGTGGAGGAAAGGAGGGACCTGGTACATAGCAGGTGAGTATGTGGAGATCGAAGGGTAACTCTTAGGCAATATCTCCTCCCACCACGTGAGCCCTGGGGTCAAACTCTAGTCATCAGGTTTTGTGACAGGAAACTCATCGCCCTGAACCATCTCACTGGTCCAGATCTATTACTTTTTATAGACGACTTTTCCTTTAGTTATAACATAATCGATTAATTCATGATGGCCTCCAAACTGGTAAATCAAATGTTCCCATCTAGAAAGAAAGCAAATGGTTGCTTCAGTGCACATAAATCAAAAGCATTATCACGTCAGTTAATACTAGCTTAAAGTGAATTCCATGCATGTGCTTGTGTGTGCATGTGTGTGCATGTGTATGTATGTGTGTGTGTTCATGTACATGCATACATGTGTGGGTATGCCTGCTCACCTGTGTAAGTGCACGTGGAGATCAGTCCCCCATATCGGTGTCTTCCTGTTCACCCACCTTGTTTTTTTGAAGCAGCTCTGTAACTACCCCTGGAGTCCCTCTATTTGACTAGACTGGCTGGTAGGAAAACCTGGGGAATCCCCTGTCTCTGTTTCCCCAGTGCTCAGAGCTCCGGTCCCTTCTGCCACGCCTGGCTTTTTACGTGGGTACTGATGCTCAGTTTCAGGACCTCATGCTTGTGCAGCCAGTGTTCTATGAGATGAGCCAGTTCTCCAGCCCTTGAACTTTAAAAAAACTAATTCATGAGTAGCACATGCACAGTATCTTCAATGGAAGGAGGAGATGCTTCTAGAAGGACTGAAATTATGGAGCTACTCTCTTCTGTTGAACATGAGGGACATAACATCTCCAACATTTAGATTTACACACTAGGACCAAGCTTGTGTCATTGGAGGCCCAGGTTGTAGCAGACCACAGGTGAGTATTAAGAACCCAGGAATAGAAGAGCTGAGTAGAGGCTTTGAGAGTCCTTCAATTCCATGAGTCAGAGAATGAATAAATCAGAGCCAGGTGATAAATAGAGCTGTAAACAAACAAGAGGTCAGGAGGCAAGCATAAAATCAAACACACAGGTCCAGGGACAAGTCCCAAGTCCAGGAAAACAGCAGGAATTGAAGGCCTACGAGAAAGGCAGGGCACATAAAAGGATTTGAAGACTTGCTTTACTATGTAGTTGAGGATCAAAAGGGAGCCTTTCTGATTGGAAAGAGGTAAAGATAGAGGGTAGCGTGGCATCTACACAGAACCTGATACTTACTAATTACAAGTCAGAAGGGATCTAAAACCTGTCTACATGGCATCAAATAAGACAGCTAATAGTTGCTGTGGTCACCACTAGCTTGGGAGGGCGCTCACCTGGATGCATTGATGATGACGGCATCTCCCTGTTTGCCAACTTCCAAAGATCCGTGGGTGTGAGATTTTCCCAATGCAAAAGCCGCGTTAATGGTGGCGGCGGCCAAGGCCTCGGGCATGGACATCCTCATGTTTACACAGGCCAGGTGCATGACCATCGGCTAAGGCAAGGAGAGAGAGCACTGGAGAACAACAGAGTAGCAACTAGAGTGCCTCTCCACACAGCACAAGCAAAGACAGTTGAATGTGTGTCTGGAAGGAATAGCTCAGGAATAGTGTGTGCTCAGATGCAAAAGGCCCCAGATTTTACTCTACTCCCAATCCAAAAAAAGTATAATATATACAAAATATATAATGTATATACAATAAATGGCATATTATATGTAACATAGTATATTACATATACTATGTAATATATTATATATCATTTTACATATTATGTTGTGTGTATGTGATATGTGTATATATATTTATATTGCTTATACATATATTACATCATATACTATACACCTGTATGTAATATATATATATATATGTGTGTGTGTGTGTGTGTGTGTGTTGCTATTGAAAATGCAATTTACACATAAGATCCTTAAATTTTGGGGGCAATTCTTTTTAATATTTAATAACACTGCACGTTTAATATTTACTTGCAGCTTTTTAAGACCCTGTGCTGTGTGAGAAGCTTATCTCTACCCTTACTCACTAAAGTCTCGCTGAGTTTCTGCTATGCCCCAGAGGAGGAAAATGGCTTATTACAAACTCTTATGTGTCTAAGGCGTGTCAGAAGATAATTCAACTGGAGATTTATCTCTTCAGAACTGAGTGAATTCGTGTGTGCCGAAAAAAATTCAATTATACCACTGACTAAACCCTTTTCCTCTTTCTTCTCAAGGAAATCATTTTATATTTTTAAATACGTTTTCACGACTGTTGAAAAACGTAAACCTTTATATGCTCCATTGTGTACACCCTGTTAAGAAAAATATCTGGAAGGTAGTTACCATGGAAAAGCAGTAAGCGTTGGGGTTGAAATCGCTGCCCAAAGCAACTATGACTCCCTCCTCCAACATCTTCCTGGCTGGAGGCTGCTTCAGCCTAAGGGAAGGGGAGGAAAGGTGTCAGTCTCCAGTGGAACTTTTTCAGAATGCAGGGATGAAGGGAACATTCATGTTCTAGAAGAGGAGAAAAAGCTCCAGGGTTAGTGGTGGAGTGGACAAGAGTATTAGCAACACCCGGCACTTTATGGATTTGTTGGTTGCACCTTTAAGATGATGGCTTTATGCTGCTGTTCTCACACCTCTTGGCATCTAAGTTTCTACCGTCAGCATTCTCAAGAGTTTTTGGAACAGTGCACCTCCAAAGTCTGTGTCCTCACGACCTGTACTCAAAGGCATATGTCAGGGTAAGAAAGGTCCTTACCTCAGCATGTAGGCCGTGGTAGGCAGAAGGACAGCAGAACACTGAGCCGCAGCCATGGCAGAGATGCCTTCATCGCTGACTTCCTCCAGGTGGCTGATGGCCTGTGCTCCTAGTTCGGCACCAAGCTAGGCAGGATGGGCAGAGAAGGAAAGGCTTAACATACAACAATTCACTTAAACACGATGACACTGCTTCCCCTGCCCTGTTAAGAATTCTTGTCAAGTATTTCTGCTGAGCACAAGCTCCCAAATAGACACAGGGTTTGTCACAGACAGCCATCTGAAAATTAGCATGTTGGGGTTAAAAACAAGTCTTTAAAGTGAGGTGGTGGATCTGTAATCCAAGTACTTGGAAGATGAGGCAGTGAGGCAGGATAGCAGGCAGCCTAGGCTGGCTACACACTGGATTCCAGGCTATCCAGAGCAATGGAGAAAGACCTTGAAGCAGACAAAGAAACACACAATAAATGACTCTTAAGCACAATCTGTATTTTCTGAAGCAATTCTGTGACTCCTGGGGATCAGAATAAAAAAAATGGGACTAATGTCAGTAATAAAATCTAATTTCTCTAGAGTCCACAGAAATAAAGACGGATGTCTCAGAATGCTATCCACTGTGGGGTTAAAAAAAAATCAGTTAAAAAAAAAACTCTAAGTAATTTGAGGCATCAACTTAAAAGTTTTTTTTTTTTTTCCCAGCAGAAACATCAGGGTTTGACCCATGTTAAACAACTGTCACTTGCTATAACACTGAAGTCGTGGGAGGCTGCCATGTTCTAACTGGAGGGAGCGCCGACCCTGTTGTCTGTGCACAGACACTGTTGTCTGGAACAGAGGGTCTGGGAGGTTGCTGGTTCAGGAAACCCCTTGGGGGCATTTCCAACCAGCCTGCTTTCCTAATCAGATTTGCTTATTAGGGGTATTGGGTTCCCTCTGTTTTACCCACTAGTTGCTTTCTCTAATCAATAGTCACTCAGTGACCACATGGGTCACATTCATACAACAAAGTCAGCAAATATTTACTTGCAGAAGCCTACCTATACCCCAGGCACTGTGCTGACCTCCAGGGATAGTGAGATCCAAGTGCTGGGCACAAGTTTAGTCAGTGGGGAGAAAACCAGGGTGAGGGCACAATACAATCTTAAAGAGATTTTGGATGGGGTCCTAGAGGAAGAGTAGCTATGGTGGGCCAAGGATGAGACTATGGCTCACTATATTCTCATATGTACCAGGAAAACAGCAGGTTCCTGGTATAGGATGCTAAAGGTAGTCTGCTGTGCTTGATTTCTGATAGAGAGGCTGGGGAGGTAAACAGAAACAAGAGAGAGAAAGGGAGAAATAAGGCAGGCCCAGATCCTGGTGGCTGTGTAGAGAGGCCAGAATTTTTTTTAAGTTTTTTTTTTCTTTAATTGAACAACTTTATTTTAAAAAACAAAGATAAATGTGCAGATTTTAAAAGCATTTTTGCATAAAAGTATATGAATACATTTTTGTCAGTACTTGATTTTTTTTAAAGGTTTGATAGTATGCCTTAAAATCTTTCTAGTTACAATGAGCATAAAGTACGTGTAAAACAAGATGTACCCTGAAAATAGTCAAAGTTTTCTTGGTGTGTAAAGATTAAGCATAATGATTTTTCATCTTTTTTTTTTTTTGGCCTTTGTATTTCTTGAACTTCATATAGTCTGTGAGTTGTTTCTGGGGTGTTCAGAGCTTTCTGGGGTTAGCATCCAATTATCAGTGACTGCATATTATGTCTGTTCTTTTGTGACTGGGTTATCTCACTCAGGATGTTATTCTCTAGATGCATCCATTTTCTTAAGAGTTTCATAAAGTCATTGTTTCTGATAGCTAAGTAGTACTCCATTGTGTAAATATACCACAATTTTTGTATCCATTCATCTACTGAAGGACATCTGGGCTATTTCCAGCTTCTGGCTATTATAAATAGGGCTGCTGTGAACATTGTGGTGCATGTGTCTTTATTGTATGTTGGAGCATCTCTGGGGTATATGCCCAGAAGTAGAATAACTGGGTCCAATTTTCTGAGGAATCACCAGACTGACTTCCAGAGTGGTTGTACCAGTTTACAACCCCACCAACAGTGGAGAAGCGTTCCTCTTTCTCCACAGAGGCCAGAATTTATCCTAAGAACAAAATTCTAAGCCGTGTCTTAGGGTTTCTGCTGCTGCCATGAACACTGGGACTTAAAAGCTAGCTAGGGGATGGGGTTTCCGGCTTCTACTTCCAGATCATTGTTTGTCATCAAAGGAAGCCAGGACAGGAATTTAAACAAGGCAGGAACTGATGCAGGGGTCATGGAGGGATGCTGCTTACTGGATTTCTCTCTGGGGCTTGCTCAGCCTGTTTTCTTATAGACCACCTGCTCAGGAGTGGCACCACCCACTGATTTTTAATTAAAAAAATGCCTTATGGCCAGATCTTACAGAGGTACTTTCTCAACTGAGGCTCCCCCCGCTTTTAGATGGCTCCAGCCTGTGTAAAACTGACAAAAAATAGCCATCACAAATGGCCTCTCGTCAATTTGACACACATACAATTGTTAACTGATAGCCTTTCCTTTTTTTTTTTTTTTTTTTTTTTTTTTGTTCATCCCAAAGATCGGGCTGGAGAGATGTCTCAGTGGTTAAGAGCACCAACTGCTCTTCCAGAGGTCCTGAGTTCAATTCCCAGCAACTGCATGGTGGCTCACAACCATCTGTAATAAGATTTGGTGCTCTCCTCTGGTGTGTCTGAAGACAGCTACAGTGTATATGTATATGTATAAATGAACAAATCTCTTTTAAAAAAACAAAGATCACACATTACTATAAACATTTCAATATAGAGATTCCAATTTTTAGAAGTCCCACCATCTTTTGAAGACTCAAACCCTTAAAGCCTGTAAGAGGGGAGGAATAGACTGCCTCCGGGAGCAGATTGGAAGGCATCCTTAATGCGGAGGCAAGACTGAAGGGAGAGAGAGCAGGGGATGGTATGAGCCACGTGTGGTGTGCGTCACAGGGATATAGGGATACTTGGGGATGGATCTGAGCAGGCATGAGGATTGGTTGACACAGTGGGTGAAAGGAAGTGGGGATTCAAATGGACGCCTGAGTCTTTGCCTTAGCTAACGGACAGTGGATGGTAGTGTTCACTGAGACACAAATCACAGGTCAAGTTTGACAGTGGCACGGAGACAGCAAGTCTCGAACTTGAGGCACGGGTGAAACATTTGCAAATGTGTATGTCTCAAGGGTGGTTGCTCTCTTTAGCTCTAGGATTACAGGAAAGACACCTAGACTCAGCCAGGCATGATGGCACACCTTTAATCCTGGCACTTGGGAGGCAGAAGCAGGTGGATCTCTAAAAGTTTGAGACCAGCCTGATCTACAGAGTGAGTTCCAGGCCAGCCAGATCAATTCTTCATTACTTTCCTCACTGTTGGACTTTTGGCCTAGCACACTGCTGAAATTTTGAATGAATGAACCTGGGCAGCCTGTACAGTCACACAAGCCATCCCAGGGTTACACATACAGCAGACCATCAACCTGTTTGCTATCACAGAAGGTCCTAAAAGCTGCATGTGAGCTGGCAGCACTGTGCTAGTGTGGCTCTGTGGAGTGGGAGAGAATTAGTCCTCAGTTCTTCCCGAGTTTGCCTTTTCCTATTGTCCTAAGGACTATGGACAAAAGCCACATGGGAAGGAAAAGGTGTATTTTTATCTTAGATGGTTATACTTCATCATCAAGGGAAGTCAGGGCAGGAACTCAAGGCAGGATCCTAGAGATGCAAAGTAAAACAAGGACCATGGAAGAGTGCTTCTCATTGGCTTGCTCCTGTGGCTTGCTTAGCCTGTTTTCCTATACTACCCAGGACCATCTGCCCAGGGATGGGATTGTCCCCTGTGTTTAGGGTCCTCCCACAGCAATCAGTAATCAAGAAAATGCCCCCACAGACTCGCCTACATGCCAGAGGCCTTTTCTCAAGTGAGGTTCCTTCCTTCAAGATGACTGACTCTAGTTTGTATCAAATTGGCAAAAAGTGAGATCACATGGGTTCTTTCTTCTCTATGACTGTCATCGGGAAAGGGAATAAAGAAACAATTTGGCTGGGGTAGCACAGTACACAAGCACCTGCATAGCATGTGCAGGCAACAGCCACCAGAGGACACAAGGACAAACAGAAATAAGTTGTGTGTATGAATGCGTGTGTCTGTGTATAGGGATGAATGTCTGTGTGGATCCTTCAGTGTGTGTATGTGTGTGTCCTGTGTGTTTGTATCTCTCTGTGAGTGTGTCTATGAGTGTTTGTATGTGTCTGTGTCTATATATATGTCTTATGTATATGTCTTGTATACATGTCTCTGTGTGCATGTATGTGTGTGAGTTTCTCTCTGTGTGTGTGTCTGTTGTGAATGTGTGTAAATGTGTCTCTCTGTCTCTGTCTCTCTCACTCTGTGTGTGTGTGAGTGTGAATGTGTGAAGATTAGAAGACAACCTCAAGCTCTATCTATCTATATCTCTCTCTCTATCTTTTCTTCCTTCCTTCCTTCCTTACTCCCTCTCTCCTCTCCCTCCCTCTTTTTCCCTTCCCTTTCTTTCTTCCTTCCTTCTTTCCTTCCTTCCTTTCTCCTTCCCTTCCTCCCTCCCTCCCTTCCTTCCTTCCTTCCTTCTTTCCTTCCTTCCTTTCTCCTTCCCTTCCTCCCTCCCTCCCTTCCTTCCTTCCTTCCTTCCTTCCTTTCTCCTTCCCTTCCTCCCTCCCTCCCTTCCTTCCTTCCTTCCTTCCTTCCTTTCTCCTTCCCTTCCTCCCTCCCTCCCTTTCTTCCTTCCTTTCTTTTTCACAGGGTCTTTTTTTTGTGTGTGGTTTAGAATTCACCAAGCACTTAGCCTAGAGCTCCAGGGATCAGCTTATCTCTATCCATGCAGGGCCAGAATTCAAAGCACAAACCACCAAGCCTAGACTGCTTTACATGGGTCCTGGGGATCAGACTTGGTCTTTGTACTTTCAAGGCCAGTGTTTTATTGAAAGAGTCATTTCCTAGTTCCTCAAGAAAGTTTCTAGGCCCAGCCAGACCAGAAACTTCCCACTTGCTGCCTTAACTCTGAACAAAACGAAGTGTGCAGGAAAGAGCAGCGGTCAGCCATACCTCAGCAGCCTTCATCGGATGGAGTTCATCCCCGTGGAAGTTGATCTGTAACCCCATCTCTTTCCCACCTTCCAGAATCCTTCTGGTAGTGTCCAGATCAAAGACACCCTTCTCACAGAACACATCTATGTTATCAACATGTAGTTCCCCGGTCTTGCTGAGTTCCTTCAGCCTTGGCAGGTGGTGACTGATGATGTCATCAGCAGCTTCCACGGCAGTTTTTCCTCTAATGGAAGAAAATGAGATCACCACGGGCGTATTCTCTATATGTGTGATACTTACATATTTTTAATATACATATTCTTTAATATATGCGATATGGCATGCGTTGGTTAATACATATGTTATTATATATACCATACATACATTTAAGGATATATATAGTTTAATAAAGGAAGGCTAATAAACAGTATAAACAAATGAGCTTAAGCTTCAGAAAGGGAGAGAAAGAGTCTGTAAAAGAACTCAGCATTTAGCAGCTGTGCAGAGCTCACACAGCTGGTCTGCAGCAATGAGACTTCCGGTCCCAGGATCTTCTTAGACACAACAGAGAGGTAACTTGCTCAGCTTCACTAAGCTGTGTGGCCTTTGGGACGCCAACAAAGCTGCATCTCTGTATCAAGGGCATTTAGAGGTCATCCTGACCTGAGCTATCACGTTGTCTTTTGCTTCTTCTCTATGCTCAAGTTTTCCTGAAGCCATCACCTAAGGCCTCCTGTGTTGCTAACAGGAGTGGATCAGAGAGAAGAAAGCCTTGGAATGCTCTGTTAAACTTGGGAGCTGTTAGTCATGAACAAGAGCAGAGCTTTTAACATCACCCCAACTCACTTGGAAACTTTAGACATGTGATTTGGTTGGGATCTGCTACTCTGGGATAAACCAACGGGAATCAAGACACAAGCTTCAGTAGCAGCTGGAGACAGTTTCTGTACAACTCCAGCCTGTTATTTGGCACAGTGTCCCTCATTCAACAACACAGGTAGTTTGGACCAGAGGAGGTCATGGGGAAGGGTATTTACAAGTTATTTCTGTTGCCCACAACACGGACAGAAAACAGGGTACATGTGATTCTTTCTTACATGTGTGTTGTTCACGTTTGAAACAGTTAAGAAACACACTTAAAAGTCACGCAGCTAGCAATGAAGATGCGTTTAAGCCCAGCTTTCATTACTTAGGGAAACAAGCAGGGTACCCTATATGTTATATTCCATTTGAAAACAACTATCACTTCAGTAGACAAACTCTTTCAAAAGTCTCAATTCATACTTCAGTAATTTAAAAAATACAAATGTTAAAAGTTAAAATGAAGATCACTGGAAATATTAAATATTGACATTTTTCTGCATAATCAGTTGTATGAGGTTTTTTTTAATTTTTGTTTTTGTTTTTTTGTTTTTTGAGGCAGGATCTCACTATGTAGCCCTGGTTGGCCTAGAACTTGCTGTGTAGACCTGCTAGCCTCAAATTCAAACTCACAGAGATCCTCCCACTTCTGCCTTCTGAGTGCTGGAATTAAAGGTGTGCACCATCATGCACGGAGTGTTAATTTTTTTGTTCCTCTGATTGAAGACAAACGTGATCAGTGGAGTCGCGCATATATCAGTGCAATCCAGCCATTCACAATGTATGCACCTTTCCAAACATCTTGTATATGATACACACGCACAATTTTAAATTAGCAAACAAAGTACAAAGTTCATAAGAGTAAAACATACAAATAATTGAAATGACTTGAGCTTAGGTACCGTTTGTAACTTAAGTCTAGGTCAGGTATATGCACCTTCCATCCCTCAAGCAGTAGATTGGGCAAAGAGCTTGGACACACCTGCTCTCCCAACCGTTCAGACCTGGACCGGTGGGCTTTCCTGTCCAGGAGTTTCAGGACAGAAAGGAACTGAAGGGCTAGACTGTAAGTGCATAAAGAGACGGAGTACTCTTCCTAAAGCATCGGAAATTCTTTAGATAAAGGCAACGGCAAAGACAGAGAGAGAGACAGGGAGAGGGAGGGAGGGAGGGAGGGAGGGAGGGAGGGAGGGAGAGAGAGAGAGAGAGAGAGAGAGAGAGAGAGAGAGGAAGAAGAGGAGGAGGAGGAGGGGGAGGTAAAAGAAAAGGAGGACGAGGTGAAGGAGGAGGAAGAAAAAGAAGAAAAGTAAAAGAAAAAATAAACTAATAAAATAAAAATATTTGCTCTTGAGTGAGCAGATTAATGAAAACCCCTCTGCAGACTACACAATTTATTCTCCTAGAGGAAATGACTAGTAATTTTTGCAGTATTTTATGCTAATTGATTATCGTGGAAAATCTGAATTGGTAGCTGTAATTTGAAAGGACTGGCAAGGGGCCATTCTTTATACTAATGAATAGAAAGCTTAGGAATATTCCCCACCCCCCTTCATTCTTAAAGGATTAGAAAAGCAGATGAGGCCCTTGGAACCCTTTTCCTAAAACCACCTGGGCACCACTCCTGGCCTTTAGAAACGAAGCATCTTTCCGGAAACTTCTCTCGATGATCTTCCGGGCAAGAGCAGGAGTGCTTGAGAGCCTCTACCCTCCAGAAAACACAGCCCTGGCAGTTCCCAACGCCCCCGAGTGACAGCAGGATCCCACCATGGAGATTACTTGGGTACTGAGTGAGCCCCACAGTAAGTGGCAGAGAGGCTGAGGTGCAGCTCCCGCCGGGCACGCTCGATTACACGCAGCATCTTCAGCTCTGTCTCCAGGTTGAGGCCATATCCGCTCTTGCACTCCACCAGCGTGGTCCCAGCCCTCATCATGCACTGCAGCCGCTGCCGGAAGGAACCGAACAGTTCCTCCTCCGAGGCTTGGCGCGTGTGCTCCACCGTGAAGTTGATCCCTCCTCCAGCACGGTGAATGTCCATGTAAGTGGCCCCTGCCAACTGAACGCATGGCTCACTCAGGGAGGTTACAGGCAAGTCTACAGAACCTACCTCCCCGGATGGGTGCCACTGGAAGACGATTAAGGGGTTGAAGAGTTAAGAGCTGGTGCTGCTGTGGCAGAGGATCGGGGTTCAGTTCCCAGCGTGCACATTGGCAGCCCACAACCCCCAGTAACTCCAGCTACGTGAGAATCTCTCTGTGTCTCTCTGTCTCTGTCTTTCTCTCACATACATACACACAGAGAAAGAGAGAGAGAGGGAGGGAGGGATGGAGGGAGGAGAAAATATTAAAAAATAAAAATAAAGCTAAAATAAAATAAATTCTACAAGATGGTTAAGAAGCAGCTAGGCATGGTGCAAGCCTGTGTGTGATGCCAGCACTTGGGAAGCAGAGGCAGGGAGATCAGAAGCTCATGGCCTACTTCAGCTATATGAGGAATTACAGACCAGCCTGGGTGACATAAGACCCTGTTTCCATCAATCAATGAAATTAGTTTAATGAGCAATAGGGCACAGGCACCAACAGCAAGATCAGGAAGGAAGGCACATAGTCCCTCAAAGACTCCCCCGCTAGATATGCAGAAGGGAATCCCCAAAGGTTCTTGAGTGGCAGAGATGGGCCATGTGGTGGGTAGGCTTATGGTATCTGAAAGCAGTAACAATCGATTAGATATGGGAGTGTTCCAGTGTGTGGAGTCAGCCCCAGTGGACAGCCAGCTGAGCCTCAGCTCACTCACTGTCTCTCAGCGTGTTTGAGAAAACAAAGCTTAGGGTGTTTCCGGAACCCAAAGCAATTACTCCGCTCTCTACTGACCAAGGACAAACTCCATGTCATTTGGGCACAGAGTTTGGGACCTAACTCCTGCCACTCAAGTAAATAAAGAGGTTCTTTCTACAACTCCAGTAATGAATAGTTAGTTATCTGGACAATAGGGACGTGTGCTCCAAACAAAATATGCAAGCCTTTGGACCAGACTTGGGCTACCCCCCTGCCACCCTCAGCTCAGCTCCCCCCCACCCCCCCACCCTCAGCTCAGATACCCCCCCCTCAGCTCAGCTCCCCCCCCCACCCTCAGCTGGCTCCCCTAGCTCCTCCTTTCCCAGACCCAACTCTCTCCATCACCTGTCTGCACTTGGACCACAGTCTCTAAGGTGCCTTTTAGCTCTGAAATTCATTGTAATGATAAAATTGTTTTCAAAAGCACTTTTGATTTGCTGAAGAAGAGACACAATAGCAGAAGAACAGGATTCCTCTCCTGTTTTCCACAACAGTATGATGTCACTGCCAGGCTGCGCTTTTCCCCCTTAATGAGATAATGGCTTCGCTCAGGAGCCGGTTATGGCTCCTGTAACTGATATGACCACATGCTATGTTATTCTCAACGTTCATATTCCTAAGGACACTAATGTAAGGCATTCTATTATTTTGGTTTAGCAGTCTGTTTTTCCAAATTCATCTGCAGTGAACTGTGATTTTTTTTTTCAAACTATTTCTTGAAACTCATTCAAAAGTTACGCGTTCAAAATTACAAATACTGATTTTGAAATACAAGATGGGAGCAGAAATCTGCCAGTGAGTTGCTGAACTCTGTTCTAAAAAAAAGAGTCTGTAGTGGAAAAATCTTCAAATACCTCTTTTCTCAAATCAGTTGCTCTATACATACATCATACAATAATTTGGGGGCCGTTTCTATTAAGTTTGGTCGGGCTGGAGAGATGACTCAACTGTTAAGAGCACTGACTGCTCTTCCAGAGGTCCCGAGTTCAAATCCCAGCATCCCCATGGTGACTCACAACCATCTGCAATGAGATGTGATGCCCTGATCATCAGTTATGTTCTTCATTAAGACAAATAAAGATAACCGTAAAAAAAGGCACACGGCACAGGTCAACCACTGATGCAGCCATTAGAGAAAACATCCTGTTCGTGCTTTATTGATCTGCTACCGTCCGCTCCAGTTACCTTCATTGCAAACTCATGGACTCTTTCCCCAGCCCACACCGGATGTGTGTGCGCGTCCACCAAACCTGCAACCAAAGGTAAGAAAGACAAAAGGGGCTCAGGCCATGACCGACTGTTCTGTATTACTCACGGCTCGGAATACATGGTGGTAGCCACCCAGCTTGGAGGAGGGCGAGAGGGGAGACTTTGTGAGGTTCTAATAGAGAAGAATAACTCAACACAAGACAAATATCCCTTAGAGATAACCAGCTCCCATGTTCAGCAACTACGTTCCCAAAGAAACCTTGAAGCCAGAGTGGCTAAACTACTATTGAGCAAAACTGGGAACAGTATCACCAAGGAGTAGAAAACACACCACGAGGAAGCTGTATAGCTTCAGGAAAAATAACCAAGGAGAATCTATAATCACCTTACAAGGATTCCACATAAAATCACATTGGCAGAGCAGAACTTCAGTGGGTGGGACCAGGGATACTTTTGAACCCTGTGGTTAAGATCCTTTTGAAAACAAACGGGGACCGGCTTCCTCTTTTCTGTCCTGGAGCCACTGTTAAAACTGCTTTCAGAGTTTTATGAGAAAGAACATCAGTACCTGGCAAGACGCATTTCCCAGAGCAATCAATTCGTTCTTCAAAAGTTTCTCCAGAAAACTGTCTTTGGATAAAGTCAGCAGGGCCGACAGCTTTTATAAGTCCATCACTGAGGGGGATAAAAATTAAGAAACAGGGACTAAGTTTGAGGAAAGTTTTTTCTGAAAAAAAAATTTTTTTCTGAAATATAAATGATTTAAATATGTTTTGGATGCTCTGGTGTTAGCCAAAATTTATTGTATATCCCTCTTTCTCTCCCTCCTTCCCTACCTCCCTTCCCCTTGCCCCTCTCTCTCCATGGGCTTTTAGGAAAGAGATGGTGACCACAAAAAGCCAAACCATGTGTAGAAGAGATTGATTGCTACTTTTTCTCTAAGATCAGTGTTCCACTTTTCCACAGTCCTAGATCCCTAGTTTATGCCTAAAATACAGGACCATTCACAGTAAAGACTACATTTCCCAGACTCCCATTTGTCACTTCAGCTTATCAGTTGGGACTTAACTCTGAAGAGCCCTCCAGAGGTTCCTGTGTTGAAAGTGTGGTTTCCAATGTAGGGTTCTGGAAAAACAAAGAGACCAGAAGGCACTGGTCTCATCAGTGAATTGCTCCATTGATGGCTTCATAAGTTGTTGGGGTATTTGGGAGATGGTAGAATTTAGGACCTGGGACCTAGCTGAAGGGAGCGGGCTCTTGGGAGCATGCGTTTCAAAACGGTATCTTCTCCCTGGTTCTTTTCTTTCTCTGTGTCTCTGCTTCCTGGTCACCATGGGATAAGTGTCTTCGATCTCCTGTGCCCCACCTTGCCACCAAGACATGTGGTCCTATCACAAGCCTCAGAGCCACAGTGAAACCTGCTAGAACTTTCCTTTGCTCGTGCCCCAGGTGTTTTGTCACAGTAATGGAAAGCTCCCATGAACGGAGGGGGGGGGGCATGTAGAGGAGGGAAAATTCAAGGAGAGAACGAGAAACTATATTTTAATCTATAAATATTGCATTCTGAGTTTTGAAGCCAGACAGCTTTTATCTGGGCCAAGTTCAATAAAATGCCCACTTTGCAGTAAATCTGGTGGTGGAAAGGACCAGCCAGCTTAGAAGCTGATCTGTGAGTGTAGGTCAGACACAAAGCCCTCCCTTGGGACTTAGGAATGCTTCCCCTTCTTTTATCAGAGGTGTGTCCAGGTTGGCATGAACCTTAGCCATTAACCAGGAGCCACAGGGCAAACAGTCTGGCAAAGGGCTTGCTCTACAGAGAGCCGCCTGTTGAAGCCGGTCAGCTCATGGGAGCTACTGGACTTTAAATGAGTTCAGGTCCAAGATGGAGATCTCTGATCGCCTCAGCCTGTGTGGGATGAGTGTGGGGGGGGGTCTCTTCTGAACCACAGTAGCCACACAGCTGTCTTCTAAGAAAGTGGGCTGTCGCTCAGTGGTGGGTTTTAGAGTCACCTTTGAACAAAGCACACATCTGATAGCGTAATTACTCAAGAAAGCTAGAAACCACCTTCCAAAGGTCTTAGGATTTTTGGTCCTTTAGTAGATATTAAACGTTCTTAATGGAATGGTGAGGCTTCCCTGTTTACTACTAAGTGGAGAAAAAATAAGCTACAAAATAATACACATCCATTCCTTCGCTTTAAAAGGTGTGGGTGTTGGCACATCTTTATTTACTTCAGAAAACGACTGAGAACCAAAGTGCCTGCATGTTAACATTAGCTAGCTCCCTGATGCAGGGTTTGAGTGATTTTTCGTGTCAGCTGGGGGTTTGTTTGTTTTAAGACATGGTCTCACTTGGCTGCCCTGGAATAATGAATGCCAAGCGAGCTTTGGACAGCCTATCCCTGCCTCCAGAGTGCTGGTATTTAAGACATGGCCACTATGCTTGGTTACACCAGGGGTGCTTTTAGAGGGTCAACGGAGGTGATATTAGTGTTATTTAAAAGCAGTACATGCATTTAATTCCCGCACTTGGAAAGCAGAGACAGTTGGATGTGAATGAATTTGAGGCCAGCGTGGTCTACAAGATGAGTCCAGGACAGCCAGAGCTAGACAAAGAAACCCTGTCGTTTTGTTTGTTTGTTTGTTTGTTTTGTTGTTGTTGTACTTGTTTATTTTTTGAGACAGGATCTCACATGCAAACTCTGCATACAGTCAAGGATAGCCTTAGATTACTGACCTCACCTTCTGCCTCTTTAGTGTTGGGACTGCACACCTAGATCAATATCCGGGATTTGAGGGAGAAAAGGAGTCTACAGAATCTTCTGGAAGCAGCAAAGCAAACCCACACCAGGCAGTACTTCGGAAGCTATAACGGGATCAATGATCATAATGAAAGATGCTCTGAAGGCGTTTTGTTGGAGAAGGCGCTTCTAGCTCCGGGAACCCCATCCCGCCTGTCCCCAGCTACTGGCTACTCACGTGCCCACCACCAGACTGGCACCCTCCAGCACTGCCAGGCTGCGCAGCGCAGACCCTGTCAGATATCGCTCGCCGCGGGCGCACACCAGAACCACTTGCTGTGCGTTCTCCAGCAGGAGGCGGTGGCCGCTCATGGTCCTCCCAGGCGCTGGCGGGCTGCGAAGGACAGTAGTGCCTGCAAGCTGTGGCTCCCGGGCGGGGTGGGGCGGGGCGGGGCGGGGAGGGGAGGGGCGGGGAGGGGCGGGGAGGGGCCAGAGCTAGCCAGCAGCTTGTGACCAAGACCAGACAGAAGCAGTGCCAACCAGAACGGCTGGAATAAAGTTGGAATAAACTTAATAGTGGACGCCAGTCTTTTCAGGTCTCCCCTTTCAGGTTTTGAGTAAAGGAGGTGAGGATTATATCACCACCTCCCCGACCCCTAATTTTTGGATTAAAAACAAAACTGAAATGTAGCCCCTGGGAGTGATCAAGTTGGACGAGGTAGATGCAATGCGGTGGCCAAGCAAAGTGTTCTTGGAAAGGGCTCACACAGGGACGCCAGTGGTGTGTGTGTGTGTGTGTGTGTGTGTGTGTGTATGTGTGTGTGTGTGTGACAGTGACAGAAACAGACAAAGACACACTGTGTCCTGGGACTTGACGCTAGCAGACAAGTGTTGGAGAGCTGCGCTGGTGAGGCAACTGGAGCACGGGACAGAGGGCTCAGTTTCCGCGAGACCCTCCCAGCAGGGCTGCGGGTGCCACGCACTGTTCCGTTGACCAGATCAGTTCTGGGGACTGATACCAGGCGGTTCCCAGGATGAAGGGGACCTGGGGCAGGGAAGGATGAAGCTGAGACACAGAATATCGGTTTGGTGCCTCTGTCTGCTTTGTCCCTACTGCCTTCGTGAAGGATAGAGCTCAACTGTGATCCAAACCGGGTAAAACCAGATTTGACCTGGGTGTCTGCCACGCACCCCGCCCTCCCGAGTGTGGTGGCTTGCGTACACACTGCTGCACTCAAGGTTGTAGACAGCATCCAGATTGTTCAAAGAAGGCTGGCAGGCACCAGGATTTGTTTAGATTCTTTTTTATTATATTTTAATTTTTTTTAGATTACAATGATATAATTTCCTATTTTCCTTCTAAACCTCCCTTGTTCTTTTTCAAAATCAAGATCTTTTCTACCTTGTTACATACACGTGTGTGTGTGTGTGTGTGTGTGTGTGTGTGTGTGTGTGTGTAAAACTAAATACATAATTACAGCCTGCTCAGTCTGTATAACGTTACTTGTATGTATATATTGTCAGGGCTCACCTCCTTGGTCTTTTGTTCCTCTTGTTGAGACAAGTCTCACTATGCAGTCCTGGCTGTTCTGGAGCTCTTTATGTAGACCATAATAACCTTTTAATCCAGAGACCTACCTGACTCTGGCCACCTGTCTCAGTCTGTCTGTCTGTCTGTCTGTCTCTCTCTCTCTCTCTCTCTCTCTCTCTCTCTCTCTCTCTTTCTCTCTCTCTCTCTCACGCGCGCACACACACACACACACACACACACACACACTGCACATCAGTGCTGGAACTAAAGACGTATACCACCACACCACCCTTATGTTATTTCTATGGTATGTTTCATAAAAAAATGAGAGAGTTACTTTCCCTGCCCAGCAAATACAGCAAGAGCTAGGAGAAAACAAAAACAAAACAAAACAAAACAAAAAAACAAGAACTGACATAAAATGATACCATAAAAGTAAGCTTACCCTGCAAATCACAAAGATGATTTGTGGTCACCTTACAGCCATTATAAAACAGACAGCAAAAAATAAATAAATATATATATATATATATATATATATATATATATATATATATATATATATATATATATATCTTTCGACAAACTGATTAGAAAAGATTAGAAACAAATGTCCTTTAGGTCTACACCATGTCTCTATGATAAACTAGAGATGGGGTAGAAAAAAACAAAACAATAACAAAAGAAAGAAGTTATAAAATAATGTGAGTGGAAAACCCAATGGCAGCTCACATAGAAATGCAACCACAAATGCCCTCCAAAAAGGAAAGTAGATATTAGCCAGGGGTTGTGGTAGATCTCTGTGAGTTGGAGGCAAGCCTGGTCTACACAGTCACACACTGTCTAAAAAGAAATTGAAGGAAGGAAGGGGGACAGGAAGTGGAACTGGTGGAGGATAGATACACAGTCACTTATGGATAGAGAGTTATTGAATTGTTATACTACATAATTTCGGCGAACCTGTTGCTTTTGGCAGGCACAGGCAATGCAGGAATAAAGGACAGGTTCAAACTGGCCTTGCTCTTACTTCTCTTACCTCTCCACTGACCTGTCTTTGTGAAATCTGTTTAAAACTTCCCCGAGGCACAGTTTTCTGCGCCTTAGACAGTCACACTTTGTATTTTGTGGATTCATTTGACCTCCAGTACTCTCACGTGTGAAGGAGCAGTGAACTGTCGCTATCACTACTTTATTTCCATGCTGTTCTCCATTGTCAGTTAGCGCAGGAATCAGGCACCAGGAAAGTACCAGTTTCTCCCTGGCTTCGTAGAACGCACTCACCCTGTGCTGATGGTTTATATATCCCCGGGAAGCATAAAAATAAACTTTATTTTTCATGGGTAGTTACGTCAGCGTGTGTCCGAGGAGGTACTGCCTGAGAGCCACTTGCACACTGAGGGTTTGTAAGCATGGGAAGCTTTAGCACCAAAGACTTGAGCATTAGTGAGGCTCAGCTGTTAAAGGTCCTTACTGTTCTTCCACTTTAGGTCACTCACAAGTGCCTGTAACCTCAGCTGCAGGGAATCAACACCTTCTACAGACACTTCACTTGTGTGTACGTATACACTCACACACACACAGTCTCACACACAGAGTCTCACACACACTCTCTCACGTACACACACTCACACTCTTACACACACACAGTCTCACACTCTCACACACACACACACAGTCTCTCTCACACAGAGTCTTACACAAGCTCTCTCTCACATACACACACTCACACACACATGCAGTCACACACACACACATACTCTCTCTTTCACACACACACACACATACTCACACTCTCTCACACACACAGTCACACACACACATACTCTCTCACACACACTCACTCTCACACACACACTCACTCTCACACACACACTCACTCTCACACACACACAGTCTCAAACACACTCTCACATACACACACTCACACTCTCACACACACACATCTCACACTCTTAAGCACACACACTCTCTCTCTCTCTCTCTCTCTCTCTCTCTCTCTCTCTCACCATTTAAAACTGCTTTAAAGCACTAAGAGTTTGGTACTCTCCAGCATCCCCCCAGCTCTACACTCCCAAGTCACCAGACTCACAAGAGGACCCCCTCCCACTAGCCTCCCTTTTCTTCTAGACCCTCAGTGAAGTTTTTCCCTCTTCCTTCGGTTCCCTAAAGAGGCTATCAGAAACATCCACAGAAAAGTCCATACAAAGCAGCAAGCCTGACGTCAGCAGGGTAAAAGGTCAAGCGGACCGGTGTTTTCTCAGCCTTCAGATCCGCTTCTGACCTAATAAAAGAGGCGGGCCATGGAGTAGGCCAAAGACCCAGGGGTCCCTGGCTTGTGGGTAAACATCAAACTGCTGGCTCAGATAGATTCACACCGTGGAAGGCCACAGTTCACAGCTTCCCTCTTAGTATTTGTGGATGGGTGGAGCTGGGAAGAAAAGTGGGAAAGGCATCGGGGTTAGAGAGAATTGGCTAGAATAGTGGTTCTCAACCTTCCTAATGCTGAGACCCCCTTTAAAATCTGTTTTAAATTTTATTCTTTAATCTTTTTTTTTTTACAGTCCAGACTTTATCCCCCTCCTGGCTCACCCTCCGACTGTTCCACATCCCATACCTCCCCACCACCGTCTCCACAAGGATGTCCCCACCTTCCCACCCTTTCAGACCTTCCCACTCCCTGGGACCCCACGTCTCTCAGGGGTTAGGTGCATCTTCTCTGACTGAGTCCAGACCCGACACTCCTCTACTGTATATGTCTGGGGGCCTCATATCAGCTGATGTATGCTGTCTGGTTTGTTGATCCAGTGTCTGAGAGATCTCCGGGGTACAGGGTAGTTGAGACTGCTGGTATCCTACAGGGTCGCCCTCCTCCTCAGCTTCTTCCAGTTTTTCCCCAATTCAACCACAGGGCTCAGCAGCTTCTGTCCATTGGTTGGGTGTAAATATCTGCATCTGACCCTTTCAGCTACTTGTTGTGTCTTTCGGAAGGCAGTCATGATAGGCTCCTTTTTGTAAGTGCTCCATGGCCTCAGCCTTGGGTCCTCCCCTTGAGCTGACTCCCAATTTGGGCCTGTCCTGGATCTTCCTTTCCTCAGGCTCTCCTCCATTTCCATCCCTGCAGTTCTTTCAGACAGGAACAATTCTGGGTCAGAGCTTTTGACTGAGGGATGGCAACCCCATCCCTCTTTCTCCTGGAGGTGGGCTCTATGCATCCCCTCTCCCCAGTGTAGGGTATTCCAGACGCTTTGGTATAGTTCCTCACGCATGTTGCGGTGACCTCCAAGCAGAAAACTGTTCCTGTTGCTTCTTTCTAGCTGTAACGTTGCTCTCCCCTTAAGAACTGTAACGTGCCATCTGTGTTTTCCAATGGCTTTAGGCAACCCCTGTGAAAGAGTCATTCAACCCCCACAAGGTGTGGAGACCCACAGGTTGAGACCATCTGCACTAGATGCTGGCTATGAACTGAAAACCTAACTTGTTGTTCAAACACCGCCACGGTGGCGGTGTTCTCTTATACAGAGGACATTGCCCAACTGACTTCTGGATGGTGCTAGCTGACTCTCTCCTGCCCCCTCTGTCTTCCACGGTCCTCCTTAGTCGGGTGATACATGTAAAGGGAAAGACAGGCATCTCAGGACTCCGGAAGACTGCAGTTTGTCATCATTTTCCTGGATTAGTGTGGAATCTTCGAAGATTTCACTAGTTACTTACCTTCACAGCTGAGCCGAGTTCTCAAACTTCTTTTCACTCTTTTCTTTTTTTAATTTGGAAACCCAAGCTTCACACGCAGTTTTCTCTACCCACACCATTTCTACACTTTGGAAATATATTAACTGATTGAGCAGTTGGTAGTTGATTGATCTTGCCTGTGTACACGTGTGGTGGTTATTAAACGGCACTGAAGGGACACTATCATTGCACACACACTTTTTTTTTTCTCTCGGGGTTGATTATTTTCTGGGGTGTAAGTTCCTAGAATTAGAAAAATTAATGGGTACAGAAGTTTGTGTGCGCATGGTTTTTAAAGCCAAAACAGGTGTTGGGTAGTCACCGACTGTTGAATTTGGCCATGTTTGTGCAATATATACAGGTTTAAAAAATTTTTTTAAAGAATTTATCTTACTTTTTAGGCTGGAGAGATGACTCGGCCATTAAAGGCTAGGCTCCCAACCAAAATGTCAAAAAGATTTCTTTTGTTTTAATTTTGTGTATATGTGTATGTATGTGTGTGTCTGTTTGTCTTTATGTTTGTATGTGTGTATATGCATATGTATGTGTGTGTGTGCGTATATGTGTGTCTGTATGTGTATGTATGCATTGGTGTGTGTTTGTATGTGTGTGAATAGGTTTGTGTGAGTGATGCTGCCTATAGAGGCCAGAAGACGGTACTAGAGCCCCCAGAACTGGCGTTACAGGCATTTGTAAGCTGCCCAACATAGACAGATGCTGGGCCCCTAACTCAGGTCCTCTGGAAGAGCAAGGTCAAGCTCTCAGCCCCTATATACAGTTGCTCACGTTTATCCTAGGTATATAGCTTACTTTGCACATACTTACTTGTATCTACAGGACTTTTTGAAAGATGTATTTCCTTTTCTTTGGACAGGACCAGGAGACAAAATGGCATCCTGGGTGCACATGTCACAGAATTCTGGAGGTAAAAAGCAAGCAGTCCATGTATTCTGCTATGTGCCTTGTATGAGTGGGGGCCGTGGTGGTTTTAGGGGTAAAGAAGAAAGCTGCATGACAGCATTTTAAAAAAAAGTTGGCGTGTATCACCTTGCTACTGTTCGCTGGACTGACCCAGCTTCTCATGGCTAAAAGGGTTAACCCAGTTAATGTCATGGTGAAGGACAGGGGGAGCTGAGCTCTGTGGGAGTCTGCCAACTTTCCTCCTCAGGCTTCTCCCCTCATCCTCTTGCTTCAAGGTGAGGGAAGTGCTTGGTTTTCAGCTCCAAATCTGACAAAGCTTTTAGCATCCAATGTGGGTATGGGCTCTCTCTCCATTGAAAGGAGAGATGGGGACAGGGAGGAAGGGGAGGAAAGGAAGGAGCTAGGGTGCCTCTGGGAAAGGTCCAATAAGCAATCCCCTTTGGAATTCCATTGGCTCTCCCTTCAAAGTATTCGGAGAGCCCAGCCAGAGCCCAGCCACTTTCCCCAGCTCTGCTCCCATTGTCTGGTCCACTTGGGTTTCCACCCAAGCTCACCGTTCCTACTTGCTTCCTATCCGTCTGCGAAGAAGACCTCTAGCAATCTGTCTCACTGAGAGTCAAGGCATGTAAGACACTGACTGACCTGCCTCGCTACTGCCCCCCACCCCCACCCCAGACCCCATGGCTGCGGCTCTCTTTCCTGCCTCAGGGCCTTTGCACTTACTGTTAGGACAGTCAGAACTATTCTTCCGCAGGTCTGTCCCTTCATCGATGGGCCCATCCCTCCACTCAAGTTTGCTCACCCTGGACCTTGTCACTTGTATTATAAAAATACTCACTGTGTTTACTTTTAGTATGTCACCCTTCCTCTACCTCCATCACTTGAGCTCAGTGTAAGGGCAGAGCCTCTGTTTTGTTTACTAATGCATATTGCCTGGTGTATAACCCAGGTCCTTCCTGGGTATTGTTGAATGAATAAATTGGAACCAGGCAAACAGAAAGAGGCAAAGCCAAGAAAGGAATGAGTCTGTGTGTCACTGGTAGAGTAATAGTCCCCAAATATGCATGCCTTGGAACCTGCGAATATGTTACTTGACACAAAAGAGACTTTTAAAGTGTGATTAAATTAAGGGGCTTGAGATGGGAAGAATATTCTGGATTATCTGTTGGGCCTGGGATAACCTAAAAGTCTGCACAAGACAGAGCAAGGTGTGTTTTAGACAAGGAAGTCAGTGTGACCGCAGAAACAGTGGACAATTTTACTCTGAATATTAATGAAGAGGCTGCAAGCCAGGGTGCGTAGGCATGCTCTAACAGCAGAAGATGTCAGCGGTTTGTTTCTACCTAGAGCCTCCAGAGAAACACTCCTTTTTGAGGCCATTGTTAGAACTTCAAGTGAGGAGTGGAGGGAGGCTGCGGTACTGTCACAGCCTCCAGGGGACACGCACAAGGAAGCACTGAAAAGTTGCTTATCAGCCAAGATGTGAATCTTCAGAGCCTGGAGAGAAATATGGCTGAGCTTGGAGTGACCTGAGTTCAGCTCATGACTCAAGCCAAACTGGCAAACCGTAGGTCTCGGGCCCTACAGCCTGCAGCAGGGTCAGGCAGGAGGCTAAGGGTAGATTCTCATGTACTCTGTGGGTATATAGTGCTGTTTGCGGGTGTGATATTAATCTTGTCCTCCTAAAGATCATTCTACAAAAAAATAGAAACATATTTTCAGAAAGGGTCTTCACAGAACAAACTAAAGGATCATGGACTGATGGTCCATCTCAAATACAACTAGTGTGGGGGGCTGAACTCCTGCAGGCGAATCTCTTGAGTTCAAGGCTGTTAGTCTACGTGGTGAGTTCCAAGACATCTAAGGGTTACATAGTAAGACCCTGTCCCCCAAATCAAAAGAACACCCCGTTAAATGCAACTAGTGCTTAAATGCATTAAATGTGGCTAGTTCTAGGAGACTAGAGGTGAAGAGAGGGCAGTTGGGATAGGTCCCTCTGAGGCTATCAGCGGTCCCACTGGACATCTGGCATCCATTCTTGTTCTATGCTAAGAGGCACAGGATGGACTCAGGAAAAGTCATGGTCTTAGGTCCAGAAAACTTAGAGCCGGTGGAGAGGCTACACACCATGAGAAAAGGGGTCCTGGGATCATAGAGACAACCCTTGAGCTGGAGGCTCGGAAAAGCTGGTGCTAGCGTCCAGCCCAGTGCAAAGGCCTGAGCCCGGGAGAGCTGACAGGATCTCTGTTGTATATGGGTGGCCATCTGAGATGAAATGACCCTGCTTAAACAGCAAGGCACCCACATACATGAGGGGTGGGGGGGGATACTTCTCCCTCCTCAGCCTATTGTCCTACTCAGGCCTTCTGTGGATTGGTTGATGCCCATGCATCTTGGGAGGGGCAGTTTACTTTGCCAACTCTACCCATTTGAATGCTAAAGCCACCTGGAAAACCCCTCACAGACACACCTGAAATAACGTCTAATTTGGGCAAGCCATAGCCCCAGCCGAGTTAACACATGACACTAACCACCACTGCTGTTCTCTGTGCAGAGCCCTAGCTTGTGGGCCATGCTTTCCCACATCCTGCGCCCCCCTGGACCCAGCCCCTGCCACCTAGCTGTCTGTTCTCCATGCATCAAGAGGCCTTCAATGTTATCTGCTTTCTTGACATCTTTATACCCCAAAGGGCCCACAAAGGATCACCCACAGTCTCTCTGCTTCTTACCAGATGTGGCCCTGCCTGGCTGACACCCCCTTTCCTGGACTAGGCACATATACTCAATCTTCCATGTATCCAATTCCCTATTGCGTGTGGTACTCTATGCTCAACTCTCTAAGGGGCTGGCAGGTGTGTTCCAAAATAGCCCCATCACACCTCTGCTACTGGTTGGTGGGCCCAGGGTCACCTCCACATCTCTCTATGTCCAAGTGTGATCCCGTGATAACACAGGCTCCTTAGCTCTGGTTTGTTTCCTGAGATGCTGAGCCCTGATGTGTGGTAGAGAGTGGTCAGAGAAACTGTGGCTCTTACCCGGGAGTCCCAGGACCTGTGTTGCCAGGTTCAACAGGAGGGCAAGATCCATCTGCATCCCCGCTTCTCGGAGACCCCTGCATCCCATTTCTCTACTTTGGTTGGTGGGGGGGGCTTTATAGTTCTGACCAATAAAGGAACTAACAACTCTCTCCTTCCCTGCCTTCCTCCCTCTCTTCTTTCTTTTATTTTATTCCTTTCCTTCCTTCTTTTAGATGAAGCAAAAGATGCTACACTCAAAAGGGAAAAACCCTATAAGATCTTTTTCAAAGATCTCTTTCTTTTCAAAGAAAACGAAATAGCTTCGAGGAAAAGGGTAAGGTTTTCTTAAGATCAGAACCCCCCCCCGTGTACCCCCCCCCCCAAAAAAGGTTAGAGCCATGAACCTTCAGCCATAGATCTCACTAGTTTTACGGGTTAACACATGCTGTCCGATACTGGTGCACCTTGTTCTGTTTGGCACCATTCTGGGAAGACAGTGTTCTTGCAGAGGACAGGAGTGCACAGGGACCTAGTGGGAGAAGAGTGCTATGCCCTTACCAACTAGCTCCACAGGCTTGGTTCACACTCCTTCCTGAGTCTGAACCCCAGGGTTTTCATACTGCTGCGTTTCTGAAATTGGGTCTAGCTTGCACAGGTGGCATGTTGTACCTCACTGGATGAGCACAAAGTGAAAGTACGTACATCTTTCTGTGGATAGCGCCTTGGGATCGATAGTTCCCACAGTCAGAGCTGTATGAGGGGACAGCAGAGCCTTCACGGTGGTGACAGGGACTGAGTCCTCAAGAATAATGCAAAGTGTGTCAAAGCTGTTACGGATAAACGAGTTTATATGTGCTTTGGGGAGAGAGGGAAAGAAGCGGGAGGATGGAGAGGCAGGAGGATTATTTTTAGAGTAATTTGGAATAAAAAAAAAAATCAGCAGTGGGCCTGAAATTTAACTTTTCTTCCCAAATGGATTAAAGGAGTCTCCTGGCCCCCAGTAGGATGAATAAAACAGCTAGACACATGGGGTATGTTCACCGAGGGGTGGCTTTTCTCTGAGCACTGTGTGCGTTGTTGAGCTTCACACAAGATTCAACTGAGAGAAGCTGGAAGCCATCTAAGAGTGGGTTTTCACAACTTCTGTGGGAGTCTGTCCTCCATTAAGCTTTCAGCTCCAGTGAGCAAAAAGCCTTTGAAATGCCCCTATTTTCCCTGCATCTAACCTGGAGAGACATTCTCCTGCCTCCGTTTCTGAGATGTTTTCTATAAAGCCCACCTTTTGAACAACGTGACACTTGGCTGCTTTAAAACTCCTTTCTTGCTTCTGCACCCTGCGCAGGAAAGAATGACAAACCACAACATGAAAATCTACCAAAAGAGTACGTTTTCGTCCCGAATGAAGAGTCGCTCACACCTTGGCCAGCTGGCTTTTTTTGCTGAGGCAGGTGGCAGCTCCTATGAACGTCTGGGACTAGATCCCGCTCTTATTCTCAGACTGACAGAAGGTAAGTGCGGTGGTTCGAATAGGTTTAGCCTCTATAGACTGTGTGATCAAATGCCGGGCTCGTAGGTAGGTGGTGTCTGTTAGGAGGTGAGGCCTTGCTGGAGGAGGTGTGGCCTTGCTGGAGGAGGTGTGGCCTTGCTGGAGGAGGTGTGGCCTTGCTGGAGGAGGTGTGGCCTTGCTGGAGGAGGTGTGGTCTTATTAGAGGAAGTTTGTTGCTGTGCAGGCATTGTAATCCTAAATGTTTAAACTATGCCCACTGTGAAACAAATCCAGCCTCCTGCTGGCTTCCTGCTAATCAAGGTGTAGAAAGAACTCTCTGCTCTTCCAGCACCATGTCTGCCTGCCTGCTGCCATGCTTCCTGCCATGATGATAATGGACTAAACTTCTGAAACTATAATCTGGGCCCAGTTCAATGCTGGGCTTTATGAGAGTTGCCTTGGTCATGGTGTCTCTTCACAGCATGAAGTCCTAGACAGTAAATCAACATTACTCTTAGTCATTCACATACACACACACACACACACATACACACACACACACATATATATATGTATAACTTGGTATTTCATATACATATATACATGTATATATGTATATATAATTTATGTACATTGGTATTTCATATACATATATACACACATATATAACTTGTTTATTTTTATTTTATGTACATTGGTGTTTTACCTACATGTGGGTGGGAGTCAGATCTCCTAGAACAGGAGTTATAGGTAGCTGAGAGCTGCCATGTGGGTGCTGGAATTGAACCTGAAAGAGCAGCCTGTGCTGCTGACTATAAGCCATCTCTCCAGTTCCTATTCTTAGTCTTAGGATGTTGTTTGGATATTTGCTATTCATCATAGGTTTGGGAGATTTTCTGGTGCTCAGAGAGACAAAAATCAATGCTTCTCTATTGTGGGATAAGCCTACCAGAGACCATAGCATGAAGAAGTCCCCCCCACACACACTTTTTTTGTTTTCTCTGTGTAGCCCTGGCTGTCCTGAAACTCAGAGATCTATCTGTCTCTTCATCTTTTGAGATTTAAGGCCATCACAGACATTCTTAAAGTCAAAAGGAAAGTCTTTATTGTTGGACAGTGGCTACATTGGGGAACTTTGCCCAAATCATGTGGCCCCAAGTTTCACAGCCATTTGTCATTTATGTAAAACAACACACACACACACACACACACACACACACACACAGACACACACACACACACACACACACACACACACCTGGTTGGTATACTTTAGTTAGCAAGACACAGAACTAAAAAAAAAAAAGAAGCCATAAAAGCAAGGTTAGTACATTTGGGGCTTTTTATTTGTGGACTTTTCTAGAACTATGGACCAGGTCTTTGCTCCCACCTTGGCAGGTATCCGGGCCTGTGTGTTGGATTTAAAGGCCAGAATGGTGCCTATAACATGGTGTCATTCATGTTGAGTTCTGAGGCCTGATATAGTGTGGTGGGTAAGATCTTGGCCATAGGCTTGAGAATAAGAAGAAAGCAGCTTAGGTAAGAAGACACTTTCCCAAGAAGATCTTACTTCTTCCCCTGCTTTTGGGAAGTAAGTCAGTACCTTGCAAAAGAGGTGCCGATCCTTGCTGCCCTAGCAGTCCTCGGAAAACTAGAAATCACAGCTTTGCAGGTGATCCAGCCTCCTCTGTGTCATTACTGTGGTACAGGACAGCTCTGGCCTCTCACGACTCAATGCCATAGGACAGGCTCCTCCAGAGGAAAAGAGTCACTCTCTGAGGCTCTCTCAACAATGCGGCAGGTTGCACAGACAAGCAATTGGGAACTTTCACTTAAAGACTTCTCCCTCTAAGTGCATCTCAAATAAGAAACTCATCTGAGTGAAGTCACTTTTCCTCAACCTCACAGTCTCTGTATGATTCTGATTTTAAAATATTTTCTAGACTCATATATAATATATTTATATATAAATTATATTTACATATTTGAATATATTTATATTCTATTTAAATATATTTATATTACATATGAATATATTATAATATATTATTCTGTGTATTGACATATTATATATAATATATTATATATATTAATATATTACATATAATATACATAACACACATAATATTATATATATGTGTGTGTGCGTTTGTCTGTCTGTCTGTGTGAGTGTGTAAAATAAGCCAGTGGTCTCACTTGTGAAGTCTCAATCCCTGTATTTCTGTGTTTGCACTAGTGGTGAATGGCTAGGTCACCAGCAAAGGAAATTTACAGATGTCTACATGCCAGCGGCAGATCGGTTTCTTACACCTGCTCCCTCTCTACAGTCACAGTGAGACGTTGGCTTTGCTTTTAGAGGGAACGCCTCTAAACCAGTTGTGGAGTGGCACTCCTGCAGTGCCAGAGCTCAGGGGGCAGAGGCAGGAGAATCAGAGTTCACGGCCATCCTCTGCTCTAGAACACGTCTGAGGTCAGCCGGAGTTACAAAGGAGCCTATTTAGGGGGAAAAAAAGTCAGCAATGGTAACACAACACATGCCTTTAATCCCAGCACTGGGGGGGGGGCGGGGGGCAGAGGCAGGTGGCTCTCTGAGTTTAAGGCCAGCCTGGTTTAAAGAGCGAGTTCCAGGACAGTCGGGGTTGTGCAGAAAAAACGGTTCCTGGAAAAACAAACAGAAACAAATACAAGCACACCAACAACTCTGAAGAGGCTGTGTTGCAGGCTCTGTGAGCCCAGATATGTCTCACTGCGCTTCAAAACCCCAGTGCATGATGGGATGGAGGTGTTTTGGGAAGACAACTGTGAAAACTCAGGCCAGATGTAAGATGGTGTTAAGGAGTTGTTGGTTTGTTGGGGGTGACGATGGTGGAAACATTAAGGCTCAAGGAGGTGGAGTCATCTTACATCTCTAAGCAAATGCAGAATTCAAGTCAAAGCCTGCCTGACTCCGAGGTTCCCTGCAATGGATATTTTGTTAATAATTATGATAATTACTGTGGCTTTTATGATTGATCATAAAGTGAAATGACTCATCCCAAGTATATTGCCTGAACAGTAGCGGCTAGTAGGGATTGAGAAACTACTGTGTGTTTTATGTTCTCCGGCTTCATTTCCTTCTCCCAGCACCATTGTGAAGTAGAGGAATGTTCCTATGTGGGCTACCTTATGCTCTCCTAATTGGCCACATTGAGATGGCAGTGGCTTCCAATCCCAGGGGTTTAAATTCTCAGTCACGTATCAGGTTCTCTGCTAAAGGAGCAATCCCTTGCTCGTTGCTAAAGGGCTCTGGAAGCTTCTTGGCAGTCACATAGCTCCGCATCTGTTCCATGATCATCAGCACGTCGACAGCCATGAGCTGTGGGTGGAAGAACAGTCTTCACATAAATGAGGAAACTGAGGCACGGAGAGAGCGGAGGTCTCTCTCCCAGTTAGTTAGAGCTAGAAACCCCGTGCATCTGCGGGAGAACTCCTGGCGCAGCCCAGGCCCTCTGCTTGTTTAGGAGGTAGTTATTTCCGACCTGCGTGGTTAGGGAGAGACTGTACTCTGTCGGTTTCTCGCAGAATGGATGTGGAAGTGTAGCGTTTTCCAAAGTGAAGAAAACGGGAATGTTTTTTTTTTTGGAATTCCAAGTTGGTTCCCTGCAGAGTAAAACTGGTTGTCATCCTTTCCAAACTAGTTACTTTGCCGGAGGGCAACGCTCTTCTGCTAAGCCTGGATTCGCAGCATATGTGATAACGCTTATTCTTGGAAAGCTAGCAAATTAAACATACGTCTATTTCAATGTCTTCAAAGGTACGGACAGAAAGAGGACCGTCCACGAATTCATCAATGACCAAAGAGACAGATTTCTACTTGAGGTATTAAAAGCAATTTCTTTCACCTGTTAGGAGACTTCATGCATAGTATTATAGTCCTTGGCATTAGATTTTGAATGGCTCATTCCTGTGTTTATTAACTAGAACAATATTTACTGAGTACTTATTACATGCAAAGCCATTATAAAATCCCCTCCCTTAGGAGAACTTGCATCCACACAATCTGTACCAGTAGCCTGGAAAGTGTTTTTTTTTTTTTAAATAGAGGACGATGTTGGGCCCCAAGATCTCTGTTTTTCCCAATTCTGTCTGTGACAGCCTCACCAGCCCTTGACAAACTAATTTGATTTAGATTTTGCTGACATTCTGGTTGATGATGGTGGGAGTCAGAACATACATTCTGGAATCTTCCCACTTTCTTTATAACCATTCAGGCCAGAGAGAAACAGCTTTGTAACAAGGAAAGAAAATATTGAAATCAGCCCGGAGAGGCCTAAGAGGCAGAGTTTCAAAGCACTCCAGAGCAAAGCTTCTGGGGTTCTCTTCTTGTGGCGTCAGCCTGTGACACCATTCCTGTGACTGTAACAGTGAACACACAGTACAGCCAGCCAGGGAAGATCTTAACGTATCTAATAATAGAAGGTTTTATTCTGTCCTCAGTGACCTTGAACTAGAACCCAGACCATGTGACAATCTGTTACTTATCGTCCTCGCGTGCCTATTAATTTACCACAGGCAGAGTAGAGACACGGCTTGCAGCCCTGGGGGAATGATTGCAGATAGAATCAGTTGGCTGTTGTTTATACCTCTGCTGTCAAGCCCTAATCATTTTAAGACAGTCAGTTTCTGTTAGGGTCTTGAGATGCTAGCAAGTCGATGAAAATTTATTTGATTTTCCCTCATTTCGTGGCACACATTTTTGGGATACAGGCTGAAGTTCATGCTTACCCTGGAGGCCAGCTGCAACCAACAAGAAAGAACTCAGATAAACTTTACCATCTGTGAATAGAACCCCATTCTTGCTAATATTATTAGTTCCCAGGTGTGATTTTGGCCTTCACCTCAAAGACTTGTTAATGTAACTAATGTCTTGGCCAGGACAAGGCAGTTCTTGGCAGATTTCTTGGGACTTGAATGCATTTGGGGGGTCAATGTGCCTCATCCTCTGCTCCGGTATTTTTTCCAGTTCCCCAAGCAGGTTGATAACATGCCCCCAAGAGATATAATAAAGTCAATGTATCACTAAGACTATATAGCTGGAAAAAAAATCGACCTTGCCCAAACAATGTCTGGCTCTGGCCTTTTCTTCTAGAAGGTGGCCTATGCCACAGCCCATAAGGATGTCTTCGAGGTGAAGCTGACCACACCTGCCAGTCTTAGCATGGCCGTGTCAGGAAAACCAACAATGTGGCTGTTTGGGGTCATACCAAGAGGGTCAGGGGACTGAAGAGATGTCAGGCAACTAATCATGTCTGTAGAATGAAACGTCACTGAAAATTCTGGCCAGGGAATCTCAGTTGGTTGGCTACACTGTGTGTGCATTGATACAGATGCAGGAATGGAGGCATGGGCTGACTTCATGGAGAAGGAGACCTAGAAGCTTTGTACCTGGAGAGCCCCTCAACCAGTGGTTCTCAACCTGTGGGTCTCGACCCCTTTGGGGGCTGCCTATCTGATAGTGTGTATATCAGGATGTTTACATTATGATTCATAACAGTAGCAAAGTGAGAGTTATAAAGTAGCAACATAATAACTTTATGGCTGGGGGTCACCACAGTGTGGGGACCTGGATTACAGGGTTGAAGCTTTAGGAAGGTTGAGGACCACTGCTCTAAACCCTGCCTTGCCGGGCTCTTCCTCTGGCCGACTTTAGAGTTTCCTTTCCTTGTAATAATCTGTACCCAGGAGTTTTGTGAGACCCAGAAACCTGAAGCTATTTGGGGGACTCATCAAATTTGCCAGCGGTGTCAGTCGTGAGAGGGGGGATGGGATGAGTCCCTCAAGTTTTGCACCTTGAATAACTTAATGATTTTTTAAAAACTGAATGTTCTCATAGCACCCTGCCTTGTTTCTTTCACCCCCGCTTTTTTTCTCTGTTCCCCTACCCCTCCCTTTTTAAAAGTTTTATTTATAGGATGTGAAATTCTCAATTAAAACGTAAATGTTAATGTATTGTGAGTTTAATACTATGAACGATTTTTATGCCAGTAATTTGACACGGATGGAACCAATTTCTGGAAAGTTACAAACTATTGAAGCTTATCCAAGAAGGAAGTACATAGTAGCTTTAGATCACTGTACAAATTGAATTTGTAGGCAAAAGAAAGAAAAAAATCCACATTCACTAGTTAATTCTACCAGATATTTTAAGAGAAAAAAAAAACTAATCTTACATAACCTGTTAACACCAAGAATTTGTCCTGATCTGTGAAGTAAAGACATCACAGACCCTATGAGATGACTTAGTGGGTAAAGGCACATGGCTCCAGGCCTTATATACGAGCTCAATATCTGGGACCAACATGGCGGAAGGAGAGAACTGACTTTTATAATTTGTCCTCTGACCTTGTGTCCCTGCCTAACTGATAATAGCTGAGAGATGCACTACACTAACTAACTAACTAACCCACTAACTAACTAACTCACTCACTCACTCACTCACTCATTCACTCACTAACTGTAATAAATCTTTAAAGATAAGAAAGTGAGAGGCAAACACTCCAAACAAACTTCAACAAATCAAATATGATAATACACAAAAAGGATAAGCCATTATGGCTAATTGGGGCTTATCCTAAGCATGTGAAAGCAGCTTAACATTTGAAAACGGATAAACACAACACACATCAACAGATTAGAAACGAAAAGCCATATAATCATCTCAACAGATATAGAAAGAGCATTCGTCTATATCCAAAGTGTGTTCTTTTAAATAATGTCATTCTTATCCTTTGATAATTACACACACGTGCCAACGCGTTCCAGATCAACCCCCACCTTCTTAGCCACCCACTGTCTTTTCTTTACTAGTAATGTATTATTTATTTAAATACGCTTTTCCCAAAACTTTTTATTCTCTGTGAGTTTCATGTCATGCACCTCAGTCCTGCCCATCTCCTCATCCTCTGGTATCCGCCCTCTGCCCTTGCAACTCCCTCCCCCACCCCAAGAAACAACACTATAAATATCACAACCAAATCTCCTTGTGGGCATAGCTGTGTGCCCACAGTATACCCTGTTGTTCACATCTTTACTTGCGAATGTTCATTGCAGTGAGCAGTAGGTCTGGTTTGAGGCCTCTGCCTATACCATCAATGTTGGATCCTCACTGGGACTCCTCTCTGATATCCTGTGTGTCATGGAGAGCCTGGGGACGCAGCCTTTCACTTGCTCCAGCAGTTCATAGAGATGTTGGGATGGGCCAACTCAAAGCCTTTAATTAGATCTGGCCTGGGTGGTAGCTGAGTCGGTCAGTCCCACAGCTTTCCTACACCCTTACCGTTAAGATGCTCTCTTCAGCTTGCGCTCTCTCTCTCTCTCTCTCTCTCTCTCTCTCTCTCTCTCTCTCTCCCTCTTTTCCCCTCTCTCTATCCCCTCCCCCAGCCAGCTCACCAGTGCCCCCACTGCTAGGACCAGCTCTGCTTAGAGAGGTGCAGGGCCCACTCTTCTGAGTGCTGTAGCAGGCGGGCCAGGAGAGGGGCTAGCTCTCCCACACTTAGTACCTCAGGGCAGACTGGGGAGGGGGCAGGAGGAAGTGTCACAGCCAGTGAGAGGCGGGGCCAACTCTGCACCGCCTTTGAACATCATCAAGGTCCCAGGAGACAGCCCAAACCATGCCCAAACCAGTCTGTTAAATGAGCCACAGACTCTACACAGACCCCTCCTGCTACATGACCATGGACCCAGACATGGCCCTCATTCGCAGCACTGGGCCGGGACTTGACCGTGGCCTCAGGTGACAGGGAAGGCTGCTCACACCAGGCTCTTCTCCACCTTCACATCTCCAGTTCTGCCTCTCTTCACAAAATTTTTTTCTCTCCCATCTGTCCACCACCTACTTGGCACACCGCGAAAGAATACGGACCGACCCCCTCTCAGCAGCAGTGCGATGTCACGCCCACCTCCAATCCTCCAAGCCCGTGTTTTGTTTTGTTTTGAGTTTGTGAAGTGTCACAATCGCTGTGAATTTGTTTATGTGCGCATTTTTCTGTTGTGTCCTGGAAAACACGGTTTTCTTAACACCGTTCACAGCTCTGGCTCTTACAACGATGCTCTTCCCCAATGATTCCCGAGCCTCCCGGAAATTGATGTTAATACACACTGTTCCATTTAAGTCTCCTACTCTGTTTGTTGGCCAATTGTGAGTCTCTGTGTTTATCACGATCTACTGCGAGGAGCTGTCAGTAGGTGCAGCAATATGCCATTAGAAGTTGTCCTGTCTGCCTTTACATCAACTTGACATAAGCTGGAGTCATCGGAGAGGAGGGAGTATCCGTTCAAAAAGAAATGCTTCCATAGAATCTGGCTGTAGGCAAGTCTGTGGGGGTATTTTCTTTACTCGTGATTGATGTGAGAGGACCCAGCCTGTGGTAGGTGGGACTAC
Organism: Micromys minutus; assembly: GCF_963924665.1. Taxonomy (NCBI): domain Eukaryota; kingdom Metazoa; phylum Chordata; class Mammalia; order Rodentia; family Muridae; genus Micromys; species Micromys minutus. The sequence goes on along the minus strand of NC_137957.1, from coordinate 37,954,924 downwards.
CCTTGAGCTGGTACTCCTGGGTTTTATAAGAAAGCAGGCTGAGTGAGCCTCTAAGCAGCCTTTCCCCATGGTTTCTGCATTAGCTTCTGACTCTCGGTTCCTAGACTGTTGGAGTTCCTGCCTGCACTGCTTTTGATGATGAACTGTTATATGGAACTGTGAGTGGAATAAACCTTCTCCTCCTCAAATTGCTTTGGGTCATGATGTTTCATCACAGCAATAGTAACCCTAAGACAAGAGTCGCTCTAACACTACGTCCACTTAGCAGAATTACAGTAGTAGATTCTCCACTAGGGTTCAGGGCCTATCTAGATACAAATTCTTGACCCTAATAGCAGGGCTAGGTATGGGTTCTACCCTGTGAAGCAGGCCTTAGGTCCAATCAGTAAGTGGTTTCTACTCTTGCAGTGGTGAACGCATCTTGCTGGGCCATTCATTATTGTAACTCAGCGCTCACAGTTGAGTGAAAGTGATGATTACCTCCCTGCGGGTAGTGTGAGAATTCCTAGCACTGTCTGGTAGGGATGATGCTTTCTCCATGATCCATGACCCAATATGTGGTGTCCTCAGCAATACATAGCCTCCGTTAGGTTTCCAGTGCTGTGAAAATTCCACGACCCAAGAAAGGAAAGGGCTTTGTGTCATCTTACACTACCAGATATGGGTCTATCACTGTGCACTGAGGGAAATTAGGTTGGAAACTCAAGCAAGGCAGGAACCTGGAGACAAGAACTGAAGCAGAAGTCATGGAGGAGTGCTGCTTCCTGGCTTGCTCCCCTTGGTTTACTCAGCACGTTTTCTTATACCATCGAGGACCACTTACCCAAGGAGTAGAACCACCCAAAGTCAGTTGGACCCAGCCACAATCAGCTGCCTCTGCCCACAGTTATATGGGCCAGCCCACAGTTATCAGGGTCCACCCACAGTCAACTGAGCCCACCCACAGCCAGATGGCCCTGCCCACAGTCAGCTGGGCCCTCCCACAGTCAGCTGGTACCACCCACAGTCATCTGGGCCTACCCACAGTCAGCTTGTACCACCCACAGTCAGCTGGCCCTGCCCACAGTCAGCTGGGCCCTCCCACAGTCAGCTGGGCCCTCCCACAGTCAGCTAGCACCGCCCATAGCCATCTAGCACCACCCACAGCCAGCTGGGCCCCGCCCATAGTCATCTGGGTCCACATACATCAATTATTAATAAAGGTGTCTCACAGGCTTGCCCACAAGCCAATCTTATGGTGGCATTTTTTTTCCCCAGTTGAGATTTCCTCCTCTCTGATGACTCTAGCTTGTTCCAAGTTGACAAAAGCTAGCCAACACAAGATCTTATGGTCGAGTGTTGGAGGCTCACCAAGAGCAATGTCAATAGCCAATAATGTTTAGAGGGCAGTGGAACTCCATGATCAACAACTCAAAAAGAGTAGTGCATTCCTGGCACTGGGCTGATGTGTGTTTATTGTCTAGCATGGGGTGTGCAGTTGGGGCCTTTAAAGGAGGTCATGCAGAAAACTGCTACCCTGTATACATACACACCCACAAGAGAGGCAGCTTCATGTGGTCTCATAATTCATATGCTATAATAAAAAAAGATAGTTGTCAAAATCATATTTAAGGATCTAAGCAGATCTCTCTGGGTTTGGTTAAATAACCCACACCCCCAGGCCAGCCTGGAGAAATCCATTCCTGTATCCAGTGTTGAAACTGATTTCTATTGGAGGAGAAGATGGAAGGCTTGGTTGCTACAGATAGCCTGGTTTCCTTGTGTTCAGAAAACCAGAATGTGTCATGGGTAACAGATGAACCTATTCTGTGAAGGGCACCTGTTTTGTTTTGTTGCATTGATTGGTAGGGAGCAGACATTTTAGAAGAACACAAAGGCTTTTCATGAAGGCTAGTGGGAGAAGGCTTAATTAACCTCGTGAGATACAGGCCCCCCTCTATGGGTGTTCTTACTACTTCCGACCCATGATCCCTTGCTGCAGGTCTCAGTCCCCTCTATGGAGATTCCCTTGAAACGTGCCATGGAACGTTCTTGACCCATTTTTGTTTTTAATGCTCCCAGTACGCAGTGTCCACCAAGAAAAACACAATCAAGAGGTTTGAAAGACTCATAGCCAGGAAAGAAAGCCAACTCAAAAGAGCTGAGAAAAAGCTCCAAGATGATGCGTTGTCTTTTGAAGAGTTCCTGCGAGAAAATGACCAGAGATCTGTAGATGCTATGAAAATGTTAGTGTCACTCTAACTTCTTCCTCTTACTCTCTTCCCCTTCCTGTCCCTTCTCTCCCCATTCCCTCACCCCCATGTTCATGGCCGACCTATACTCCCCCCCCCTCTGCCTTTCTCTGTCTCTACTTCTTCAATTCCCCTCCCCATGCCCAAAATGAACTCTATTCCATACTATAAAAAAAAGAAAAAAGAATGTTAGCATGTCAGTGTCTCTTTTCTGCTGGTACCCTTCCCCCAGAGTCTTTGCTTGCTTGTTTTAGTTTCTTGGGAAAACAAACGAACTAGCCAATCTGTGTTCCTTTTTAGGGCAGCACAAGAAACAATAAACAAACTCCAAATGACATCGGAGCTCAAGAAAGCAAGCATGGAAGTTCAAGCAATAAAGAGGTGAGGGGGGTCTTTCCTCTGCCAATCCCCACATCCCATTGTGACTCTAATGCCCAGCAAAGCTGGTGGGAATAGCTCTAGCCGCCTGGTGGTACCCTGTCTATCAACTGTGCCTGCCTAGGTATCGGAACATAGGCATCTCCCTAGGAAGGCTCCCTTGCAGAAGCAGAGAAGGTTATTGGAAAAAAAGCAAAACCATGTCAGGAGTTGAAAAGGGTTTTGTTCCCCTTGTGTGCCTCCTTTTCATTCGTTGTTATGACCCCTGTCACCCCACATTTATGCATCTCAACTGGGATGTGTTTGATGATCACCTTACATTCATCGTTGGCGGGTTTTGTACGCAAACCCCCTAGCAGAATCTCACATTGATGTTAAAATTAAGATCTTTACTGAGAAAACTCACAGGATCAGGGATGGGTTCATATTATGACATCAGTGACCCCTTTCCAAACCTGTCTGCTCCTTCTGTGTTCAAGGGAACTCAGTTGAATCATTTTCAGTGTATAAAAGGCACTTGTGACCACTGGGAGGCACTAGGTTCATAATCCAAAGTACAAGTTTCAAACAGATTCTGGCCATAGTAGCTTTTTCTGTTTCAAAGACTAAGTTTGAAGATACTTCAAGACCTTCCTCCCCTACTTCCAACTGTTATGAAGTTCTTGGGACACCTCCAGCATGTTTTACTTTTAATTAAAAAAAAAATATTTATTTTATGTATACAAATGCCATTTTCAGAAACACCAGGATCAGGCATCAGATCCCATTTCAGATGGTTGTGAGCCACCATGTGGTTGCTGGGAATTGAACTTGGGACCTCTGGAAGAACAGCCAGTGCGCTAAACCACTGAGCCACCCCTCCAGCCTTACTTTTAATTTATAGATAGTGCTTTGCTATTTTACCCAGGCTGGGTTAGAACTCACTCTGTAGCTCAGGCAAACCTTAAACATCTTGCCTCAGTTTCCCAACTAGCTGGGAAGGTTTCAGGTGTGCACTACCAGGTCTGTCTAGAGCATCGGCCTTCAACCTTCCTAGCGCTGCAATTTAACCCTCGTGTTGTGGCAACCCCCAGCCATATTTTATTGCTACTTGTGCAGTTTCGCTACTATTATGAATGGTAACGTAAATACTGGATATCCAGGATCTCTGATGTATGACCCTCAAAGGACAAGGGGTAGGAGCCATTGCTTTAGCTGCTCCTATCTGTCTGCTTCCATGTGTGAGTAGAGGAGGTGGTATCAGCATTAAAGACTAGGCTCTGCTGAGTGACCACTTGGCGACACCTCTACACAGGGACCTTGCTCATTGCTTATGTGCCTCACCATTCTAGAAGGGTGATGGCGATAACGGAGCGTACACAGGGACCTTGCTCATTGCTTATGTGCCTCACCATTCTAGAAGGGTGATGGCGATAACGGAGCGCCCGCTTGTGTAGAGCCATTGAGGGGGAAACTCTTCTTCCCTTTGCGGCGTGGCAGCTTGAGAATGGAGAGCATTTGAGAAGGAGAAACGGCTTTCTCTGGACTTTCCAAGGAAGCCATGCAATCATTTCACCTCGTGGTAGAATGACAGGCTTCTGCCATCTCCCAACCACTGAACCCGAGGAACTGTGCACTGACCCCCGAAGGCCACTCGCACTGGGCTGAGGGAAGGCTCTCATGGGAGGGACTGAGGCTGAGCGCTTGAGGTGACAAGGCAGTGGTAAGGGTACTTAATGAGGTTCTGACTGAGGACAACAGGCTTGGGCCTTCCTGTTCTGTTTTCAGCTTTGCTGGGTCTGTTTGAAATGCGATTGGGATAAACCAGCACGAAGCCGGGAAAAGCATTTGGCTTGAGTCTCTAGGTATTGCTGGTGAAAACTCGGGCATCTGTCTAAGGTCTTCCAGAGGAAGGGAACAAGAACATCCGTTTTTTCAAGATTTATACGTAACGATGTGTGTCTGTGGGCATGCGCACTGGCGCAAGTGCCTGCCGGGTTAGAGGCTTTGTATCTCCCTGGTGGTTGTGAGCCAACTGATGGAGTTAAGCTTGGGTCCTCTGCGAGAGCGGTACGCTTTCTCACCCTCCCATCCATCTCTCCAGCCCCAAGGACACCTGTCTAAATGCTGTACTGAGCTTGCAGCCATGCGGGCTTCCTGCACACTGTGACACAGTCGCTCCCTTTCTTCACCTCACATACCTACTGTCATCTTTTTCACCTTCCGAGTTCTTTATATGCCCAGAGCTTAATAGAATATAAGGGTTCTGACAGAAATGAACCCGCCGAGTAAGTCTGTCAGCAGACCATGGTATAGGAGCATTGTTGCTGGGTCCTTCTGCTCTAATGCCAGCCTCTGGGCGTATTCTGGTCCGATCTTTCAGAAGTGTGTATACTCTGTGCTTGTGTTTGCAAGTTTGGTGAGGTGTGCCACCGTGCGAGCAAACGACGGAGAAAGGGCGTTTGTAGCCGTGTAATTACAATCCTCGTTTCTTTTGAAGTGAAATAGCAAAAACAGAGTTCCTCCTCAAGGAGTACATGAAATACGGATTTTTCCTGCTCAAGTTGTCCCCGAAACAATGGCAAGTGCAGCAGTCTCAAAAAAGAGCCCAGTCATCCAGAAGTAGCCACGTTCTCCCAAAAATCTTGGAAAGTAAGTCACGGGTCTTAAGTCAAGCCAATGCCCCTAGCATGTCCTGCTCAATATTTCAATAGTCAGAATGTGTTTGATTTGTATGCGCATTGGCGTTTTGTCTGCTTGTCTGTCCATGTGAGGGGTCGGATCCCCTGGAACTGGAGTCACAGACAGTTGTGAGCCATCATGTGGTTGCTGGGAATTGAACCCCAGGTCCTCTGGAAGAACGGCCAGTGCTCTTAACCACTGAGCCATCTCTCCAGTCCTATTCCTAACTGTGTTATCATATGTTATCAATTTGGAAAGTCAGCTTAGTTTCAGATATAAGCAATAAAAATGAACATATTGACAAATAAAAATTACATTATTTATAGATGACATAATAGCATCTCAAAACTATTATTAAAGGTTCCATGCTATATTATTATGCTATAGTGTGATCAATGGATACAAAATCAATTATACTTTGTTAACCTAACATACTAACTTAATAAACTAAATTTATTCACTGGAACTGTACAAATACCTTGAAGCCAGGAAAACAACAACTTCAATGTGTATGACGTGGGGGCTTGACAAATAGAAAAATATGTTGTGTTTGCAGAACATAAGAATTGATACTGTAAAGTTAACATTTTTCTTTTTTTTTAAAAGGAGGGTATTAAGAATATATTTATTTTATGTATATGAGTACACTGTAGCTGTCTTCAGACACACCAGAAGAGGGCATCAGATCCTATTAGAGATGGTTGTGAGCCACCATGTGGTTACTGGGAATTGAACTCAGGACCTCTGGAAGAGCAGTCAGTGCCTCTAATCTCTGAGCCATCTCTCCAGCCCAACAATTTTCTTGAAATAAGTGTATTTGGTAAAATTATAATAAAAATCCTGTAACCAAGGGGTTTTTAGGGAGTTGAGTACCAGAGCAGAGAAGACATTGTACCATCATCACCGAGGCCAACAGGAAAATAAATGCTTTTAGCTTAGGAAGGTAATGAGGTGGGCCACTAATAGAACTTAGTATTATATATTTAAATATATTATACTTTTATATGCAGTTATATGGTTAAATATTTAAGCACATAGTCTCAATGATTGGAACAGTGCTGTGTTGGCGTTGGTGTGTTCGTTATAGAGCGGAGATAGAGCCTATTAAAACATTTCATATATGATCCAAGTGGAGCCACATCAAAACGGAAGATTTTATTCCCAGCAACACTGGAGGCCCGGGCTCACTTCCTCCTTGAAGAAAATTCTGAAATATCAGGTAGACATCGGTTGCCAAGCACATAACAGTTAACCTCTGGGAGCACGCAGGACAATTAGGTGAGGGCCAAGATTCTCAGCTACTGCCTCTGAAGCATTTCCAGGATTCCATACAAGGACAGGGAGTCTAGAGGGAGCCCCGCTGATCTAAGCATTCACACTACAGATACTGGCCCACTAAAAATCAGGGAGAACTTGTCCTACAGGGAACTGGTTGTCAGGGACATCAGTGATGGCACTTAACCAAAGTGCATTAAACAATGTTGAGCAAGAGAGAAAAAGGAACTAAAGCCGAGACGTGTTTTCATAATAGAGTTTCAGGTTTTCCTAAACTCATCTAAATGAGGATGCTCAGGCCCCGGCAGGCTCTCCGACGAGTACCAATCGCTACAGCAGGGTTTCAGAACTACGATGGGGGAATGTTGGAAATGGAAATCTTGGTCATAAATGGTCTTTTCTCATCTCTTCTCCCTGTGTCCGAGAGCAGTCTTCACTGTGGCAGAGTTAACACTGCAGGTTACAGGGGCTCCGTTCCACGTCTCCATCCTGGGAAGCTTTGACAGGGACTCTGCCTTCACGCAGAGGCAAATCTCTAATCTCAGACACGTATCCCCTTGACATGCCCCCCCTTCTCCCACAAACACTCACTCTTTCTCTCCTCTTCATTTTCCGTGTTTAGAGTTCTCGATAAACGCTGGGAAAAGAGATACCAGCACGGACTCGGACAAGGTATCGTTTTCAGAAGATCGCAGTTCAAAGAAAGGAAGCCAAGGTGAGGGCTGAGGCCTGTGACTGAACTGACCAGAGCCTCCCAAAGTCAACCGTTAGATTCTCCACCCTCATGGCAGACCAGGGATTGGGCCCCGGTGTTTTCACATTGTTTGAGTTGGAAATCAACACCCAAAAACCATCAGATGCCATGAAAATATCTGAATCCATCTTCTCTTAAGAAAAACACTGCTGGACTCGAAGTGCTGGCCTTAAGGATGTTTCCTGTGGGGACAGTCTTTCCACAGGACTTGAAGCCCTGGCTTTAAGGACAATTCTTGTGGGACAGTCTGCCCCGTTAGGTGATCCCAGTTTCCATTAGACCACCTTCCCTCCTGTGTCTGGCACCACCCAGTGGTCCTCGGAGTTCGTGATTCCCCCAATACAGGCTGATTCTTGGGACCCCTTGCCTTCATCTCGACACTAAGCAGCAGGCATATTTTGGGATTGGGGGAAACATTTCATAGTTTGCCCAGAAGTGACCATGATGTATGAGCCTCTTGCCTAGCCATTCAGCCATCAAATTAAAAGTAGATGGTTTTAATTTTTACACTTAAGAGTCATTCAGTTGGAGCCTGCACAGCACACGTTACTTTGCCCACTGGGACATCTGTGGCAGCAGGTAGAGATGAAGGAAGAAGAGGTGGCTATCAGTAGTGTTCTCTGAAATGCTGAGTATAAGCCGTACTAGATTTAAACAGCAGCTGTCATGAATGGTTTCAGCAGTGTGCGCCCATCCTCAAAGCGAAGACAGTCTTGTATGATTTGCTCCATCCTTTTCTCCCCTTCCCTCAGTCTTCCCTTTGTTCAATTCATATCTACTAAAGGCATGCAATGTATTTGAGGCACCCTTGAAGACTTGGGGTACACAAAGACAACTGGAAGACAGTTCTGCACCCCAGCATTGTACAAGACAGCGAGGGAAGCATTAGAATAGGGGCAGGCAGGGAGGGCTCTTTGGGAAAGGCCCAGGACTTGATCTCTACCTGATGCATTTACAGGAATCACAGAGGCAGGGTTTTGAAGAATGCAGAGGAGCCTACTAGGTAGAAGGTGCCAAGGGTGTGGATTCAAAGTAGACTAGAACAGATGGCAGGGAGCCATAAAGGTGTTGGTCTGACCTGGGCGGGTGGATAGACTCTCAGGGCCAGCTTCAGCCCAGTGGTTAGCGTCAGGTGAGGGTTGGACCTGATTGTGATGAACACTCAGGAACAGGGACATTAAGGACAAAAGTCCCCCAGCTGGAAGGCAGGCCTCTCCATGTACCGTTAAGCAGCGGCCATTACCTCTCTTTTCTTCTTTAGTTCTTTAAAACCCTGTGATTAGAAATAGATTTTGCCGATACGGGAAAACCAGAACCATGGCTTGCACCCCATCTTTGCCCATCACGTGTGCATCTCAGGAGTCACGCCCCACTCCACTAATGTGTTTTCAGCTGGACACCTACTCTTGGCGTCCAATCTCAGTGGGATGAAAGAGCCCTGCTTTCTGTACGACCTCTTGTTTGATAATAAAATTGTAATAGGGTCTGGTAACATTGCTCAGTGGCTTACATTGAGCCACAGGGGCTCGCTTCTAATAGTGTTCTCCTTTTCCTCTCCTGTCACACATCACATGGACCTCACCCGGACATTCTGAGCAGGAGGAAGACACCGGAAATCTACTTTCGGCCAAGACTCTAGGAAGTCGTCTGTGCTCACGTACGACACAAACTTAATGAGTCCTGACGGAAACTGTGAATGGCTTTTTAGAAAATACGGTTTCTGTAAGCTTTCTGTCAACATAGAGGCCTCATCTCCAAGCCTGTTGTCACACACAGTGCAGCACACGGTGGCTCAAGTCTGTGCACTCGAGATGTCTCAGAATTCTGCTCTCTTTATGAGGATCCACTGCCCCCAGTCACTGGAACCAGCGGGTCCCAAGCCCCCTGGGTTTCCTCTTCTCGATATTCCCATAGCATGTGCACCTTCAGATTCACCCCTCCTTTACCTATTGTAGGACCATAAAACATTTTTACTCACTGTTCTGCTTATTCCCTAACTTGACGAATTATTTTATAAAGTGTTCACAGTCAATCCTAGCTACCCAGAGGTGCTTTGAGAAGATATGTGACTGTCTGGGCCAGGCATGAAGGGTTCTGAGCTAAGACTGCTATATCCTGCCACAGGGATCCCAAACCGTAGTACAATGCCTCAGCCAGGATATCCACCTTGGCCCAATCAAGTGCAAAATGCCACCACCACTGGGTTCTTCATGTCCCTTTACGGCCATGTCCACTTCCCTCTTTCCCTGGCAGCCCCTACTCTGTTCATCTCTCTAGTTTTGTCATTTTAAGAATGCAATAGAAATAGAATAATGCAGTATGTAATCTTTTGGTTTTCATAATAATTCCCAAGAGATCCAACCATGTGAGACCGAGAGCAGTTGGTTCTCTTGTTGAGCGGTACTCTGTGGTCTGAACATTGTATCCTCAAACTGTTCACCTACTACTGTCCCCCTGGTTTCTGGTTTGGGGTTATAATGAATAAAGCCACTGTAAGTATATTTGTTTAACTTGAAAAGAACATTTTATGTATCTGGGTGTTTGGCCTACATGCATGGTGAACTTTGTAATAGGGTCTGGTAACATCCCTCAGTGGTTAGAGCACTGGCTGCCCTTGCAGAAGACGTAGGTTCGACCCCCAGCATCCACATGTTGGCCCAAACTCAGGGGATCTGACTTCCTCTTCTGGCTTCCATGAACATCAGGAATGCACATGGTAGGTGTATTGACATGCATGCAGACAAAGCATTCATCACAGAAGTAAAATAAAAGAACTTTGTGATAGTTACGGTTCAAAGTCGGTTTAGGAAAAAAAGAGAAACAGGTCAGCAGAAAAGTACTCAGAAATGATTTTCTTTTACTCCTTTTCTTTTGCAGTCGGCCTGAAAGCATCGCCTCGGAGGACAGTTTGGAGTACTTCATAGAGGACGAGATAGTGGAGTTTGATCTGGTAACCAGACTGTTTCTTGATTCTACCTGTATGTGGTGTGCGTATTCATTCATTTCTTCTGCAGCATCCCCTCCAAATACATCACACATTTTCCAGAAGAAAATATGATTTGATACTGTTCTTAAATCCTGTCTATTACCAATACCATTGGGCCATCTATAAAAAAAAAACAAACATATAAGAAGATAATATGTCAGCGAGGCAGGAGAACCACAGATTTCAGGCCAAGAAGCTAGATATGGCAAAGCAGGCCAGTGGTCCTAGCCCCAGGGAGGCAGAGGCAGGAGGCCTGAGGGCCCAGATCATCTTCAGATATTTAGCAAGTGGGAGGCCAGCATAGCCGACAAGAGACTCCTGACTCAATAAAACAAAACCAAATCAGAAACAGCAATAGCAAAAACAAAGTTCAAGGCCAGCATGGGTTACACAGTGAGTTCTAAACCGGTCTGAGGGACTTGGTGAGCTCTGTCTCAAAACAAAAACAAAACAACACACACACAAAAAAAAAAAAAAAAAAAAAAAAAAAAAAAAAAAGAAAGAAAGAAAAGGATTTGGAGAAGATACATACTCTACAACCAGTCTACAAAAAGTGTTAGTCTTAGATTGTTATTTGTGTGTGGCGTGTTTACGTTTGCATGCATGTGAACACGTGTTCCTGTACATGTCCAGGGCAAAGTTGCCACTGGGTGTATCCTGAAATTGCATGACATTTTATTTCCAGAAACAGGGCTTCACTGAACCTAGAGCTCACTGATTGTGGCTACTTAGCCAGATTAACCCCGGGAATCTCTAGCTCCTAAAACCACTGGGGTGGTGCAGGGTCGGGGGATTTGGGGGCCAGCTGCCACACTCACAGCCTTTCCATGTGTCCCTCACACTCTGATCCTCAACCTTGCACAGAAGTGCTCCAACCTCTGAGCTAGTCCAGGATTTATTTTCACCTTATTGGGTAGCAGAATCACAAATATTCCTCTCACAGAACACCCCATTACAGCTGCAATACTGATGGTGGCACTCACAGAGGATTGGAAGTGATTTTAAAGAGAAACAAAACAGCCCCACCAAGCTCCACCCATTATTACATGGGACATTTCTTATCCGGGTCACCCTGCTTTTAAACCTGTGTTCAAACACATGGTTGTCCAGCTTCACATTTTCGGTGTGCAGGACAGCATTGTTGACCATGCACACCCTGTTGTATAGCATCTTGCAAACCTGAAGCACTGGACCCATCTAATACCCCTCCTCCAATATCCAGCCCCTGGCAACCATCTAAGAGACTGGCTATTTAAATACATATTTAAATATTTAAATAAGCATCTTGTGCACTACTGGTCTTTTATGTGTGTGTGTGTGTGTATGTGTGTGTGTGTGTGTGTGTGTGTGACGGAGCTCTTTCACTTATGATAATAGTTCTCAAAGCTCATTTAGATTATACCACAATGGGGCTGGGAAGTGGGCAAATGAATCCAGGACTTGCCTTGTCTGGTAGTGTGAATAAGAATGGTTCCCATAGACTTGCTTGAATGCTTGGCCCATAAGAAGTGACACTATTAGGAGGTGTGTCCTTGTTGGAGTAAGAGTTGTCTTACTGGAGAAAGTGTATTAATGTGGGTGGGCTTTGAGGTCTTATAAACTGGCCAGTGTGCCTCAGTCTTTTTCTGATGCCTGCGGATCACGATGTAGAACTCTCAGCTCCTTCTCCAGCACCATGTCTGCCTGCACACTGCCATGCTTCTGCCATGATGATAATTGACTGAACCCCTGGAACTGTAAGCCAGCCCCAATTAAATGTTTGCCTTAAAAGAGTTGCCATGATCACGTTGTCTCTTCACAGAAATAAAGCCCTAAGTAAGACACCTTGCTTACTTAGGTATAAGGACCCAATTTCCAGACTCAGAACCCATTATTAAAAAAAAAAAAAAAAAAGTCAGGCACAGTGCTACAATGCTTTTAATCCTAACCCCTGGGAAGCAGAGACAGGCAGATCCCTGGGGGTTGCTGGACAGTCAGAAGGTCCTACTTGGTGAGTGTCAGGCCTGCCAAAGATTCTGCCCAGAGGGGGGGGGGCATGGGGAGGGAGAGGGGAAGAGAGAGAGAGAGAGAGAGAGAGAGAGAGAGAGAGAGAGAGAGAGAGAGAGAGAGAGAGAGAAGAAATAGGGAGGAAAAAGAAAGAGAAAAAAGGATGGCCAGTGTTTGAGAAACCACGATCAAAGTTCTACAATCCCCAACACTGGCATGTCTACACATAGCTTCGCACACATGTGCAGAACTACACAAATGTACTGTAGAATAGAATGTCTCTTTGACTGAATAATATTCCATTGTATGTGTATTGCACTTCCTTTATACACTTATCTATGAATATTTTGTTGCATGCGTCATGGTTGCTATAAATAATAATAATGAACACACGCATTTCATCTTTGAAAATGCTTACTTAAGGTAATACATATTCTTAAAAAGCCAAGATGTATCAAATAATTAGCTGTGAGAGGAAATGACCCCCCACCAGTCTCTTATCTTTTCCTCTCATCTCCCCCCTCCTTCCTGCCCTCCACTTCTCTTCTAATAAAGCCTTTCTCCCTTCTCCCTCACCTCTTTTCCTCTTTAATATCCATCATCTTTCCCCATACCCCAAATCATCTCTCTCCATTTACCATCTCACCCTGGGAACATGGTTCCTTTACAATTCTGCCTCCCTTGTACTCCAAACTGTTGTGTGGATTTAGGACATTTCCCAAAACATCTGTGTTGCAAGTGTGGTCCCCAGCTATTGCTGGGTGAGGGTGGGGGTCACCACTGCAGACCTCGTGACATCTGCAGAGAGGTGATGTCTTTGAGGATGGGGCCTAGCGGAAGGAAGTTAGGTCACTAGGGGTGTGCTCTTAAAAGGGAAGAGGACTCCTGGTGTCTTCCCTCTTTACCTCTTGGTTATAGTGAAGTGGCCATTATCATGTGATCCTGACACAGTGAACTCTGCTGGTATAAATCTACTCTAATTCCAGAGCAAAAACAAATAGTCCCTCCTTAAAAGTTGATTTTTCTCAAGTAGCTTACCACATGGGTGGAGATCTAATGAGTGACAGCTCCCTCCCCGTACTGTCTAGACAAGTCACAGGAGCATATCTGTGAGACACTTCTCCTCACTGTTGATTGATTAGATGCCAGAGATTTATTTCAAGGAGCCAGAGGAGTTACTGCAGGTCCTCACGGAGATGGAAGAGCAGAATCTCACCTTGGTCCAGTATTCCCAGGATGTGGATGAGAATCTTGAAGACGTCAACAAAAGAGAGAAATATATACAGGATAAGATGTGAGTGGGTTCCTCCTCTTCAACAGTTACTAACCAGAGACTGTATCCAACCACTCATGATGGCTCTTCTCCTGGTGTAGGCGGGGATTTAATTAATACTGATGTACATGATGGGTACAAAGGAAGAACTGACATCTGTAGAGGCTGGTTTGAGTTTAACTTTCCTCCCGCCTCCTCTCCCTCTTTGAAGCATCTTCCTAGCTGGAAGGGTTGAAATGGCGCCCTTTGCCTTCATTGGCTCCAGGATAGCTGTCGCTGGGCTACCTGTCACTACCTAGATTGAGGGGGTCATGAATCCATTTTCTGTGGGTGTGAATCTTAGCAAAGTGACTCTCTGTGATTTAAAGTGCTGTATCGTTCTATAATGTACCTATCAGCATAGCAGGCCCAGTCCAGAGGAGACCGAAGTCACAGGCCACCTCTGCCCAAGATTACAGTTTTAAGAAGAGCTTTCAATTATAAAGAATGAAGCTTTGTATCCATCTGTTTACAAAATGTGTAGGCTTGTTTGGAACAGTTGTCTGGGTCAGAAGATGGCAATCTTCTCAAGCAATTAGGTTAAACAACATTTAAACTTCAGAACCAATTAATTAGTTCAGAAGGCAAGGACCTGACACACAACCAGTGCTTCCTAGTTTCTTCATCCAGCCTGAGTGAGTGGTGGCCCAGCCGTGATCCTCCAGACAAGGATGGGCACCTTAGAAGGGAAAGGATCTATGTCCGAATCTTTCTCTGGAGGATTTTTTTCTTTTCAATGAGTACCTGAAGGCAAGCAAGGCAGGCATATCCATTTTTCCTGAACCAAGGATATTGTGGTGATCAGCCACATATGAGGACTCATACACTATAGCCACACAGCTTGGGGTTCCGAGGGCTACACACTGCTGGCTTTCTGTTTGGAGTCTTGAGGTGAACCACAATACCAGAGAAAGGGAAGAAGATGTGTTCTGATGGAAATTAACACTTGTCTGTAAGCTTTTATTTGCCTCACAGTGATGTGACTGCAGGCTTGAGGGATGCCTCTGGGGATAAAACAATTGTTGACCAAGCACGAAAACTTGAATTTGAATCCTGGAACCTACACAAAAGCCAGTCGCAGTAGTGCGCACCTGTAAGCCCAATGCTCCTACAATAGTAGGAAGAGACAAGAGACTGCCCAGAAGGCCATGGGCCAGACAGTCTAGCATTTGCCGAAACAGATCCCAGGCCACTGAGATGCTTCAATGGGTAAAGTGGCTGGTTGGCTGCCAAGATAGAGTTCAATTCATGGAATCAACACAGTACCAGAGAGAGCCAAGTCTTCCAAGCTGTTTGTGACTTCCACATAGGCCAAAGCATCCACCACTCCAACCACAACACACACACACACACACACACACACACACACACACACACACACAATTTTAGAAGAAGGAAAAACAGGAAGGCCTTTCTCAGACAAGGTGGAAAATGAGGATTGGTACCTGAGGTTGTTCTTTTGACCTGTGCACTTGCATGGTGAGGACAGGCCCCACTCACATGCACCCATTATCTCTCCTAGCTCCTCTTCTCTCTCCCTCTCTCCCACCCCTTCCTCTTTTTCTCACACCCTCCTCTTTCTCTCTTACTTTCTTTCCCTCCCTCTCTACTCCCCTCTCTCCCTTTTTCTCACCTTCCCCCCTCTCCCTCCCTCTCTCTCCGCCCCACCTCTAACACACCCTCGAGTTGCATGTTCTTCAGCTATGTTATCATATGCACTCCCTATGTGGCTGCTGGGTGCCAGGTGCTGACCTGTGTCCAGCAGAAGGGTTGAGTCCCTCAGCCTTGAGTTACAGACAAGGGTCCCCTTCTTCCTTTGCAACAGAAACAGCAACATCTCATTCCTGCTGGAGCACAAGCAGATGCTTAAGTTGAACTGTGAACGTGAGGAGGAGAAGGCTGCGGAGCTGGAGCTGAGGTCCAGGCTCTTCAGTTTTGGAGAATTCAATTCGGATGCTCAGGTACATTCTTGACCTGTGGTAACTTTGCTGTGTGTCCTGGTAATGATCTGGGCTCCCTGGGTGCTGAGCACTTGACCCAGAGAGAGTTATGGAAATTCATAAATTGTTGTCAGGGTATGGAAAAGCAGTGTGGATTCATTTTGCCAATATGAAAGAGTCAATTTCCTAGAGAGCAACCATTAGATTGACCTTGGGGTTCATGTGAAATGTTGTTCTATTTATTTCAAATGGCCCCTTTTTGTTGGTATGTGCTTGTGTGATATAGTTCACTGCCTTTAATTGTTTGGGTAGCAATTCATGTGCCCAGTGAGTAATAGAAGACGTAGTGAACCTACACACTTAACACTGAGGAAAACTGAGACTAGAATATGTGTCAACTTCTTTGGACCGAAATAGCTTGGCTTGTCTCCCAGCCTGTGACACATCCTAATACCCTTATTTTACCAACAGGGTTGTCTCTCCCAGTTGCAGGCAAAGCCCTATCTATATTCAGGGATCATCCTGACTTCTTGTGAGCTCAGTTCAGTGCTCCCTTGAGTGTTAGTGCTCAATAAATGTTTGTTGAATGAATAATGATCAGGTTAGTTTTCAGATCCAGAAGAAAGTCCAACGATCACTGGTTTCTTGAAAAAAAAAAAAAAAAAAACCTCAAGTGGAATGAGAATCCAAAGCCTCCACACTGGGGCTCACGTCACATTTATGGCTGTAAACTTGACTTGTAGACAGTGGTAGATTGAGGAATGGGCTGTGTTAGGAAACATGACCATCCTCCCTGCCTACACACAGGCAGGGTTACTAAAGGCAAAAGCTGTGGCAGGAAATGTGTTGATTGTAACAGCTCAGTTCTTTGTTTTTGCCTTTAATCAGCCATTTCTTTTAAACTATGGTACACTATACAATAACTTTGCCAGCTAACCATCCTGAGCATGCAATTCAATGGCATTAATGCCTTCACGTAGCATAGCTGTCACCACAGCCTATTTCCAGAACCTTTCCATCACTGCTTAAGCATAAAGTTGAACATCCTATTCATTTTTTGAACGTACAGTTTAGTGGTGTTAAAATACGTTCACTTCTTCTTCTTTTTTTTTTTTTTTTTTTTTTTGCAACCAATCTGTAGATGCCTTTCATCTTGTTTAAGAAGAGCTGCACATTCATTTAACACAAGCTCCGGGTCCCTTCACTGGTTAGCATCTGCTCCTTTGTCTCCAAGTTCGGCTCTTCTGCATGTGTCATACACATGGATTGGAGCAATGTGTGTCGTTTAATGTCCGGCTTGTGTCACAAAGCATAATGTTCTCTGGGTTCATTTACGCCATGGCGTGTATCGGAATTTTCTTGAATGATAATCCATTCTATGCACCGTACTTTGTTTGCTGTACTGATTGACATCCGTCTGATGGACATCTGTATTGTTTCTATTCAACTCTTAAATAATTCTGAAGCTCATCACCCTGTCAAATAAAAGATAAATTATCTTTGCTATCTAGTGGTATCCACACCACAACCAAACCACTTTAATGTCAGTTTTAGGGCAACTATGGGGCAGGGGGAGGTATCTTCAATACTTTTAAACATTGAGTCAACCAAGAGAAGGGAGAATCTAGTTAGTGAAAGGCTCAGGCTCAATGCCCAGAGAACAGAGGACTGACTTAAAAGTTCCTTAAGATTTCCATAAACTAACAATCACAAGTATAAATTTGCACAATTTGCAGGCACACTCTAGAGCATGGGGTTAATGACTTATGGTCTTCCAAGAATATGAAGTGTGGGATATGGAGGGAGAAAAATGGAAAAGATTACAAGTGTTTTGTTGGGCTGGAGAGATGTCTCAGCAGTTAAGAGCACTGACTGCTCTTCCAGAGGTCCTGAGTTCGATTCCGAGCAACCTCATGGTGGCTCACAACCATCTGTAATGGTATCTGATGCCCTCTTCTGGTGTGTCTGAAGACAGCTACAGGGTACTTGTATACACGAAGAAGTGTTTTGTTTTGAGGGTTGTTGTTAGGCAGAACCACATTATGCAAAGCTGGCTTCACACTCACTATGTAGCTGAGGATGACCTTGAAGCTCTCCTGCTCCTCCCTTTGAGGCTGGGATTACAAACACACACTACCATACCCAGTTTCATGCACTCTGGCTGCCTCACATGCATGCTAGACAAGCACTGACTCAGTGGTTAAGCCTTCCTAACGCTGCAGCCCTTTAATGCAGTCCCTCATGGTGTGGTGACCCCCAACCATACAGTTATTTCTGTTGCTACTTCATAACTGTAATTGTACTACCGTTTTGAATTGTAATAGAAAGAACTGATATGCAGGATATTGGATATGAGATCCCCATGAAAGGGTCACTCAGTCCCCCAAAGGGGTCCCAGGAGACCCCCCCCCAGGTTAAGAACCAGTACACTAAACCAGCTAAGCTGCACCCTCCCCAGGCCCACAGAAAAGTATATTCTTAGTTTTCCTGTTTCCTCAACCTATTTTCTTCAGATCTCAAAATATACAACACAACATCCTTTTTGAATAATAAAGGATGATGCCCCCTTGCTCTCCAGATTTATTGAGGACTATAAAGAACACTTACTTTTGGTATTTATAAATAATCTGGGAATTGAAGTGTATAACAATAAAATGAGTAGTTTTATTCTTTTAAAACCTCCACAAGCTGGACAGTGGTGGCACACACCATTAATCCCAACAGTTGGGCGGCAGAGGCAGGTGGATTTGCGAGTTAGAGGCCAGCCTAGTCTACAGTGACTTTCTAGGACAGCCAAGGCTACACAGGAAACCCTATCTTGAAAAACAAAAAACAAAAAAAAGAATCGAAAACCTCCACAATTATAAAGGTATTTAATTCCTTAAAATTTTCCCAATTCAATATTTTTAAAATAAAAATTTGAACTCCAGAACATTGTAACATGAAAAACATTATTCAAGTTTCTCTCCTGAGGAATCTCAAAGTGAAGCCAGCCTGCAGCAGGCCAGACAAGGGAATAAAAGACTCCTACAGGAGCCCCACCCAGTTTCCCTATCCTTCAGAGGTGATCTTCCTTCTGGCTTCTCGCCATCAACTAGCTTTGCTGTTTTGAACTTTATAAAGGGACTTATGCCCTCTAACAGCCTTTCCTCTCATGTTTATAGGATTCAACCTCGTGTTTTCAGCAATGATTTGCTTTCAGTGACTGTGGAATGAAATGTTGGCCCATGGTTGAGTTAGTTGAATGGCACTGTCTCTAGTTTTATGTGTGTGTATTGAAGGAGCTCACAAAGTTCGGTTGGGAACGTGTAGTCAGTACACCACAGAAAGAGACACGGGTTGGAAGTACTCCTGGGGAAGAACACATGACATCCGGACAACCCTCCAGTTTGACACACTGCTCTGGTCCCACCGGGTCCCGTTCACTGTTGACAGACACCTAAGTTACCCTGGTACCCAGTCTTGGGATCCATTTTCCTGCCCACTGGCCCCGGTGAACTCAGCCTGTGCCTGGGCCTCCAATTTGAGTAGCTCTGGTCTAAGCCTGCCCTCTAGTGGCAGTTCAAAGGCTCCATTTGCACATCTCTCAGGTCTCTAGTTGGCCTCATGATGGCTTTTTTTCTCTGCCTTTTGGTGGTTTTGAACCAGGAACTCATTCTCATAGTAAGCCATCTTCTTTCATTTCCTTCTCTTAGTCCGTAATCTGTCTGTGTCTTGTAGTTAGTTCCCTCTCCTGTTTGATGAGGGAAAAACACCGTCTAAAGTCTCCATCTCTCCATCCCCAACTCTGTTCAAGTCTCTTTCCATCAAAAAGGACTTGTTCCTACCAGTTTTTCTTAAAACAAGCATGAAATACTTGAAATTCCCATGCACATTAGGGCAAGATAATTTTTTCTTCTTTCTTCAAGCTAGGATTCCATTCTATAGCCCAGGTTGACCCACACTTACGTCAATCCCCGTCCCAGCCCATGGGCTAGGATTAGACATAAGCCACATCTTCTACCAAGATGAGGATTCTGTTTTTTCTTTTTAATATGCAGTGCTGCCCCCTTGGTGAGGGTATTTCCACTTTTTCCCTTTTTTATATTTGTCTGCCTTTTAGCTGTCTCCAAGGTCTCTAAGAAGAAATATGGAGGTCTATAAATAGGAAACAAAGTAAGTGCCTTGTTAGAGGAGACTTCATGGCAAGTTTATGATTTTCTTTTGTATTGTTTTATATTTCCCTAAGTTTTTTTTAAGGACTGTTCTTCTAATGTAAATGAAAATAAAGTAAGTATTTAGACGGTGAGAAACTAGCTTTGTAATACACAGGCTCTTTGGAACATCTGTCAAAGCAAGAAGTGGGAGCGGCGAGATGCTGGAAGTGGCAGACCTTGGCTTTAAGTGATAGTGGCTGTGAGGCCGTCATGTTTCCAGGATGGGTCTCCCCACCGGAGGGAGTCACATCAGCCCTGGGTGTGTTTTTCTTGACTTTATGGTGATTCTCATCTTCTTGAGCAGAAGCAGGCAACCATGAGGCAGACTCCTACATGGAAATCGATTTACTTTGCTGAGAAGTTTATTGAGTTCCTCTTGACGAATATCAGACAGCCAATGGCGATAACGGATGACCCCTTTCATCTCCCGGGTTACATTATCTACCAGCTCAAGAGACTGCAAAATCAAGTAAAACATCAAAGTGGCGAGGTACAGGGATTGTCGGACTTCGGCCTACGTTTTCTTTAGATCAGACTTACAGCATGGCTTCCCTGTGGAGATCTCAAAAATTAAACTCCTAAAGGGCTGTTTGGTCAGCCTAGGCATCTGTTTGCTTATACACACATTTCTCTGAAAGAAAGCATTCATTTATTCAGCAAACATTTATTAAGTGTGTAGCTATGTGCAAGGTACTGTTTTAGGTGTGCAAACATAAGCAGTAGTCCCTTCAGTCCCCACTCAAGAAGGGGACTGGGCACATATGTAAATACCTATCCAGCAGCAATATAGGCTTTTGGTGAGTATAGTACAACAATAAAAATGGGGAGGGGGCACACATTATGCCATTGGTGGTGTAAAGTGAAATATGTATATTGTCTGTACTTGGAACATTTAGGGAATCTGGTCAACAAGAAATATTCAAGCCAAAAGATACTATCTTATAATTACTTTTATACACATACTTGTATATACTGTATATATTTTAACATAAGCCAAGGTGTTACTGTAATAATGATCTTACTATAAATCACAACACAACTATCCCCTGCTACCTGTTCTGATTTGTCTTTGAAATATTTACAGAGCAGGTGGGGTGTAGCCCAGTGGTAGAACATTTGCTTACAATGCATTAGGTCCTGGGTTCTATTCCCAGCACTAGATGATGGTGACAGTACTTAAAAAGCTTTCCTCTTATAACAGTAGAATGGAAATTTACATTTACTGACAGTGAGACATCATATAGTGATGGAACATTTTCTGCTTTTTTTTTCTGGTGCTCAGGAAAAGCTGATAAATTCACTTAGTAGAAAGATTAATCAAGTATACAGAGTCTGCATCGGAGATGCTGATGTTGGCAGCCTGAATGCAGTTCAAAAACTGGTCAAAGTAGAGTCTCGCCTGGTGGAGCTAAGCGATCTCATTGAAACTATTCCCAAAGAAAATGTGGAGGCAATTGAAAGGATCAAACAGAAGGAGCGACGGCAAAAGTACGTGACAGTCTCCTCAGTGTCAAGTGGCTGGTTTGCATAAATCCCACTGTCCGCTATCTCTACCTGGCAAGCATTGCAGAACAGGGATGCAGTGGAGTCAACTCCACTCTGCTCTCCCACAGAATGTTCTTAGGAAATAAGTGTTACTGTAGGTAATGAGCACCGTGACCCAGAGGAGCTGGGTAAATACTGTTTACCAGAGACAAGTGACCTAATTAGGATGGCTGTAAGGAAAGGAAGGGGTACCAAGTCATATGAACCTTTCTTAAGGGCTGTCCTGTGAAGGAACTGCACTGTGGTGAAGAGTCTGTCCTTAGATGACCACGGGTAACTTGGTCTATAAAGGAATAGCAAGACTGTGACGTCTAGCTGGCACACCCCCCCAAACCCCCATTTATCTCCACAGACCTCACATGACTGTCATCCCTGAACCTCACCCATGCAGATTTCTACGAGTGAGTGAAGATCTTTATAGGCATTTGTTTGGAATGATTATCACCACGACACGGTTGCTACTCCTCCATGACAATGTGAAAAGTGACGTTCATGTTCTAGCAAAGGCAGCTATAGAGGCAGATGAGTACTGTGGCTCCAGGCTTGAGCATGAAGCCTGCTTGGTGCCTTTTAGCCACAACTACTGTAACCCATACGGGAGGAATCACCTGTCTAGTCTATTTTTAGTATGTTAAAAAAAAAAGTCACAAGATATGATAATTACTTCATAAGAATATGTATCAAATTAACAATATAAAATGATCGAGTATGCTTGAAAGATCCTAGTCATTAATACTTTACATTACTGATGCACGGAGGGTATTATTTATCACATGTAAAACAGAAGGAAACTTAGACAGCTCTTACAGAACATCAAGCAGACTTATCTAAGCAGAGAAGACTCCTTTCAAATGCCTCAGGTTTCTCACAGTACCAGGCAGTGCAATTACAATTTGTTTTCAACAGTAATATGCATCTAGTTCCAGTCTTCAAGAGAACCTTTTTTTTTCCTGTGGTTTAGAGCAGTGGTTCTAACCCTTTCTAATGATTCAAGCCTTTATAGTTCTTCACATTGTAGTGACCCCAACCACAAAATTATCTTCATTGCTACACTATGACTGATTTTGTTAGTAATGAGAAATGTAAATATCTGATATGATGCAGGACATCTGATATGTGACCCCTGTGAGACTATAAAGAGGTCCTAACTCATACTGCTTGGTTTAATGGTACCTAACAAGGCACCAAGTTCTGCACAAAAAGGGTTCAGGAGACACTCCCATTCCCTGAAAACACTGGATGTAGCTACACAGGCCCATAAGAGTTACTCACTGCCTCATCTGAGCCAATGCTTACACTAAACGGCAGAAATGGCTTGTACTGGTCTTAAATTGAAGACATCATTCAAAATGATCTGGGTGGTTTGTGGCAATACATTAGGGTGATGTACACACTTCCCTTAAAGAAACTTAAAAGGGAGGTCAAGGAGGCTTGGAGCTAAAGCGGTTATGGTATAGAAAGTGCTTCAGTGGAAACTGAAGGAACAGGTCTCTCCAAAATGTTGAAATCAAATGTCTTACCATTGCCTGAATATTCAAAGCTATCGTCATGGAAATCTTCTATTTGGATAGTTCACTTCCAAACAACAACGATGTACATGTTTCACTCTTGATGATTATAGAACTTCTTAACTTTCCTCTTCACCTTTAACAGGCTGCGTGAAGAGAAGATGAGAGAAAAGCAGAGGCACCAGGAGGAGCGGCTAAAAGCTGCTCTGGAAAGAGCGGTGGCACAACCCAAGAAGAAGGTTTGTCTTCTACATATCAGGTCCCTGTTCCAACCCCACATGAGAACTGTCCCCCCAATCGGCCATGTCCGTGCTGAGGCTCTCATGACTATGGTACTTCCCTTATCCACATGCCTAAGTTACACAAACTTCACCTGGCACTGCAAAACACAGCAAAGGGAGGACCCAATCCCTCCAGAAAAGGGACAGGTACTAACATGTTTCTTAACCCTTGTGATGCAAATGCTTCCAACAACCAAGAACAGATGCTTAAGATGCTTTTCTCAAAATTGTCTCAACAAAGCACCAAGTAACCATGGAAGAAAACCCAGGTGCAGCACCGAGGAATGCAATGTTAGCATCACTGCTTTCTGGGGCAGCTATATTTGAGCCACATGCTACTTAGTGACTTTCTGTCAATCTCTCCACTGACCATAAAAGCTAGCTGTTGCCTCCTCTATATGCACAACTGTGCAAGCATACAGGTCATTCCAATCCCCCATCTGTATTTACTAGTTTAAAACATTCGGTTCCTAAAAAAAAACTCAAGTAAATAATGACATTATACAAACTGTGAAAAAAAAGTTATGCTAAAGAAAATTATTTTGTTTTTCTCATTTCAGATGGGAAGACGACTTATCTACCGTTCGAAACCTCAATCTGCTAGCAAGCACGAACTACTTTTAGTTGCTGACACAAGATCAAAATCTGTAGAGGAAGAGTATTTTTTTTAGTTGAATAGGATCATGAAGATACTTTATCAGCAAATGTATTACGAGGATGTTGTCTTTCAGTGATGCAATACTGTCCTAACAAATTCCAGGAACGCAGTAGACCTTCATCTTACAGGAGTAGGAATGGCAACTGTTTTCTGCTGAAACTCTTTATTACTCATTAGTACCACTCCATGAGCTAAGCAATACTGTACTTTAGGTTGTCCCTGTTGGAGACATATCCAAAGTCAATTTACTGATATGACACTAAGCGGGACTTAGGTAGAATGGCTTCCCTCAAAGCATAAGAATTTTAATCATATTTTCTAAAGCAATAAAGAAGCTCACAGATTTGAATATACATTTTGAAAATGTATTATTCTTAAAACAACTGGACAGGTTTAAAACTTACAGACTATGGTCTCAAAACAATCACGAGATTGGTTTTATTTTACATTAAGCTCTGAAAACCTTATCAGAAAACTTTTAAGTGAACAAAACCACACACCTTCAGCCTAAATATCAATTTGTATTGTGCTCTCTTTGTAATTATTTCCATTTTCATGTTTTGACTTAGCTAAAATAGATACATTATTTACTCTATATCAACATAGAAATAACATAATTTATTAACACAACATATATTAATACTAAGAAAATGTTTAACTTTATGCATGTTCAAAGCAGTTTGGAAACCTTAAAAACACAGCTACTTTTAAGGTCTCAGTTAATATAATTACAAGGGTTAAAACTCACCTTAAGAAAAATTCTAAAGCATAGCCATCCTTTATAGAAATAAACAAATAAACCAGCGGCGGGATTATAAAACAGCGTCCCCTTGAGTGAAACTGGGTGGTTTTCAAACATTAGTTCTAAGAATTATCCATCCACTGTTTCCACATGTGTGCTCTGCATACAAACAGTCCACAAGTCAAGTTGGAAAAAACCCAAATCTTTATTGTATAGAAATACATATATATATATAAAAAAAATCCCCCAAGATGCTATTCTCTCATTTCCCCATCTTCCTCCTCCTCTTCAACGCCTCTGATGTAGAGGACATTATTACACCTGTAACAGAAAAAAGTCCATTCTGAGCTGCACTCGGAACTCACACATGATCAAATCATCACTGCTCCATTCAGACTGGACACTGAACTCACAGCGCGCTGCTCATCCTGTTAGTCCTATACAGATGTTTTAAAAGCACACCACACAGATTTTTTACCACCATCACCGTTTTATCTCTACAACTTAGAACGTAGGTGGTTACCGATGCTAGACAATGAATGTCAGCTGACTCAACTAAAATTCAGACCTAAGTTCCTGTAACCCAGGACACCGAAACAGGCTACATCTGAGAGCCAGGAAATGCAGATCAACAGCTGGAAAACAAACTGAGATCTTTCAATGTTAGTAATTTCAAAGGCTTCTGAAGTCTAGTTGTAGAGTACTGTTAAATGTTGTGTTTTTTTAAGTAATCACCCAAACGAAAGGACTAATTTATTTCAGCAGATATTTCTGAGGTTTTTAGTAACTCCTTTCACACACATATGAGTCTGTTACCTTATTAGAACTTCACCCAGATGTCCAGACAACGCCCCATCTATGTATTCTTCTGTATTTGCAAGCTTTAGACAGAAAGAAAGATATTAGTCTAAGTGCACAGGAGGGAAGTGTGCAGCATCCCTACTCGTGAGAACCCAGTAACAGACCACTCCACACCAACAACTCAAGCTTATCCGTAAATATATTACAAATTAGCTTTCTATCACTCTTGTATCTTTGGATTTCATATATTCATTAACACATGCATGGGTATAGAACTAATGTATAATAAAGCTTGTTTCAAAGTTGTTAAGCCTTTTAGATGTTATTTCTATTTGATATAGAAGTATCTTGAAGAAGAAAGAGTAAGTTATAATTCTTAAATTGTCTGAAAATTTAGCTCCAAAGAACCAGACATTAACTATTCATAGAGCAAAACACTATTAATCATATTAACTTATTCAAATGGGCGCACAAAAGCTATGGATAAAACATATTAGCCAACATCCAAACCAAAAAAACCTAAGATTAAAAAAAAAATCCCATGTATCAACAGGGGTGGGGTGGGGGAGATCAAAAATGATCTTAAGGGTTACTTTGGTGAACTCTATTCTAATTTTAAATTAAAAATCTTTAGCTATCATTCTTGCAACTAAAAATATCTCTACCAGTGCCATATGGGGTCACCAAAGGCAAAAGAGAAGGAAGCATCTTTTATAAACAGGTAGTGGACAAGAAAAAGAAATAGGTAGATGTAGCTGTTATAAAGCATTTAAGATATGCGAGCTGTTATTTTTCTGCAGGAAAACAAAGCAATCAGAGAACATGTCACTAGACAAATGTTTGTGAGCTTATTTTGTATATAATTCCTATAAGAAGTATACATACATACATACCTACATACATATTCTTGAGAAAGGGTTTCTTTGTATAGTTCTGACTGTCCTAGACCAGGAGGCTGACTTTGAACTCAGGAGATTCGCCTGCCCCTGCTCCTGATTGCTGGGATTAATGGTATGCATCACCAGCAGACATAAGTAATTATTTCTGACATGTCCCTAACACTTAAATGGCTTCTCAGTTTTATCTACACTAATGCCCCAAAGCTTAGCACTTACTGCTGAAAGGCTCTCAGTGACTGCCATTCCAAACCTACTCTGGCCTTCATGCTGTACCTCAAACAACCAAGCACAACCCCATGGACAGAAGCGCTGCATCTGCTGTTTCTTCCAATGGAGATGATTTTGTCCCAGATGCCTCTTGGGAGACTAGGCTGCTCAGCACCACATACTCGTCACCCGAGTTTTGCTTTACTGTCATACTGTGCATCATCCCCAATTACCTGTGGTCCATGACCATCTCACATCACTGAAACAAGCTCAGGGATATGTTATTCTGCTCACTGTCACGTTCATGTACCAAACAGACATCAATACAGTTCAGCTGTTCGAGCAACTCAGAAACTGGCTCACTCAGAAATACATTTTGTACCTCAGCTTCGCTACATTAACTGCAAGATCAATTATTAGGTGGTTTACTTTTTTCATCAAGGTCTCATGTATTCCAGGCTGACTTGCAACTCCCTGTGAAGTGAGGATAGTGTTCTCATTTCTGATCTATCACCAGAATGATAGAATCACAAGCTTTCATCACCACACCAAGTCAAGGGGGGATGGAACAAAACTTACATCACACATTCTGTGGTTTTCAATGCACTCACAAAACTGAACTCTCATCTAATTCCACAGTATTTTTACCACCACAGGCATACTTTCGTACTATAGCTTTTGTAAATAACTTGTACTTGTTTCAAGAATTTTCCAGACTAAATCTCTCAGTATTTGCGTTAGCTTGATTTCTGATCTATCTACCTAAGTAACCTTTAAAACACGGGCAGAAACTACAATTAGATAGACAGACAGACAGACACACACACACACACAAATTAAAAACAAGCAAAGTGGCACATGCCTTTAATCCTAACACTTAGGAAGTAGAGGTTGGCAGATCTCTGAGTTAGGCCAGCTTGGACTACACAGCATTTTCTAGAGACCTTGTCTTAAAAAATACAAGTAAATAAATAAATATAAAAATAGGTGAAGGATGTGAATAACAATTTCTCCAAATATGGTAAGCACATATTAAATACACAAAAAGATGTTCAATGTCACTGGGGAAATGCAGACCAAAAGGAGATACTACTTAAGATCCAGGAGAGTAATATTTATACATTAAAAAGAGGAACCTCAAAGAAAACAAGTGTTAGATGTGAACAAACTCAACTCTTGGGTACCAGAATCAAAACCATATAGCTGCTATGTAAAACAATATGACCACTATTCAAAACAATAAATGAATCAGCAGTATGATTTCAGTGTATGTATGCCAAAGAGTTAAAAGTAGACTTAGGGAAAAAAATGCGTGTTAGAGGCTGGAGATTTAGCCACAGGTTAAGAGCACTCGTTTCTTTTTCAAAAGACCCTGGATTCAGTTCCCAGAACCCACATGGTGCCCATGATATCTTTAACTTCAGTTCCAGGGTGTTGAATGCCTTTTTCTGACTTTGGTGAGCACCAGGTATACACATGGAACACTGACATACTTGTTGGCAAGACATTCATAAAATAAAATGAAAACCTAGAAATAACGGGTTGAATGTATCTCAGTGGTAGACTGCTTTCATAGCATGTACAAAGCTCTGGACTTGGTCTCTAAAAGTTAAGAAACTGGACAGAGAGAGGCTGGAGAGATGGCTCAGCAGTTAAGAGCACTGACTGTTCTTCTAGAGTTCAGTTCTCAGCAACCACATGGTGGCTTACAACTATCTGTAATGGAATCTGATGTCCTCTTCTGGTGTGTCTGAAGAAAGTGACAGTGTACCCACATACATAAAATGTTAGAAACAAAACAAAACCTGAACAGACTAAAATGCAGTATAGCCATATAATGGAATATTACTCAGTCCTAAAAAGCAGTAATGTCTGATACTTTTGAATCCTGAAGTCATAATCAAACCAGACAAAAGGACAAAAGCCTATCCCAAGGTGTTCATGGGGGTTTGTTACAGGGCCTCTCAGAGGACAAGGGTGTTGGAGCTCCTTGTCTCACCCAGCTGAGTATCTGCACATAACCTAA
This sequence comes from Micromys minutus, assembly GCF_963924665.1. Taxonomy (NCBI): domain Eukaryota; kingdom Metazoa; phylum Chordata; class Mammalia; order Rodentia; family Muridae; genus Micromys; species Micromys minutus. The sequence goes on along the minus strand of NC_137957.1, from coordinate 37,926,538 downwards.
TGTCCTTCACCTAACCTCTAGACTAATTACCAGTACTGTGGGGAAACAGAAGGACTGTGTATCTTGTGCACAGATACAATTTTTTTTAAGAATTTCTGATCTGAGGTTAGCTGAATCTATAATACATTTCACTTCCACGAGGCACCAAGAATAGACGACTTCAGAGGACAGACCACTCTTAAGTGTGGGTCTGGATTACAGGTGGTCCAGGTAATAGGGAAGTGTGTTAATGGGTACAGAGTCCCACTTGTGAGTACTAACGCCACTGCATTGCAGTGCCAGTCTCCCACAGACATGTTTTAGGCTATTCTTTACTACAAAGAAAAAGACTGGCTGAATCATTTAAAGAAACTATGTAAGAGACATAGTCAATTTGTTTGATCTGTTTGTTCCATAGAAAAATCCTTTTAGTAAATTACATTCAATGGATTTAAAATTCATTGAAGCACTTAGTTTTCCTTTCTGGTATTAGAGACCAAATGCCAAAGCTCTTTTCTCTCTGGCTGCCATCATAAAGTTGATGACTGAGTTCAGGTGTAAGTATTGCTAAGAACACCCTCCCTGGTTCACACTTTAATCTTGACTCCGCTTTGTCAACTTAACTGTGTGTGCTCTCACCAGTCACAGTGAACCACTGAGGAGTAAGGTAACACAGGAGAAGAGGCCCCTCACCTATATTCCTCCTCCTTAACTTACCTGCATGTTCATGTAGCCATCAACCGAGACCAGGTAGCCCTTGTACTCCATGCCCCACTTGAGTTTCACCATTACTGGCTTTCCTGTCAGTCCATTGAGAAAAGGCTTGGGATTGAGGGGTAAACTCTGTATAAAAATCAAAAAGCATCATTTAATAATTTCTGCTTAGCTCGGCTTCTACCACCCACTCTCTACTGAAATACCAATCAAGGCTTTATGACATCTACACAAGGTAAACTGATTCACTGTCACCCTTTAATTTGTTGGAGAGTGTCTGAGAGAAACCTAAATACCCATTTAGTCAACTTCATAGTCCACTGATGGAAACAAAAATATGAATTATGCAATTAAGTATTGAGTGACAGATGGGGGTGGGGCAAGTGTGTAGCACAATGGCAGTACACTGGCCTGGGATGCTTAAGTCACTGGTTCGATCTCAAGCACTGGCAAAAGGACAAAAGCCTGGAATACCCCCACCACACTCACCATCCAAGCTCTAAAGGAATAAAGGTAAAGGCACAAGGTGATCTCTGCAGACATAAAACACAATTCAGTGTCGTCGGAAACAGGATCTCTTAATGCAATCCTATCAAGTTTATTCTGCAAGGATTCCCTTTAAATTCATAACCTTCCCACACCCCAATCTACTCACACACCATCCTAAAGCATCTTGGAGGGCACAGGGTCTAAATGAATAGCCTATTTACACTGCCTATAATTTATCACCCACAAAGCAACTATTTTTAAAGCACTGATCAAGTCATGTAGTTATCTTGACGTAAAGGGATGCTCCCATGGTTTCTACAGGTAACTACACCTGACACATCCTCATACTTCCTAACAGGTGTTGAGGTCCCAGGCTTATTTCAAAACCACCATTCTTGCAAGCAGCGCTTAATTTTTGTCAATTTTAACTAGTCAAACCTTTCTAGCTAGATCTCATGCGCAAAATACTCTTCCACCTGCTCATCACTGGGATTTCTGGTTAAATGCTAACTTCTGGAGAGGGGCGCTCCTCCACAGTGTTGTAACTCATCAATGCGCCTCTGGGAGCATCCTGTCAGCTTCCTGTTTAGCAGTCATCGCTACTTGTAATTGCTTATTTTTGTTATTATTTGACTGCTGCCTACCTCCCTCACCTGAGAAAAAGAAGAGTCTACATTAGCACCCCCCCCCCATCTTCCTGGCGCCTAAGAACAGTCAAGTATTAAATGAATGGAAGGGGAGGCTGGGCTTTCTGGTCCAGAGGACAATCTGCTAGGATTGTCAACATCAAGGAATGAAGGCGCACTGTGGAGCGTGCTAAGTAGAAAATGAAAACTCGCTTCCGTTTACCTCTACCCTGTGTCCCCAAACTAGGCTACACTTTAGGTTCTGGGACAAACAAAACGGGGAAAGACAGATGGGGAATGTCGGGGAGGGGAAGGGCTCAAATGCACGCGCCGCAAGGCCTCCGAAACAGAGAAGGAGCGAGCGGCTGGCCGCGCGGCGCCTCATGTGGATGAATGGAAGGCGCAGCGGGCCGCAGTCCCCGCGAGGCCGCCGGTGTTCTAGCCCCGCAGTGCTCATCCTCCTTACCATCGCGAACACCCGCGAGCGCTGCACCCCACTAGCCGCCGACCCCGCCGCTGCCCGCCCCTCGTGACTGGAGCAGCTGCCGATACACCGAACGGACCGGCGCAAAGAGAAATGGCCGCCAAAAGGCGGCGTGACCTTTCACCTCCCGCCTCGTTGTCTCGGCTTCTGTGATTGGTTACCAAAGATGTGCTTGATGATTGGAGGAGATGGAGGTACTGTCTCTTAGCAACCAGAGGTAAGGCGCGAGTTTGATGTCTTCTGCATACGTGCGAAAAGCAAGCATTTGAGCGACTGACCCCGGGATTTCTTTGCTTAAGGACCAGGAGAAGCTAAGTACTCTGCAAAGCAGACATGGTTTTATTGGCTAATAAAGGTTTAGGAAGTCCTTCAGCTGAGAGAACGAGATCGGGTTCTGGAGGTCTCTGCTCTTCCTCCCATAGATCCAGCACTTGGGAAGCACCTCTGGCATGGTCACCTTTTACAGGACTGTTCTTTATTCTAGAATGTCCACTTTCCGGTTTTTAAAGGAACCCTGGGAAGCAGGACTACGTGAGTGCTAGTGAAAAGCATCCAAGTGGGTCTTTACAAAAGTTGAAACGGGTCAAGTTGAGTCTGGGATTCTGTGGTGGCCTCTTGTCGTTCTGATGTCTAAGCATTCCCTGAACCAGAGGCCAGGGGAGGTCCTTTTACATGTGTTTGTAAGTAAGGATGTGGGAAATTATTGACCCCATCAAGGGTTAATCTCTCTGATGGGAAGATATCGATCAGAATCTCATTCAATTTCCCCATAATCTAAACATCTAAACATTTCAGATAGCAGTTCACTTGTGACATGAAACCCATGTAAAAAGAGTACTTTTTTCTTTTTTGGGAGATCTAACTCTATATGAACCTGAACTTTTTTTTTTTTTTTTTTTTGGCATGGATTTCCCAGGTAACTCAAGATTTGAGATTGGCCTAGTCCTAAAGACTGACATTTATATTAGAGTATGCCGACATATTCTGATGTGTTGGCTCAGCGGAGGACAACACTTCTTGCTCTTGCAAAAACCTGGGTTCGAATCCCAGTACCCACATGGTAATTCACAACCATCCAAAACTTCATGTGCAAGAATCAATCTCTCTTTTGATTTCTGTGGGCACCAGGCCCTCCCGTGGTGCACATGCACAGAGTCAGACAAAACAAAATAAAGGAAAAAAAATCTAAAAAATGAGAAAAAGTATGCTAAGTATGCTGCTAATCTTAGAAACATTTTGATTGGACTGAAATCTTAGCTCCAATTTTTTCCATGGTAATGGAAAAATAATTACTGGTCCTGGCACTCAAATAGGCTCTAATTATTCAGTCAGCATTGACAAATTCATACATTTTAAACTCACAACCCTGGGGATGCCTAGTCCGACTTCTAACTTAATATTGTAGGTGAAGAAATACTGGGAATTAGACTCCGAACAGATTCATGTTCATATTTTTCATGTTGTATTGCGCTATCTGCAGTATCCTACAAAGGGTCAAGAGTGCCTTATAAAGCATACAAGGAGAGATAAGTAATAAAACCAAGACAGGCTGAACATTTGTCTCCCAGCTCTATGGGGGGAAACCGGAGTTACAAGCCTCTTTGTACACCTCCATCCTTGGCTCACGAAAGTCTCTCTACCTAGCGATCCATTTCTTGCCCCAATTTCCTTGCCTGGGAAATTCGTCCCGTTTTTACCTCCATAGTTTTGTTTCTATGAGCCTTCTCACCTCTGGGACTCCAAGCATGAGTCGCCACCGCCCAGCATTTGCGTGTGGGTTCAGGAGATCAAACTCTGGGCTTCATGTTTGTGAAGCAAACACTACCAACTGCACTCCCTAGCCCCACCAAGGGACATTATCTATCTGCACTGGCACGGAGTCTCAGTCTTTAAACCTGTTATCCCAGCACTGCACAATCACAATGTATCTTGCTTCAACAGCTAACTCAAAGATTTTGTTCATGCACTCATTTATCCCCAGTACTAGCAGAATATGCTCCCCATCCCATCCCGCTCCATCCCAGCTCTCCTCTCTCCTAGTACATAGCCCAGGATGGCATCAAATACTTGCCTCAGCCTTCCAGTTGCTAGACTGCACTCTCTTCCGTGGTATAGCAATATTGTAATGGCTGAATAATATTTGTTATTAGGATTACTTGTTGAACATCCAGGTTATACCTTGGTTTACTACTTTCAATACCAGTCTGGAAATATTAAATATGTGTCTGTATGTTTCCTATTAACCCGTCCACATCTGTGCGAGTCTTTTAGAAGCATGCACACCTCTGTTCTATTAAAAGTGGCTGAATGTCATGGTTAAGGGTAGGATCCCAGATCCTTGGCTCTGGGCTTGCTGACTGAGCTCCTCTTTCCTAAACACAGGTTAGCAACACTTTCTATCCCCCAAAGTCTAGAACAGTGCTTCTCAACCTCCCTAACGCTACAACCCTTTAATGCATTTCCTCATGTTGTGGTGAACCCTAACCAGAAAATTACTTTTGTTGCTACTTCATAACTGTAACTCTGCTACTGTTACAGATCTTAATGTAAATATTTGATATGCAGGATATCTGATATTGAACCTGTGGAATTGTAATCCACAGGTTTTGAACCACTGGTCTAGACATTTAATCATTTGAAACGTATATAGTATATATTATTTATTTGGATTTTTTTCAAGCCAGAGTTTCTCTGTGTAAAATTTTTTGTTTGTTTGCTTGCTTCAAAACGGGGTTTCTCTGGGTAGCCTTGGCTGTCTGCAAACTCACTCTGTAGACCAGGATGGCCTCGAAACTTACAGAGATCTACCTGCCTCTGCCTCCCAAGTGCTGGATTAAAGGTTTATAAGCATTCATATTTTAAAACAACAAAAGAAGCCTTTTTTCTTCCTAAATTGTTTATTTACTCAACAAGTATTATTGCCCTGGCATCACTATATATATATATATATATACACACATTTACATACATATACATACACATACACATATATTAAGGACTGATCCTCCTCTGTTCACAAGACTCTCCCCATGTGGCAGAAGCAGGCAAGGATGCTTCTAGAGCAGAGTCTTTGAAGCTCATGCCACCCCCAGGCAAATGTGCCATGGAGGTGCCAGGCCTGTGGAAGACTTGTCTGCCTGTAGACTCCTGCCAGGTTTGTGTGACTCTCTGCTCAGTTGGAGGCTAGCCAAGGTAATGTTACACCTTACCAATAAGGAGTGAATGGATAAACATGTTTTTTAAAAAAAGAACAAAAGAATAACTAGGCTCAGCTTTGATCTAGAGTATTCTATAGACATGCTAGAGAGTAGAATATCTATGCGGAAAAAGCAAAACACTTCTATCTTAATAATAGGTTTTATCCTGCAACAAAATAAGCCTATTCAAGCTAAATTAAAAGGCAGGTTTATTGGAGGTAGCTCTCTGGTGGGTTTATTGGTCCCAAGGAACAGGACTAGGGAAATTGCCATGGGGCGGGTATGCATGCAGAGAGAGAGAGAGAGAAAGAGAGAGAGAGAGAGAGAGAGAGAGAGAGAGAGAGAGGAGGGAGGGAGGGAGGGAGGGAGGGAGGGAGGGAGGGAGAGAGGGAGGGAGGGAGGGAGGGAGAGAGGGAGGGAGGGAGAGAGCACTAGAGAGAGAACTCGAAAAATGTCTGCATTTTATAGGGAAGAACAGTGAATGTGGGACTACAGAGATGCTGAAATGTTATGAGAACTGGCCATCTTTCTAGAGGACCCAGGTTCAAGTCCCAGTTCCTACATGGACTCGCATCAAGCAAAGACAGTATAGCAGAAGAGAACTTGAGCTGCTGCTAAATCAAGACAAATGAGGACATGGTTGGCGACTCACTCTGTTCATTGGGTTAGGCAATGTTGGGCCATTGGTCATCTTCCGAACAGCATTCCAGTGAAGGGTTCATACTGAAAACTTCATTAATCAGTGTGGTTTAAGGGGGAACATAGGGCTAGAGAGATGGCTCAGTGGTTAAGAGCACTGACTGATCTTTTTGAGGTCCTGAGTTTAGTTCCCAGCGACCACATGGTGGCTCATAACCATCTGTAATGGGATCTGATGCCCTCTTCTGGTGTGTCTGAGGACAGCAACAGTGTACTTATATATAAAATAAATAAATCTTTAAAAATAAGAGGGAACATAGGGGAAGGAAGGCACAGAAGGAAACAAATGGAAGTGAAGAGTTGAAGGTATTTACAAAGGATACTGATGCTAAATTAAGGTAATTTCAATATTATAAGATAAATACACTCTAAAAAAAACTGTCCTGACAAACCAGAAGGAATGGGGTTAATCCATTCTCCCTAACACACACACACTCTCCCTCTCCCTCCCTCCCTCCCTCCCTCCCTCCCTCCCTCCCTCTCTCTCTCTCTCTCTCTCTCTCTCTCTCTCTCTCTCTCTCTCTCTCTCTCCCTCCCTCTTCAGGATTTCATGCAGGCTTCAAACTCAAGTCTTCACACACAGGCCTTGTGCCTGGGGAGGGCGTCAGACCCCCTTGCAGTTACACAGTGGTGAGCTAACGTGTGGTTACTGGGAATCAGACCCAGATCCTCTGGAAGAGCTGTCAGTGTTCTTTGCCAGAGTCCTGTCTTTCCAGCCAAAGTACTTGTACTTTATTTAATAGCATTAGGATCCTATTGTGTATTTTTGTGTCATATTTTTTCATAAAATTGAAATTACCTGCAAACATGTTAAAATGATTTAATATTTTATCATATAAAAGTATCATTTTATAGAGACATTTTTACACAGCCTACTATCGCTATCAATGTTGTTGTGTTCATATGTATTATTAAAATAGAAGAGCCTAAAGTTAAGGGAAGGAAAATACATCCTGTAAGGTTTGATAAAACATTGCTGTTTAGAGGAGTCTTGTTGCTTAAGCCACATATGATTAATGACATTTCGGTTAACCGTGGGCCACAGTTATGGCAGGTCTCCTGCGAGAATACAACAGAGAAATATTCCTATTGCCTAGTATATTCATGGTCCCCCTTCCTGTGTTTAGATTGTGTCCCAGTTGTCCACAGTCTCAAGAACGTGTCATACAGGTTTCTTCTTGGTAATCTCAGGTTGGAGGAGGTGGTACAGTCTAGGATTGCATGAGGGTACTCTATGAGGTTTGTACTTAAAAATGCATTAATATCTCTGCCCTTAATTCTTCCCCAAAAGTTATGCTCCATACAAGGATCCACTGTAGGATGTCATCCCTTAGTTCACCTGCGCATCCTCGTTTACGTAGGAAACTTATCACTGAAGATTTAATCCAGAGAAGAAGCTAAGCAGTGAGCCTCTCCCTAACAGGCGACAGAAACACATCACTCCCCAAGTTAAATTTATCAGCAGCATGCCTGTAATCCCAGCTCTAGGGAAGCAGAGACAGGAGGATCACATGTTTGAGGCCAGCCCTGGTCTATACAGAAAGCCACAAGCCAGTTAGCCAAACAGTGGGGCCCTGTTTCAAAAGAAGGAAGTTATCACTACTAGTAGTATAACAGCAATAGTTAAATTAATCTAGGGCTTTAAAGCAATTACCGTGAGTCATTTGTTTATCAGCAAAACCGTCAGGCAGATAGCTCAGTGAGCACAGGTGTGTGCGCCCCACAACCTGAGTCAGGTCCCCAGAACCTACCTGGGGGAAGGAGAGAATTCATGCCTGAAACGTGTCTTTGGACCCCGAATACACATTGTGATGCAAATATGCGACTACACGTGACCTACAAGCCTGCACAGCTACACACTTGTTTATGAGTGAGTTTGTCCCAGTAACAAATGAGCTAGCATTGACACACACTGGGAATTAATATGAGTTCAAAGGATTTCTTCATAAGACCATTTCCCATGCTTTCGGTGTGTTGTGAGGGATGAGAGAGCCCTGTTCTTTATGTACTTATCCTGGATTGTGATTAAAACCACATTAATGCAAACATGACTAATTTGGAATTTATGGGAATTCCATTGGAGCTGAACTCAGCCATTGTTCTCTTTTAAAAAATGTATTAAGAAAATTACTGCATAAAAAGAATGCCAAATGACTCCCCAGCGAGCCACAGAGACCTTCTGACTCCTGGGAGGCATCCCAGATACCTCTCAGGTACAAGCATAACCAAAGGTTCACGGCTTCCCAAAGATCACCAGACAATCAAATTGGTACCTTTGTTTTCTATTCCTGGAGCAATGCTGAGATAAGACAAGTTTACTTACTTCACGTATAAAGCATAAAGTTCGAGTTTGGGTGTGTGTGTGGTTTTTTTTAAGCAGGCTACCTTTATCTTCCAGCAACTTCATTCACGTAAACAGGATCTTGATCATATCAAAACCAAATTCCCCTCTCTTCTCCCAGGCCCCTTCAGCATGTTCCCTCCCAAGTCACGTCCTCACCTTAAAAAAACAAAACAAAACAAAAACAACGCACTGAGTCAATTGTTGCTTCCCGTTGGTGTACTGACTGACTTTGTATTGGTTCCTCTGGTGACAGTAAGATCATCAGCACAATGGCTGCCTCATCTCCAGAAGACAGCTCTGCTCCCAGGCCACAGACTCTTACAGTCTTTACACATAGCCCTCCTACTTCGGCAGTAATTGGGCGGTTGATCCAAAGGTTCTGTTCAGAGCTGGACACTGACCAGTCAGAGCAGAGTCTCAGCACTTTTGACCAGTTATGTGTATATATATATATATATATATATATATATATATATATATATATATATATGCATACATATAGATAGATATAGATTAGATATATATAGACATAGATTAGATAGAGATAGAGAGATAGATGTAGATATAGATTAGATATAGATATACATATATATGGAGAGATATAGCTTATATATATGGTACTGCCTTCAATGCCGTGTGTGTGTGTGTGTGTGTGTGTGTGTGTGTGTATGTGTGTGTGTGTGTGTGTTTGTCTATATAAATGTGCAACATGCCCAGTTAGCAAACCAATAGTAGTAGATTTCCCACCGAGGACCTGTGACCTCCCTGGCTGTGAGGAGTCTTTTAGCACATTTATAGTAACAAGCATGAATTCCCACCTGAGGCAGGCATCAAACGAGACAACCTGAGTTTGATCCCCAGGCCCCACATGATGGAAAGATAGATGTAAACACATGCTATAAAATGAATAAATAAACGTGTACTGAAGTCTATGTTAAAAAATTATGATTTCCTAGCACTGGAGAGGCTGAGGCAAGGGAGTTGTCATGAGTTTGAGGCTAACCTCAGCTCTATAGTGTGTTTCAGGACAGCCCGGGTTACAGATTGAGATCAAAAAATCAAACCAGCAAACCAACTGTTAATACCATCATAACCTATATATAGTGCAGTTTCAGTGAACAAGACATTATAGATACAAACACTTGAGGTATAAGTCGCCATACGACTGAAAGTTTGTGAAATTTCCTAGAGCCAAATATTACCCTGAGTATAGTTCTCCAAGATATTTAACTGAAGGAGCCTGAGCGGTGTGTTTTAATGTCCAAGACACTCAGAACGTTCCCCATGTGTTATAGAGATGATATGGGTTAGTATATGGGAACTGTAGAGAGACACAGCATTTCATCTTAACTAGTATTTGTCCTTCGGTGCTGAGAACCAGTTAGGAGAGAAAATGTACTCATCTCTCTATCTCACATTTTAGTTCAATTATCACTTTCTATTGGTTTCTAGGCAATATTATTTTTTATTAGCTTTGAAGGCAGCATATAAAGCGATAGTTTCCTTCTGACGTTTTCATAAATACTTTGTTGTTGTTGTTTTTGTTTAGTTTTTTGTTTGTTTGTTTGTTTGTTTGTGTGTTTGTTTTAGTTTTTTACGTATGCATTTCTGTGTGCCCCGTATATGCCATGAATGTTCATGTTCCCATGGAGGCCCGAAAAGGAATCAGATGGCTGTTGTGAGTCACCTGATGAGGGCAATAGAAACCAAACCCAGGTACTATACCCAGCTCTCTTAACCACTGAACCATCTTTCCACATACTTTGTCCTTAGTCATTCATTCCTCCGACTCCCCCATCTTGTAACCAACCTTGTCTTTCTGGTGGATAGCCCTGGTGCTGTTTGTATTTTGATGCTAATTCTGCTTCCAGAAGAGGGGTTTCTTGGGACAAGGAGAGAGTCACTACTCAGGTGACTTCATGAGAACTTTCCCCAAATGAATAAAGATTTCTAGGAACCAATCACTGGGCGAGAGTAGACGGGACTTCCGGGTCAGAGAGGTGACTAGGAGAGGCAGGAAGAGGTGACTTGCTTTTTGGACTGGAGACCTTGCAGGACAAAATGTAGCTAGCAAGAGGTCCCGTTTAGATGCGCCAGGATTTGCCACTGGAGGAGTTACATTTCGAATAGCTGACGAAATTAAGATGCTAGTTGCTGTACCCAGCGAGTGAGTTACCTGTTGATTCTAAACGACATTTGGGTGGCGTTTTCCTTCACGAGGCCACTCAACTGGGTTCGTGCAAAGTGTGGGTTTTCGAGAAGTGTACCCCAGCTAGCTGAGGAAATTTGGAAACGTGGGGCTGCCATGGCAGCGGCCCGCCGTGGGAACATAGCGAGCCAGGTGGAGAGATTTTAGAGCTCCGGGCTCAGGGAGTCTGCCAGGCTGAGAACAGGCCAGGCCGCCCAGTGCCCTGCCGGCGTAGCATGGGTGCTTTTTAATTATTTCATGCAACAGAAGACCAGAGATCGGACCTCTCTCCAGCAGACCCCACTTCTCCCGTTACACGCACTCCATTTTCTTCCTGTTTTCTTTATTATAATTACAGCAATTCTGGGAACGATTAAAGTCTCACCATTGCGTCTTTATTAAGCCCCCCTCCTCCCCAGGATTTTGATATTAGTCAAGTGAAAGGATGATGCGTATAATCCTAGAGATCGTCCCAGCTTTAGCATAATAGTATTCCAGATCATATAGATTAATTACTGGAAAAAAAAAACAATTAAAATGCAGAACTTCCCTGAATTTCTTAGCCACACTTTTAATTATAGAAATAGTTTATCCAAAGGTCCTAAAATAAGCTAATATTTCAGTTAAAGTAATGAGATTCCTAAGTAACTTGCTCAAAGGTCCACAGTGGACAAGCTTCAAAACCCGGTCTGTCTGTTCCCAAATGCTATTCCTTAGCCTTTTACCACAAACTATAGGAACTTCATGGGTAGAGAGAGAAAAACCAACCGCACTCTAAATCTTTAAATTTCACATGCATTTAAATAGCCTCGCTAAAACAGTGGGACCCCAACGTGACCCCAACGTGACTGCTCAACTTCATCGCTTGAAATCTGCGGCAGTAGGTGTCATCACCCGGACACGTGACCTTCTCTACAGCGGCAGACGTGCCTTCTCCGGCGCATGCGCAAGACCAAGACCATTGACCCTGAATCTGCTAGGCTTTATGTCGCCACAACACACAGGGCCCCACCGAAACTTCTGGGACTTAAATTGGAGTAAGACCCTGAGCCCACTCCCTCCCCTGAATGTCAGTCTTCAAACACGGCGTGAAGAATAGTCCCCCCCCCCACGGTCCCCTGCTGATTCTGAATGCACAGATTCTCAGCCTCCTGCCGAGAATATGCTGTGAATATGCCGTGCATCCCCCATCTTTACTGACAGCCTTCATAAAAACGTGCTCACAGGACAAATGGCACGTGAGAACCTCTGACAGCTCATTAAGGAAGGGTGCTGTGGGCTTCTGCAAAGCATCCTTGCCGTTTTAACACGGCCCAACAGCAGTTTTGTCCTGTTAGAACAAGGAAAGGGCCCTGCTAACTGCAGCCTCAGGTCCAAAATAGTCTAATGTGTGTTTGCACCGTTCTCTAGGAGCGAGCTAGCGAAGGCTCATGGTATAGACTACCTGTAGCACATGCCTTTTACATATGTGTTTTCTTGGCATTGAACACCTTTCCTACCTCCCCTCCCTCCCTTACCAGAACCAACAAAAAGCCTCTCTTCCATGAACTCGCTGTTTTCTCTGGGTTCCAACACCATATCTGAATTTAGTTTTGGCTCAGAGCACTGTGTGAAACACATAGAGGTGTTTATCAAACCTTTAAATTATGATCATAGGAGCTGGAGCGGTGGCTGTGTGGTTGGGTACTTGTTGCTCTCAAGGCACGAGCTAGCTTCTCAGAACCCACCCAATGGGTCTCATCTGTTAGCTCCAGTTCCAGGAGTCTATGATGCCCTCTTGTGGCATCTGTTGGCACTACATTCATGTGGTGCGCATGCATTCAGGCAAACACACAAATACATATGTGATGACAATAACAGCATGACAAATGTTGTACTGTCCCTTAGGTGAGCTAGCTACCACATTTAATCCTCGCACTGATTCTACAGAGATTGCTACCATCTCCACCCTATTGAGGCCAACAGATAGTATGAAACTTACGATCGCATGCTTGACAATTACTTGACCAGAATATGATCTAGAGTTGGTCTCTAATTGATCTTGAAACTGAAAATAATGGATGAAATTTCGTGTTGAGAAATTTTATTTGTTTTTATCAGTATTCTAGGGAAAGAAGATGTCTGTATCTTTAAGTGCCTTCCTGAAAGAGGGACTTCGACAGTGCCCATGAGATTTATTTTACTTCATTTCAAAAGTAAAAACCATTGTTTTGTGTCTCAGGTATATGTTGATTTTAATTGCAGACACTACCAAATGCAAAATCCCAAATTTTAGAGATAATAAAATGTGTGTGTGTGTGTGTGTGTGTGTGTGTGTGTGTGTGGTGAGACTGTACAGATTTTCCATATGGCAGTATTTATTTTTTCTATAGGCCTTCACTTCTAGCTAGAAGCCAGTTAAGCTTGCATTAGGAAAAGCTCCAGTGTCTACCTATAGCCTGCAGGGTTCACGCAAACCTCTCGCCGGTACTTGTTCACAGGCCTTCGCAACAGGAAGGGAAACAGCATTGGGATTTTCTAGTCTGTGCTTCTATGTCACCAGCCTTTATGCAAACAAGCACTTTAATTCTATCCACACAGCAAATAAACAGAACTGGTTCTTTGTTGTAGGTGACCCACATCCCAGCATACCTGTCTGGAATCAGATAAAACTGTTCACTGAAGCAACCCTGCAGCACCTTCTCAAAGGAAAAGTAAAAAGGCTTCTTTCACTGTAGGATGACGTGGGTTTCATTTTCTTCCTTTTGGTTCTGTTGCAGGCAACTCCAAAGGTTAAGAAAAAAGAAAGATGCTGGTAGAGGTTACGTTTGGACAGAAGAGAGACTGTTTTTTGTTCTGTGTGCTTTTTCACTGAAAACATTTCTCCTGGGAAAGGAGGTTTAAAGTCTCCCTTTCCACACAAAGATTGGAGGTCACTGAAAGTGGTATTTTGCTGGCTTCGCTCAGTGATCTGAGGTCTCACGGCAATCACTGAAAACAACTTAAAGAAAAATGTTCTCCCTAGGGCTGCGGAGGTGGCTTGTGGTTAAGAAGAGAAACTGGCTGTTTTCCAGAGGACTCAAGTTCAATTCCCAGCACAGTTGTGAGGCTCACTAGAGGAGTTCCAGGGGATCTGACACCAACACATAGACACACACACACACACACACACACACACAGAGGCAAAAAACCAGTGCACATAAAAATAAAATTATTAAAAAATGCAAAACATCCTTTTTTATTTAAATGTCATACCTGAAGCCAAACACAAACATTCAAATTTCATGTTTGGCAATGAGACCTGAACATTACCAGGATTTGGACCCCCGCCCCACAGCATCTTAATCTGTAAGAGACTCAATTGAAGAGTCTCCTAGCTCCTTGCAGGAAGATCGTGTGCTGACATTCCATTTGATTGCTAATAAAACATCTGATCAATATTTGTGTGTGTGACTAAGAAAGACCACTGACATTTCCAATACAATACATGCAGTTGTTAGCAGTCAGTTTTTTAATGCTATTTATTCTTTTACATTTTAACTTATCTGTATTGGAGTTTTGCTTTCATGTATGTCTGGTTGTGAGGAGCCATGTGGCTGCTAGGAACTGGATTCATGTCCCATGGAAGAGCAGCCAGTGATCTTAACCACAGGCTGTCTCTCCAGCCCTCTGTCTGGGTCCTTTACTTCTGTCTGGGTAGACATCATGAATAGGAGAGGAAGATGGTCTAACACTGGCTATTCCAGGCCTTGGAGGGCTTGGACCTAGAGATTACTGACAACGGACCTAGCTGGTTTAAGTGTCAAGCCCTGACAAGTCTTGACCTGATGCTCGGCTTTCAAATCCAAAGATGGCTGTAGATACTCGGGTTCCAGGCCTGCTCTGGGCCTTAGTCCCAGAGGCGCCCTCACTCTTGGCAACAGGAGCAGGAGCCACTGGAGGTGTTAGTGCTCAGAGGCAGGCCTCAGGTGTGTGGGGGGAGGGAGGCCTTCCTGCTCCTACGTCAGCAAGTGCACAGCGTTCGGGGCTGGGTGCCAATACCCTTGTCCCTAGGTTTCGGCAGCCCACTCACATTCTTCCAGAGTCCCTGCTGAAGTCTCTCATCTGTTCTCCTTCATCCTCGACTGTCTCCATTTCTGTATCGACTCCGTCCTTGGCGGCTGCTGCCACCTCAAAACTCTAGAAGCCTATAGACCAGCAGTTGCCTTTTGGTCTCTACCTGCTGCTGAGAGCTCCTCAGCTCCTGTCACCTCCTGTCCACTTCCACGCTACCACGCTGCCTTTCCCCGGTCACACTGGGACGGTGCCTCCACACTTCCCAGAGAGGGTGTGTGCCTCCACACTTCCCTCTGGGTGCCACAGGCTGTCTAACAATAAAGCTCAACACTGGGTGGGGGGTGACTAGCCGGATGTGAGGGCTCAGGCTGGTAAACCCAGCACTTGGGGCAGTAAGGTAGGAGAGTTGCTTAGTCTAAAACTAGTGTGGGCTACATAGTAAATTGCTAGCCAATCTGGGCTACAGGGTGAGAACCCATTTGAAAAAAAAGCACCAAAACAAACAAACAAACAAACAAACAAACAAAAAAACCCCATTGTAGAAAAGCCTTCAGTGGGCCCTAAAACTGCGGGCTTTTTCACCTGTGCCCCGTGTAACAACTCAGAGGTTTAATATTACTAATAAATGCCTAGGCCATAAACTAGGACACAGGGGATTATATTGTCCGATATTGTCACACCAAGGAGCAGCGCAGAAGAGTTCCTTCAGGTTTAAACCAAATAGCCTGCTAATGTAGCCAGAAGATATGAAGGCCGAGGATTTGAACTAATCACACCATAGCCCTTCCTAAAGGGGCGTGGCTACCCTCACACACGTTTTCTGCTAGGCTGCCGGGATAAGTTATTCCCCCTCTGTAGTGGAGAAGTGGTCACTTGGGTCGTGGAGTGTTCACTGAGGTTCGCGACAGAAGTTGTCTGACAGCAGCAAGCAGCTGTGGATGCCGCAGGGCATCCTGGGAGCGTTCAGAGCAGTCAGGCAGCAATGAGAGCAGTCCGGCTGTCTGCCTAAGATGGGCGGTTGGACCTATGGGCCTTTGGTCCTCTGTTCAAGGTCACCGGGGAAGGATCAAACAAATCTCAACTCGGGAGTGAATCTTGCTTGGCCGCCAACATCTTAGCTTATTGAAAGGAGCACTTATGATAAAGGTGCCTGTCTGTAACAGTGTTTAGCACTGCTTTACTCTTAGCCAAATACGGGGAAAGAAAAGGGAAGGAAGGAGGAAGGGAGGGAGGGAGGGAGGGAGGGAGGGAGGGAGGGAGGGAGGGAGAGGTTGTTTTGTCTTTTGCAATCGTAGTCAGAGACTTGATTGGCTTATTTTTAGCTGTTCTATTTTGTCACCAGATAGTTATTTCATTATCATTATCATCACTGAACTAAATTTTAATACCTATTCTATAAGATCAAGAACTTTTCTCTCTCGATAAATAATTACAGGCCACGTTCCAAGCACTAATCAATGGACAAATGCTTGGACACAAGCCAAGGGAATCTGCTGCCCTCTAGAGGGCACTGTGCACAGGAGAAGGCCATGGTCTAGGATCAGGTGGGAACTGAGAGGTTCTAATTTACGTCCCAGGCCTTCATGTTCACTCTACCGTTCCTCATTTGATATGTCAATATTTGTGAAACCCTCATTCAACAAGGAGCACAGCAAAAATAAGAGAAACCTGAGGATTTCTTTACAAAGCTAAAGGAAGGCTCAGACGGATGAAGACGAAACTCTCGCCAGTGTGGTAAAATCCTACATGGGCTGCAGCCATCTACAGGTGTCGTCAGACATGGGGGTGCACCACCAGGCTGCTCTGCTCCTATCTGTCTCCCCTAGGTTTTGTTCAAATGAGATATTCAGTTGCTCACACTGTTACAAGCCAATGGAACTGTGATCTGAGCTTTGTAACACACAAACTCCACTGCATGTCTGTCATATGTATCTGTCTTGGGTAAGAGATACTCTGTGAAGAGACAACCTGACCACTCTTATCAACAAAAGCAGTCAATTGGGGCTGGCTTACAGTTCAGAGGTTTAACCCATTATCGTCCGAGTGGGATGATATAGGCAGACATGGTGCTGGAGAAGGAGCTGAGACTAGATCTGCGGGTAGCAGTAGGAGACTGTGTGGATCTGAGACCTCAAAGCCCATCCCCACTCTGACACACTTCCTCCAACGTGGCCAAACCTCCTAACAGTGCCACTCCCTATGGGCCCAGCATCCAAACACATGAGTCTATGGGAGCCATAACTATTCAAACCACCAGAGAACCATAGATCATATCAACCTAAAATAATGTTTGAAGGTCTGTGAGAGGCCAGACATAATGTAAATCTGTATATGCAATAACAGCATTCTTCCCTCATTAGAAATGGTCAAGAGGCATGGTTTTTATTCCTTTGCGTCAGCAATTTCACAGTCTTAGCCAATTAAATAGACATTTCTCCTCTCCTATTCTGTGGAAGAATCACCCAAAGAGCTGTAACTGTTTAACAGAAGGAGCTGAAGATATGGCTCTCTGGGTAGGAGTGTGTTCTGTGCAAGCACAAGGACCAGAGTTCAAATCCCTAGCACCCACTCAAAAGCTGAGCTCAGTCAAACATGCCTGTAACCCCAGTGTTGAGAGGTAGAGGCAGGAGGATTCCAGAAGCCTCTTGGCCATCAGCCTAATAAAACAGTGAGCTGCAGGTTTAAGAGAGACCCTGCCTTAAGGGAGCAGGGTAGACAATAATAGAAGATATTCAGTCTTCTCTTCTGGCCTCTTCATGCATGTTCATGGACACCTGCATGCACTTAATACGCCCATACATATATACACCATGTATACAGAACATAACACATACAAATTCTCTTCTCATGCACACACTTTATTTCTCTCTCTCTCTCTCTCTCTCTCTCTCTCTCTCTCACACACACACACACACACACACACACACAAAAATTACATGCAAACACACCATTTGACCATATAGTAGTTGCTCAACTAATGTGAATCAATGATTAATGAACCTAGAGACAGTCTACAATGAAGGGTCAGAAAGTCAATATGGAAGACAGTTAAAAGTGGAAGTCAAAATTGAAGTGACTATCATCCCTGCCCAGTTTATTAGGTACATCAGTCTGTGTTGGTTTGAATATGCTTGGCCCATTGGGAGTAGCACTCTTAGGAGGCTATGGGTGGGCTTTAGAGGTTTCCTGCTATGCTCAGGCTCCACCCAGGGCAGAAGAGAGCTTCCTTCTAGCTGACTGAGGATGCCAGTCTGCTCCTGCCTCCTCCAGATCAAGATGTAGAACTCTCAGCTCCTTCTCCAGTGCCATGGATGTTGCCATGGTGATAAGAGACTGAACCTCTGAAACTGTAAGCCAGCCCCAATGAAATGTTTGCCTTTATAAGAGTTGCCTTGGTCATGGTGTCTCTACACAGCAATAAAACCCTAACTAAGGAACTTTAAAGCATCTTGGGAAACCCCTTAGTTCAAACTGAACCATAGCTCAGAACCCAGAATAAGAGACTGGACGCACCCACTATGTTCACTGGGTCTAATCACCCAGTGAGCAAACGCCGTGCAGCGTGAGCAGCCAGAGCTCGATGGCCACTTCAGAAGCACGCTGAGCTAAAAGAAGGGGGCTGTAGAAGGATTTGCACAATAATTTACATTATAGTGAAACCCTGGCGCTATGAACTATTATGTATGCAAATACACAATGCAAGGACAAAAGCAAACACGGAGATGATATCAGGAAAGAGTTCTTAGGGAATCAGTGTGTTTATTGTGTTTAATTGCTTAAATATCTGAAGGAAACAAATCAGTGTATTATAATTTGCCCAAACTGGAGGATATGTACCCAGGGAGATAGTACATAGGAGAATAGGTACACAGGGGACAGGTACACAGGGGACAGGGACACAGGGGACAGGTACACAGGGGACAGGGACACAGGGGACAGGTACACAGGGGACAGGTACGGGGGACAGGTACACAGGGGACAGGTACAGGGGGACAGGGACACAGGGGACAGGGACACAGGGGACAGGTACAGGGGGACAGGTACAGGTACACAGGAAACAGGTACACAAGTGACAGGCACAGGGGACAGGTACACAGGGGACAGGGACACAGGGGACAGGTACACAGGGGACAGACACACAGGGATATGTACACAGGGGGACAGGTACAGGGGACAGGTACCTGAGGGACAGGTAAATAGGGAATAAGATACACACATGGGAGGGGATAGATACATAACTATTCTATCGTTACATTTCCCTTGTTATCAATGTGCTTTGAGTATTTCATTTGGGTAAAAACATTCAAAACAGTGCCATTAACATTTGAATTCACATTACCTCATAAACCGCTCCAAACATACAAAAGTTCAAAACAAAACAAAACATCAACAATTATGCTTTGATAAATTTCCCACGTAACAACACCAAACAACATCATTTTTAAAACAACAGCAACAACAAAACAATTCCAAGCGCCCACTGTTCCGAGGGAGGTCACTGACACTAGAGGGCGCTCTACTTCATGCACTGAATTTGATGTGAGCCTTTCTGGTTGAAATGCTTTTAGGTTTTGTTTTTTGTTTTTTTTTTTTTTAAATCAGTTTCTGCGGTTGGTACAGAAAATAAACTTTCAAGTTTCACTAGGTAGTGCGTAAAGACTCTGGGAATCACTAGGAGCCTTACAGCTTACTCGGCGTCTTTGCTTCAGGGTCTTTATTAGAAAGAGTGTATCAGCTGTACTGGCTGTGTTATCGTGTGGCAGAAAGATCTGGGGGTCATTCCTGCTCATCCCCTTTTATGTATGCTGCTAAGGCCATAGTTACAGCAGATAGATTGGACGTCTTGCTTTATGCTTTGGCGTGAGTTACTTTGTAGCCCAGGTTGGCTCCTAACTTGATACTTTCTGCCTTAGTGTCACTAGCGCTGGAAAAGGCCTGTGCAGCCACGCCCAGGTCCCAGTTTTTAAAGTGAGCATCACGCAGCACCACTGTGAAATGCCATGATGTGTGGAGAATGAACGTGCGTTAAAATAGGAGACTCTAACTTGCTCTCTAGGTTATCCAACCGTAGCCTTTACTAACCGAAATATAAGCCTGTGCCACGTGAGAGGCACAAAGGGCTCTGTGCCACATTTTCTTTAGCCAACTGAAGGAAAAGTCATTACCTGCCTCAAGGAAGTGTGGGTACCAGGACCTCCACTGTGTCCCCGTGTCTTAAAACGAAAACCAAGAGTCTGAATACTGACTCTCACATTGCAACCAGCAACATCTCTAGGGCATTTTATTAAGGAAAATTATCAATAGTAATATTTAACCTATGGGGGCAATTGTATTTTTACAAGTAAGTACTTGATAATTAGGCAAGCACATTTTAAACGTTCCGCCTTATCCATGCCTCTCTGGCCTCTCCAGTTTCTCTTTCCGGAAACCAAGCCGGCAAGAGCTTGATTGAAAGTTGATTCTTCCCCCTGGCTCTGGAGCTGGATTGAAAGCTGATGCCTCTCTCTGGAGCCCGGCTGGAAATGATTCTCTCTCTGGAGAAAGCCACTCTCACGAACGGGTCACACCGGCTCAGGGTGCGCGCTTGCGTACCCTTGCACGGAGTCGACCGGTGGGTCGACTTTTTCTGCTTCTGTGATAGAAAGTTTTGTCTGTGTGTTAATTCCAGACGCGCACTGAACAGTTCATCTTGCCGTTACTCCTGACAGTTTGAAAATCGTTGTCATTTACAGTGACTTTCTTGGGGAGGAGTTCGGTGCAGCCTGCCAAGCTGAAGCTAAACAGGCAGTACCAAAAACGCCCTCTTGAAGCCACTCCCTGGATCAATGGATTTTCTTTTTTCTTTTCAGTAGTGATTATAGATATATGGAGATTAGGCGGCACTTTACTCACTGCTTAAAAAACAAAAAAGACAGTCTCTTTATTGCCCAGGCTACCTTGAAATTCCCAGAGTGGCCTCAAAGTCACCACAATCCTCCTGCTGCAGCTTCCTAAATTCTGGGATGCCATGAATTTACCATGCCAGTTACTTTTTTCCTTAGAAACATGACAGAAATAACCGGGTTCAGTATAGTATAATTTTTAGCAAAAACATAAAATATCTAGGATTCATGATTAAGTTCCACTCCCGATCTACCCCCATCCTCAAAAAATGTCAGTGCTGAGTTAGCAGGTGCCTAGGCTGCTCCTTTCCACAGGAAATCATCAATGTCTGAAACTGTTTCAGAGGGGCCTAGAAAAGAGCTCAGCCAGTACCAAGTGATTGAGTGAATGATGAATGAATGAATGAATGAATGAGCAAACCCAATATTTAGGAATATACTATTTTGATTTGGGGATAATAAACTTATTGCACCTGTATTAGTTTTCACTTGCCAGGGAGCATTGTGGGTTGTTGTTGTTTTGTTTGTCTGTTTTTTTGCTTTGTGGTTTTTCCAAGAGGAATTCTTTACCGGCAAACAGTTTTAACATTTGTGCAGAAAAATTCTCTCTCAAAAGTGACCCATTGGTCTGCGCATATTTTACAGTAATCTGAGACACTGGGGTGGGTATCAAGAGCTTTTACCAATAAATAGAAGAAACATATTTGTGTTTACATACAGAATTACTAAATTTGATAACTTAGGTTTGCTTTATATGTTGAAAGAGAATTTAAACATATAAATTCTGTTTCTGTCTCTTTCGCACTTGATTCTTTTGTTTAAGTCACGGTTTCACTGTGTAGCCTAGGCTGGCCTAGAACTTGCTATGTAGGCCAGGTTAGCCTCAAACTGATCACAGTGCCATCACCGAGTGCTGGGATCACAGGTATCCACCAGCACACGTGTAAGGGAATTGTCTAAGGTGTGGACATGACTGCTTTTAGTATTAATCAAGAACCAGGTGACAGTATGCTGTGAAAGTTTTAAGTCACTGAGATTCAGTCCCCAAGCATTGTACAGCAGTTTTGCTTGAACCCAATTTGTACAACACAGATACATAACACAATACTGAAGAGCAGGAGAACACTGGACACGTTTTCAACTTCTGCTATATAGGATAACTAACAGAGGAGCCATCGGAGCTGTGAAATGTTGAGTACCTGGCTATATTGTGAACCACGAGAGCATTGTGGGTCAGGAGAGCATTGTGGGTCAGGAGAGCATTGTGGGCCATGAAGAGCATTGTGGGCCATGAAGAGCATTGTGGGTCAGGAGAGCATTGTGGGCCAGGAGAGCATTGTGGGTCAGGAGAGCATTGTGGGTCAGGAGAGCATTGTGGGCCATGAAGAGCATTGTGGGCCATGAAGAGCATTGTGGGTCAGGAGAGCATTGTGGGCCAGGAGAGCATTGTGGGCCACGAAGAGCATTGTGGGTCAGGAGAGCATTGTGGGTCAGGAGAGCATTGTGGGTCAGGAGAGCATTGTGGGTCAGGAGAGCATTGTGGGTCAGGAGAGCATTGTGGGCCATGAAGAGCATTGTGGGTCAGGAGAGCATTGTGGGCCATGAAGAACATTGTGGGTCAGGAGAGCATTGTGGGCCAGGAGAGCATTGTGGGCCATGAAGAGCATTGTGGGTCAAGAGAGCATTGTGGGCCAGGAGAGCATTGTGGGCCATGAAGAGCATTGTGGGTCAGGAGAGCATTGTGGGCCAGGAGAGCATTGTGGGTCAGGAGAGCATTGTGGGTCAGGAGAGCATTGTGGGCCATGAAGAGCATTGTGGGTCAGGAGAGCATTGTGGGCCATGAAGAGCATTGTGGGTCAGGAGAGCATTGTGGGCCATGAAGAGCATTGTGGGTCAGGAGAGCATTGTGGGCCATGAAGAGCATTGCTGAGAGACCCAGGGTCGGCTACATAGGAACTCCATGGCCTGAGGCAGCTCACTGCAACCTCAGGGCTTCTTATCTATTCTGAGAGAAAGTGACCGTATTTCTGTCATAGGTTATCATGGGACCGACTTCCCCACCCCCAGTCAGTCTTTATCTCAGTACCTGGAAGATGGCATTTGACGGTAGATATTAAGTGACTATTTTCTTCTTATAAATATGTTTGCAAGCTCAGAAAAATTCACCCAAGAGACCTCAGCTCATCATAGGGCCAAGCATTATCATTCTACTGAATTCTACAAGACAGAAATACCGAATGTCCCTACACATCCCCACCTTCACACGTATCTTCGTGAAACCCTACTCAAAAGTCACCATCTTATATACACCTCCCTTCCCCTGGGCACCCTTTTCTCTGGCCTATTTTGTTTAACGTGCAAGGTTTTATCCATCTTTGTCTGAGAGGTGGTTCTATTTTGTTTTGTAGAGATGACATCAGGCTGGTCTCAAATGGATGATTTTCCTGCCTCAGTCTCCTGGAAGTGCAGTGTTAGACAGGAGTGTGTCACCGTGCAAAGCTTATATACAGCACATTAGACACCAGGTCACAAAGCCAGCCTCTAAAGCAGTTTCCGATGCTTCATGCGACCTTCTCAGTCCATGGGTAAAATCTCACTGGCTGAAAACACTGGAGAAATTAAAACAAAAATCACTCTTTAACACTTGAATCTAAGATGCTAGGAAAATATTTAACATCCACACTGTTACTAAGCAGTCTCTAAAGCAGCTCCAGGGTTCTATCCCCCTACCCCGCACCCCCAAACACACTGTTGGTCTAACCTCCTACTGTAGGCAAAATGTTTGTAGATTACCTGGTTCCCCTTCATTCCTTCTCTTCTGAAACGTGTGACAAAGCAGAAATGCCCCGAGCAATCATTTGAGGATTTAAAAAAAAAAAAAATCAACCCAGCTGCACGTGTTAAAGAACCGATGTGTTTTAAAATCACTTGGAGGTAGAGCGTAAACCGCCTCTCTCCCGACAGCTGTTCTCAGCAACAGTGTAACCCAACGGCTGTTCTCAGCAACAGTGTAATGCCTTATGAATCACAGCAGGGAGGCAGGGCAAGACACAGTTTTGGATAGTAGCTGGAGTTTTCAACAAGTGGGGCTTTAAAATTTGGCCAAAAAAAAAAAAAAAACCATTCAGTCTTCTGAGCGAACAGAGCTGGAGTTTAAAAATGGCATCCTTGGCAATTCTGAGCTTAATGTTTTCCGTGATTATAAATAGGGAAGCTGATCTCCCTGGCTTCGTTTTGTTGTTGGTCTTTTTGTCTTATGAGCAAGGGTCTTGCTGTACAGCTGCAGGTGTCCTCACAGCTCCCTCTCTTCCTGCTTCGGCCTCCCAGGTCCCGGGGTGACAGCGGCGTCCCGCCCGTGCCGGGTATTTCTGCCTCTTTCTAAATTTTAATCCTTTGTAAATATTTTTACAGTTGATGGCCTGCTTTTCTATTAGACCTCCGAATTTTCCAGGAAGTGAACCAAATGGCAAACGCCTTTCACTGTGTCTCCCAAGGGGCTGTTATCAGGGATATGTGGCCCTAATGCCACCTACACCTGGCACGCAGGCATGCAGGTGACACTGATAGTTTGTTCAGCAAGCTATTACTCTTATACTTCCAAAAAGGTGATGTTTGATTAATTTTTTTTGTTGTTGTTCCTATAGACCTATCTTTTTCCTATCTCCCCTTTCTGTTTGTTTTGAGACTGAGTTTTGTTATGTAGCCCAGGCTGGCCTTAGAGTTGTGATCCTGTTCTTGGTTTCCTCGGCGTTGGGATTATAGGTGTATGCCAACGACACAGGTGTTCTTTCCTTTTGAGGTTGTAATGTTTCTGCATGCATCGCCGTCCACGGACCTTCTAACTGGTGGTGTCCACCTGTTTGACTGCAGACTCACAGTGAGTCCGTGTGTCAGCTCCCCGCCACCGATGCGCACAAGTCAGGGTGTCCTGGGCAGAGAGGGCACTCAGTTGCCTCAACAGAACTCACGTGCACTTTCTCTTTGGCTTCGCTTCTCTCTATAGTTGCTTTCCTTCATGTATTTTAGGAAGCCATTTCTGTTCTCAAAAACGCTTTGACTGCTCAAACCACATTTAATTCTGTCGGTGAGACGCCTGTCCTTGTTCCTTTATGGCAAAGCCAACAAGCATCCTGGGTAACACTCGAACTTCCACTTTTGCCAAAGTGACATTGGTGATATTTTTTCCCTTTTAGAATGACAGCAATCCCTCAGCACCATATTACATCATCATTTCCTGCAGATTGGTATGTACGGCATGTTATGTTTTCTTAAGGACCTACGGGATATGCAATGGCTGCCTCCCCTTTCCCACTTTATATGTCATTTTGGTTAATTACAGCAAGGTGCGTTTCCAGCTAAAAGGGTGCCATGCCACCCAATCTGAACTTACAAAAGTGGCTTCCTGCTGGTCTCCTTTCTTCGTCATCTGAACTCTAAAACATAGGCTTAGTGGGGTAATTCTGGCCCCCTGCTTTTCTTTATTGTAAAGCGCGTCTGAGTGTCTTTCCTTAAAAGGATGTCTAAAAAGACATTTAAGCAGGAAATGGAGATTTTTAGTCCCCTTTCTTTAAAAAGTGCTGTATCTCTTAGCTAATTCACACAGGAAGCCTATAAATTAATCAGCATTGGAACGTGATGAGTCACGGGCAGCCTTCATTGCTTGGTTTCAGCCCATTGTTAATTCTGGGACTTTGTAAACAGTAGCTACACACAGAGACTAAAAACATAAACGTGTACTCTTTAAGATCTATAAGCCCTATGATTTATGATGTTCAGCAATGTCTGTAGAAGAAAATAGAACTATTCTAAATGTATACCACATTTGCTATAGTTTAACAGTTTGCTTTTGTTACTCAGGGATTTTGCATCTAAATTATACAAACATTTACAGTTAAACCCACATGTGGGTTTTGAGAAAGGTAACGGGTTGGCACAATGACAGGAAATGATCCTAAATAGATGAGAATTAAAGTAGAGTTAAAGGAAACACTTGCTGCTCTTGCAAAGGACCAGGGCCAGGTTCAGTTCCCGGCACCCACATCATGGCTCACAAACATCTGTACCTACAGTTCCAGGAGATCCACTGCCCTCCTCTGGACTCAGAACTCCTGCATGCCTTTGCTAGACATACACTTACAAGAGCATTTGAAGATGAGGAGACTCAGGCATACAGAAGTCTTCCCCAAAGTTGCCATGGTGAGGAAGATCTGTTATACTCTGCAGAGCCCATGTACTGAATGTTCAGTTCCCAGGGCAGCAGCGATTCAAGATGGAGCCTTGAGATTATGTCACGAGGTTGTTGACTTTATGAATGGATGAATACACTTTAGATTCATAACTTCATGGGTATTAGAAAATGCCACAGACTTCAGGAGTTCAGGAGGTGTGCCTTAGGAGGAAGTAGCTCTTTGAGGGGGATGGTGATAAAGGATGTACTTTGACCCAGCAACTAACTCTCCCCCCTCCCCTCCTCTCTCTCCCTCTCTCCTCTCTCTTTCTCCCCTTTCGTCCCCCCTCTTCTCTCTCTCTCTCTCTTCCTCCCCTCTCTCCTTCCTGGCCACTATGACAGGAGCCACTTTGTTCCAACACGTGTTCCCTGTCACCATGTTCAGTCTCTCCACAAGCCCAAAGCTTACTAAGTTTCCCGGAACAAAGACTCTGAAACCTTGGGTCCACAGAAACCATACCTGCTGTGTTGTTCTTCTCCTGTGTTTTTTCACAGTGGAGGCAAGCCTACTAATTCCAGATTCTAATAGGAAGTTAGATCGTGTGAGTTTTCTTCGTCCGGTTTCACAACATTATCAACAAGCTTTTCTTTTTCTTTCAACAATTAGAATGTCTGGTCAAAATGGTCAAAATAGAAAGCTATGGTAAGTTGATATTCTCCTGAAGAATACAAATGTATTGTCTAGAGCATATACAGCAAAAAGGTTAGTACCTGGGGTTAGTACGCACTCAGTACAGGAACTAAAGACTGAATAAAAGTCCAAAACCAAAATGTTCTATAGTCTAATAAGGCAAGAGAAAAAGAGAGAAAGGGAGGGAGGTAAAGGGGGAGGGGGAGATTCCACTGTACTTGGTAGAAAGAAAGTAAGTAGTAATTAACTTCTGTTAAATACTTGCTATGTGCCAAGCATTATTCTAAATGTTTTAATTAATGTTATTTAATCTTACTATAATCTGATAACAACGTGTATTATTATCCTCATTTTATAAGTAAGGTTAATGGGAGATAACTGCTCACCTATCCTCCCTCCCCTCTCCCCTTCCCCTCCCTCACCCCCATTTCCTTCTCTATTCTTTAACCATGGCATTTGGGATCGTTAGTGTTTCTTGTTTTACATTGGTGAGTGATTCAGGAACTTCCAGTTGACTTTTTTGTTTTTTTTTGGTAAAGAAGGTTGAGGTCTTGAGTTAGAAATGGTTTGAAGGCCAACGCTTCTTCAAAACAAAGTAAGAAACTAAACAAACCCTGAAGGCTGAGGCATTTGTGTCTGTTGCTGCAAGCTAGCACACAACAGAGTTCTATGGGAAGATTAAGGTCAGCTCTCTCCTCTGTCCTGACCTGTACTGCGGTGACAAAACAAAGGAACGAGCAAACAAACAAACGAACGAACAACAAACAAACCCAAACCTCAGACCAGGTGATTTATACACACCAGGAATCTATTTCTTGGAGCTGTGTGGAATCTAAGGTACAGGCACCAGTTGAGTCATGGCCGTTGAGAGGCTTGCCCTCTGCTTCAAAGATGCCACCTTTTCAGTGTTGCCTGGTGATAGACCGATAAAAACCAAAAACAGGCTTTCCCGGATCCATCTATGAAGGCGTGAATCCCACTCAGAAGGTGATTTCATACGATGGTTCACCTTGTAGTTTTATGTCCTTGGCCATTAGGTTTCAGCCATGAACTTTTGAGAAACCCAGACACCCCATATAATAATAATGGTTTCTTCTGGGTGCTCTTGTGCAAGTTTACTTCCAAAGATAATGTCTTTGAGGGGTTTCAGAAATGCCCCTGCCTTGTTTGTGCTCCTGAGGAGGGAGGGGGTGGAGGTCATCGTGATGGTATTCTACATTGCCTATTTGACGTTTCTGTTAGTACAGTAATGAAAACAGACTTTGGCCAGCCTCTTCCCAAGCACATGGGAACATTCTAGAACTGATGTTCTTGCAAGAGAACTGACCTCTGGGCCCACCCAAGCTGTTATGGTGAGATCACTTGTAGCCCTCTTTCTGGGTCTGTTTGCCATCTTTCCTGATGTGTCACCAAAGCTGTCTGTGAGCCACACCCACAAAAACAACTCACAGAGAGATTTTTCCCTTAACCGCAGATGGCATTGGTGGACCCGGATATTTTTAACTAGGTCACATAGCTATCCGATTGATCATTCTTCCTCCTTTGTCAACAGATATTTACTGAGAATTTCTCCTCAATACCCTCTCTATTGTACCTGGTACCCGGAATAGAAAGATGAACTAATCCCAGAGGAATCCTTGGTTGCTTCATACATACTAGCAGTGAAGCCTTGTGCTTGGGAAGTGTTTTCAAACATCCTTCCAAGCTTCCTTTGTTCTATGACCCTTGGCTTCTCTTTGGTTCCTATGCTAATGTTATCACTTGTAAATATTTCAGAGCATTCAAACTTCATCTCTTTCTACTCAGGTCAGCCCTGATTTGGCTCCATCCAACAATAGGGTTGCAGGCACTTTGCACACCACACCATAGACCCTTTGTGGTGTTATCCTCTGTGAGGACTGAATCTGTGCTACCCACTTCTGAATTAATGAGTGAATGAAGGACCATTACATGTCTGTCAGTGTGTGTGTGTGTGTGTGTGTGTGTGTGTCTGTCTGTCTGTCTGTCTCTCTCTCTCTCTCTCTCTGTGTGTCTGTGTGTGTATGTGTATGTCTCTGTCTCTCTCTGTGTCTCTCTGTGTATGTATCTGTGTGTGTTTCTGTCTCTCTGTCTCTGTGTGTGTGTGTGTGTCTGTGTGTATCTGTGTATGTGTCTCTGTCTCTCCCACTTTCTGTGTGTGTGTATGTGTGTGTCTGTCTGTCTCTGTCTCTCTGTGTGTGTCTGTGTGTGTATATGTGTGTGTCTCCATGTATGTCTCTGTCTCTGTGTCTCTTGTCTCTCTGTGTATGTATCTGTGTGTGTTTTTGTCTCTCTGTCTCTGTGTGTATGTGTGTGTGTCTGTCTCTCTGTCTCTCTGTGTGTCTCTGTCTCTCTCTGTGTCTCTCTGTGTATGTATCTGTGTGTGTCTCTGTCTCTCTGTCTCTGTGTGTGTGTGTGTGTCTGTGTATATCTGTGTATGTGTCTCTGTCTCTCCCACTTTCTGTGTGTGTATGTGTGTGTGTGTGTGTGATGTAAAAAGATTGCTAGATTCTTTGCCAATCTCAGTTATGACTTATAGAATGAATACCTTTCTGAAGAGAGACTAATAGTTTTAATCTGAAAAAAAAGTTAACTTTGACCCAAAGTGGGCATGGAATGAAAGCTTTATTTATTTTACACTCATTTATTTTGGGGGTATATGTGCATGTGGGGGTTGGAGGCCAATTTGGGGGAGTTGGCTCTCTTCTTATTATCTGGGTATTGATCATAGACCTTCAGGTTTGGCAGCAAGCACACGTATCCATGGAGCCATCTTAGCAGCACAGAAGGAAAGTTGTGTGTGTGTGTGTGTGTGTGTGTGTGTGTGTGTGTGTGTGTGTGTGTGTGATTAAGAGTGGCATTTCTTATCAAGAAAATAGTAGTGTCACTATGTAATTCCCACAATTATAGGAGAAAGGAAAATAAGCTACCACTAGGCTTATTTAAACTTGGAGCTAGGCCAAACAATTAGGGTTCAATTAAATAATGTCTCTGTCTGTAGGATGGTATACCATCATCACCATCATCATCATCATCATCATCATCATCACCATCATCATCATCACCACCATTACTGCCTCACCATCACCACCACCATCATCATCACCACCATCATCACCACCACCACCATCACCACCCTCATCACCATCACCACCATCATCATCATTACCATCATCACCACCACCATCATCATCATCACCACCACCATCACCATCACCACCACCATCATCATCACCACCATCAGCACCATCACCACCATTACTGCATCACCATCACCACCATCACCACCATCATTACCATCACTGCCATCACCAACATCACCATCACCACCATCATCTCTATCACCCCATTTGCCAACAACTCATCAGAAACATCTTCAGCACCTTTAATGAGAATTGTTAATTGTGTTGTTTTATATTATTTCTTTTCTCTGAAGAATATCTCCATTTTCTCCCATATTATCTTAGTCAGGGTTTCTACTCCTGCACAAACATCATGACCAAGAAGCAAGTTGGGGAGGAAAGGGTTTATCCGGCTTACACTTCCACATTGCTGTTTATCACCAGAGGAAGTCAGGACTGGAACTCGAGCAGGTCAGGAAGCAGGAGCTGATGCAGAGGCCATGGAGGGATGTTACTTACTGGCTTGCTTCCTCTGGCTTGCTCAGCCTGCTTTCTTATAGAACCCAGGTTTACCAGCCCAGGGATGGCACCACCCACAATGAGCTGGGCCCTCCCCCCTTGATCACTAGTTGAGAAAATGCCTTACACCTGGATCTCATGGAGGCATTTTTCAACTGAAGTTTCTTTCTCTGTGATAACTCCAACTTGTGTCAAGTTGACACAAAACCAGCCAGTACACATATATAATATATTTAAAAAGAACTGGCTCAAGCAATTGTGTGGGTTCACATCTGAATTATAAATATATATGATATAAATATACCATATTTATCAAGATATATTTTGGAGCATTTATGCCAACATTGGGAAATTAATGTGATATCTTAGCACAGCAATCATTCTCTCAGGTGTAAGATAGCATTTTTCCAACCACAACTTGGAAGGAAATGTCTTTAATCTCCTCCCAGTATGGATATGAACCTTCGGCTTCTGGATCTAGAGAAGAATGCTGTTGGGGTCCACTCTGCCACACATGAGAGCATCCAAGGATATTTGACTGACAGAACCTCGCCCAAAGGCTCCTTGTTAAAGTGTAACATGCATGCCACCTGTCCCTTCAGAGGCCAATAAGTGATCTTTGAACACGATTGGAGTTAAAGAGTAAACCCAGGCTTCACGTTTCTGCATTGTTATAGCTGAAGGGCTTGTGACAAGGGACTCCACGGGAGTGTGTGGTTGCTGTTTGCTCCCGAGATCAGCTCACTGTTTACATTTTGATGGAAGAACTCATTTGCTATGAAAAAGGTTTTCCAAACAGTCTGATTGCTTCTGAAGCTGCCCTTGAAACCACAACACTGTACAATCAGACAAGCTCCTGTAGTGCCAATCACACTGAGGTTTTGGGATTTTAGACCCCAAAGAGGATCCAAAATAAAAAGCTTTCTAAGAGCCTTATTACTGTTTTTCTATTATGAATTATCAAGAACACAGATAAAAATCTTTGGCACATGAGATTATCCTAATGTCGTGGTGTAGAATTTGGAAAAACCCAACGGATGACGAGTCTCGCCCCTTTATCCCTTCTTCCTCACACACATCCGTGTCATTGAAAAGAGATGTCAGATGCAAACTGAAAATTTGATGGATAACGTGTCTGACAATATGCTTTGTATTTTCAGTGCAAAATGAGTTTTATTTGCCTTGTTTTATCTTGTCTTGTTCAGTGACTCCTAAATGTTTTGTTAGAAAAGAGTGACCATAATAAAGTGCCCAAACCTATGACCTAAGCAGATAGATCAATTTGGCCCACTTGAGCTTTCTAGAACACCCCATCCAGTCACAGTGTAATAATGCTTCTCAAACTCACACAGAGCATACAGCAAGATAGACCATTTGAAAGGACAGGAAATGTAGAGAATATCTTCCGAGACCACAATATAGTTTAACCAGAAACCATTTTTTAAGATAGCTGAAGAATCCTTAAATATCTGAAATTTTACACAAAACACAGCATGCTGCTGAGCTAAAAGTCTCAAGAACATCAAAAATATTTTGAGTTAGCGGGACATAATGTCTCATACCTGTAATGCCAGCCCTCGGGGGGCAGAAGCAGGATCTCCATGAGTTCTGGGTCAGCCTGGGATACAGATCCTGCCTCAACAATAAATTCTTTAAGTTAAATGAAAATACAAATGTAACTTAAAGTTTGTGGAACATAAGAAATGTAATAATCAGAAAGAACGTGGGAGTGTTGGTTGCTTACACTCCTTCACAGGCTCACACTCCCTCACACGTTCACACTCCAGCAGAAAAACATTAGAGCAGTGGTTCTCACCTTCTTAACACTGAGGCCCTTTAACACAGTTTCTCATGTTGAGGTGACCCCAAGCATAAAATTATTTTATTGTTACTTCATAGCTATGATTTTGCTGCTGTTATGAATCGTTACATAAATGTCTGCTATGCAGAATATCGGGTCTGTGACCTTGCCCAGGGGAGTCATGACTCACCGATTGGGAACCCCTGATTTAAACTATAAGCACCAGAACGTCAGGAAATTCAGGCTTCTGAGGCTAATGAAAGGGCGAAATAAGACTGGTTAGCAAGTACAGAGAAAAGGTTCTGCTTCAAGTATTATTCAATCCCATTGTAAAGAAAAATGTGATTTTTCTCATATTGAGTTAGGAAACATATTTTGAAGTATAAGAATTATGCTTGTATAACTAAGGTGAAACACACCGTACATTCGTGGTGACTGTACAAATACAGGTTTGATAATTGTGAAAGTGTAAAGGTAATCGTATATACATTTACAAAAGTCATAAACAGATTATAACCTTCTTAGACATTTTGGAATATAGCCTAGATGTACTTTTTCTTTTATTTCCAATTTAATGGATCATCAGGAAATGATCCCAGGTGCGGCGCGCTCCTCGACCAGCGAGGAAAGACGACCACCACCAGAGGATTCTTCTCAGATCACGCTTTATTGTGGGAGCCTCTTGATTGAAGGGGAGAGCAGGAAGCGAGGGGCCCCGAACTACCCTAGCTGTCCGCTTATATAGGGACAAGCGCATACGGGCTTGCCATGATTGGTTGTCACCAGTCTGCTGACACCAGAGGCCTCGGGATTGGCCGGAGATAGGTTATGTACTGCGCACGCGCAGGGTGCAGCGCCTTAGCTGACAAGAGCATTGCTATATATGGAGTTGTTTACCTCAAACTGTGAGGGAGCCAGCACCATCTTGTAATGGCGTCCACATTCAGCTCCCCACACCCAGGCTGAGAAAATATTTAATTCACAGACCAATTAATTAAATTAAATTAATTAATAATTAAAGTACTATTAATAAACTGAAAATAGCCCCCGGTCCAAATCATCCCAGTACTGAGGAGACTGAGATGTAGTCACACATTGAAACAGTAGATCACCATGACAACCAATGTCTTAGGACAGTGGTTCTTAAGCAGCAAGCCATGACCCCTGTGGGGGTAAAATGACCCTTTCACAGAGGTCACATACCAAGTATCCTGCATAGTAGATATTTACATTATGATTCATAACAGTACCAAAATTACAGTTATGAAGTGGCAATGGAATCATTTAATAATGGGGGGTCACCACAACATGAGGAACTGTATTAAAGGGTCACAGCATTAGGAAGGTGGAGAACCACTGGCTAAAGAACATTATTAGTAACTGATGGTTTGTCTATGTTCAGCCCAGGGAGTGGCACTATTAGAAGTTGTGGCCCTGTTGGAGTAGGTATGGGCTTTAAGACCCTCATCCTAGCTGCCTGGAAGCTAGCAGCCTTCAGATGAAGATGTAGAAGTCTCAGCTCTGCCTGCACCATGCCTTCCTGTATCCTGCCATGCTCCCACCGTAATGATACTGGACTGAACCTCTGAACCTGTAAGCCAGCCCCAATTAAATGTTGTTCTTATGAGACTTGCCTTGGTCTCATAAGCAGAAAACCCTAAGACAGTATCTTAATCATGGAGGGGTTGTGTCAATAGAAGAGCTCATTTCTGTGTTTAACGGGGTTTCCCTACTTACTGTGTTTCTGTATTTCCCTTAAACCTATGGCAAGCACAGTGGGTTTGCTCATGGACTTTGGAGTACAGAGCGGGGCTTCTCTCTTTCTCTGGACTCGTTTTGTATGTCCGTTCTTCCCTGGTGACTGCCAGGTCTGAAGGTTATGTCTACAGAGTGCTCAGTACAGGGCTTGCTGGGCACCAAGAACACTACTATTATTGGTTAGAGTAAAGGAGAAAGTTCCATCAGCAGTGGGTACCCAAGGACAAGTTCATCCAGATGTGCACTGGCTTGGTTCTCCACAGAGCTCCTCTAACTGACTTGCAAATGCAAGGCTCTAGGTAGTGATTGCAGGGTGTTTTGGGTCCATAAAGGGGGCAATTAACTTTTATATGCATATAAAGTACACACTGGAAAAACATAAGTATCTTTGACTCTCTTTGTGTATTTAAAAGTACTGCGCCCCAAACAGGAGGGACACCAGAGAAACTCAAAGCTACTGACTGTGGCTACTTATTACCTCAAGACTGCGGGTCCTGATTTAATTTTTTTCAGAGTGAAAGATAACAGTTGGTGTCTTCTTTACCCTGTGGGTGGGTGAGAGGCTATAAAATACAGTTTTCCACAGAACAAAATCTTTACAAGGTCATTAGTAGATGAGGAAATCCCCCCAGTGAATCAGAACTCCTATCAATATCAAATTTAATATTTAAAAAGTGTTAAATGTATTTCCATATAAGTCTGTGACCCAAACTACAGCCTGACATTTATAAGTATGACATGTATGCTCACTGTATTTATTTTTAAAGAAGATTCCTGGGACAGGAGAGGTTGATCAAGGGTTAAGAGCATTGACTTCTTCTGGATGACCTGGGTTTGGTACCCAGAACCAGATGGTGACTCACAACCATCTGCTGCTCCAAAGAATCCAACGTCTTCTTCTGGCCTATGCAGGTACATGACATGGTGGTAAAACACTCATATGCATAAAATAATAATAAATGGAAGAAGGGGGAGGAGAAAGATCAAGAAGCAGGAGGAGAAAAACAGGAAGGAGGAGGAGAAACAGAATAAGGAGGGTTACTTTCCTCTGGTTTGCAATAAAAACCAGGATTAATTCAAACATCCCTGAAGAACAATTGGGTAACTGACAAGTTTTTCTTTTACAAAGAAGGAAGCTTTTACATTAGGGACCAATCACATACAGGATAACGTGCAGGTGTTCAAGAGCAACAAACATTGTGTTAGCTTTGGGTTCAGTTCCACAAAACCAATGAGAAATTTCCTGTGTGGCTAAGCAGAATTTGTGAGGAGTTAACACAGCAGGCTATGTGAGGTGCCACTGGAAGCATGGAGGAAAAACAGGAACAGATTTTTATATAAGCTGGAGAGACTATGGCCTCAGTTCCCACTATACCTTATGCACGGACTTTCCAAAGTATAGCAGCATGAGCAACCATTCCTGTGAGCTTTGAAGATAGGATTGGAGTTTGATATCACTTAGTGAGATTCCTTAGATGTATCTAGGAACTGAATTTCTATCTACTTTAGGTCTGTTGTGGAAAACTTGGGGTTAAAGAAAATTGTGTCCTTCAGTTACCTACCCACTTATTGCTACGAAGAGACACCATGACCATGGCAACTCTTATAAAGAAAAACAGTTAATTGGAGCTGCCTTATAGTTTCAGAGGTTTAGTCCTTCATTGTCATCATGAAAAGCAGAATGGCATTCAGGCAGACATGGTGCTGGAGTAGGAGCTCAGAGTGTCTACATCTGGATCAGCAGGCAGCAGGGAGAGAATGCCACACTGGCTTGTGCATCTGAGACCTCAAAGCCTGCCTCTAGTGACATACTTCCTTCAAACAAACCACACCCACTCCAACAAAGTCACTCCCTAAGTAAGAGCTTATAGGGCCTTTCTATTCAAACCACCACACTGTGTAATAATTTACCTTCTAAACTGCATTGCAATATTTTGAAAATTCACATTTAAAATTTTCAGATAGGTGTTTGTTTAAAATTTTAATACAAGTTTAGAACTGGAGAATGGGTAATGTGTTTTTTTGTAGACCAGGCTAGCCTTGAATTCATAGAGACCTGCCTCCTGAGTGCGGGCCAGAAGGCATGCCTGGCATATTCAGGGTCATTGAGGCCTAAGGTAAAAGTCACCTGGGAGTAGCTTGGCCAACAGCTTGGACATCCTTTTGAGACAGTCTCACTCTGTATGCAGGCTAGCCTTGAACTCAAGGTAATTCTTATGCCTCAGCCTCCTGAGTACTGGAATCATAGGTATGAGCTCCTACGTTCAGATCCAAGCAGCCCTGACATTATGTGACCCCTGATTCTTACCATCCATCCCAGCAAATGCTCCCCCATGTCCTCCACATAGCCATTCATACATACCCAACTGTAGGGTCCAGTGGAGGTCTTCAACCTCATGTCATTCTCCCCCTGCCCCACAGAGTTCTCCTCAATGCCATTGTCCCACCATATATGGCACTCTTTAAGCACTACTGTGTGTGTGTGTGTGTGTGTGTGTGTGTGTGTGTGTGTAGGGGGTATTGGAGACTTAGATGATTGTGAGCTACCACATTGTTGTTTGGAACTGAACCCTACTTCTCTGCACATACATCTACAGCTCTTAACCACAGAGCCAGTCTCTAGTCTCCACCTTACATTTATTTGAGTGGCTTGCCTTAAATCAATGTGAGTCTTAAGTAAATTGTAATTTCAAGAAGTATATGGGTTATATTGCTATCTCTATCTCTTTTCTTGCTCTTCCTTCCTTCCTTCCTTCCTTTCCTTCCTTCCAGTACTAGGGGTTAAACCTAGGTAGGGCCTTACACATGCTAGATGAGACCTCTACCATGAAACTACATTTTAGTCTTTTGGCTGTTTCCTAGGTGTGTTTCCTGTCATTATACTTACAGCATAGATTCCATGTTGCCTCCTGTTGTAATTCAACATAGATAGAATAGCATATATCTGTATGAGAATACCAGCATAATATATGTATGCCACCAGCGAGCAGAGGGGCAGACAGTCCTTCTGACAGGAAGGTGTCACCACAGTTAATGTCAAGACTGGGTTTCCAAGGACCTGCCAGAGTCAGCCAGAAGGAGAGGAGACTGCCCATCCTTGAGACTGCAGGAAGCTCACTGTGGGTGGCAAGGAGCCCATGGCACAAACGGATTCAGCATAGAAAAACTCAAATGCCAAGCCAGGCAGCATGAATCCATCTGCCGAGGGGCAGGGAGCCATGGAATCTGCCAATTTCGGCAAAATACATGGGTGAAATTGCTAACTTTTGATGACATGCATAGACCCATGTTTCTCTGACATACATCCCCCCATACGTCTTCTTACTAGAATCCTGACTTGGTTAAGGGTCCCAGTATACCCAGATGAAAGTCTTAGCACCTCTTAGTTTCCTAAACTTCCTTTTCGTCTGAAGAAGCTAATGGACCCAGGTCTTCATAGGTCGAGATGAGTAAGTGAGCAGGGCTTCGAGGAAACCTTTTTAAAGGTATAAAAGATGGTTCAGGGAGCAAAGGGGGTTGCTGCTGAGCCTGGTAGTCTGGGTTTGATGCTCTGGACCCACGGAGTAGAAGGAGAGAACCAACTACCAAAAGTTGTGCTCTAGCCCCCATGAGCAACTGCATGCAAGTAAGCACAGCCACATTTAAACAAATAGATTGAGGCTGTAGAGATGCCACTGAGCAGTGGTTCTCAATCTTCCTGACACTTCAACGCTTTAATACAGTTCCTTGTGTTGAGCTGTACCTGGCTCTAAAATTATTTTTGTTGCTACTTCATACCCATAGTTTTGTTACTGTTATGAATTGCAATGTCAACATCTCATATTCAGGATATCCGATATGTGACCCCAAGGAAGTCTCAACTCACAGGCTGAAAGAATCACTGCCTTAGAGGGTAGAAGCGCTGGCTGCTTCTGCAGAGGGCCTGGGTTTGGTTCCCAGCACCCACATCTCTAACTCCAATTCCAGGAGATCCAATATCTTTTTACCTCTGAGGGGACCAGGTACATGCCTGGTGCACACACATATATGTAGGCAACACATACATGGTGTACATGAAGGCGCTTTACCTGACGAACCATCTCCCCAGCCTCAATGCCGGTGCTTTATCATGACATTATTAATTAGGCAAAATGATAATATGAATGGTAACTGTTCGTGAGAGTTCACGTCGACAGATGAGACTGCAGTAACATTAAGATGAACAGCTACAAAGAACATCCTACTAACACTGGAGGAGAGACACATTGTGGGGGAAAGATGGTATGCTTGGTTTAAACTCGAAGTGAACTTAGTCCAGTGTTGAACTTGAGGTGTCTAGGGAGACTTGCCCATAAACATCTGGTAATACAGCCCCAAAGCTGAAGTGAGATTTGAGGGTGATCAAGATGGTGGTTAAACCCATGGGCACAGAGGGTAAAATTGTAATTGTTAAGGTATAAAACCCTCTCTGAATGTGCTTACCAGTGGGGAAGTTGGCATCTGGAGACAGACCATGCTCTTTAACTGCCAGGCTACCCCGCTATTTGTAAAAGAGGAAATTCCAGGAAAGCTTTGCCACCACATAAGAGTTCAAACCCTGACTTCCAACTGGGAAGGTTTAGTATAGTGTCCACTGTGACTAAGCATAAGGGACCTGACTTCAGTGCCCAGCACCCATGTGAAAAGTACCATGGTCTACACACTTAAATTCTCAGACTGGGGACACAGAGATGGAAGGATCTTTAGAGCTTGCTGGACTGTCAATCTACCCTAATCAGCAAGCCCGGGTCCTAGTGAGAGACTCTGCCTCAAAAAAATGTGGTTAGCTGTTGAGAAATGACCTCTAAGTTTGATCTCAGGCCTCTGAGCATGCACACACACACACACACACACACACACACACACACACACACACGCATGCATGTACACAGGCATACACATGTCCATGCACACAAGCATACATCCATCCATGCACACACATGAACATACACCTATAAACTCATACACAAAATCCTGACTTGTTCATTTCAGCAGCTGTGTGGACTTGGCTTCATTATTCAGCCCTTTTAAACGTTCTCACCACGACAGTTGCAGCTTACCTTAAAGAGTCTTTCTGCTAACAATGGGCTGGATTATATGATGCTTGAGGGTTCCACCCCAAACAAGACATTTTTATCAGCCCTCTCCGACACTCAGAAAACATTGTAGAAGAAAAAGTCGAAAGATCATAAATGCCAGAAACGAAGGATGAGGACTATAAAAAACAATGTCACTTTCTGGGAGAATCACAGTCATGAAAATAACCAGTTCTCAACAATTATTAATCACTTTACTGGGTGTGCGAGACAATAGGACCATCAACAAGGCAAGGATGGAGAAGGACTTGAAGTCCTCACAGCTGAACTATTTCCTAAGAATGGATTCAGAAGAAGGAGTCCTTACCTCCGTTGTGTCTACTGGCAATCCCACCAGGATCCAGTGGCTAGCACTAATCCAACAGTCACACAGATGGTCCTCATTATCGTGATGATCATTTAATGCCAATTCCTTCAGCCTTCCAGCTGGGGGCTGGCTCCTTCAGGCTTTCATCGTCTGTGGAGAGAGCTTCTCACAGAAAGAAGGCAGTTTTCAAAACTGAGCCATGGCTGCTTTTGACCTTCTCCTGTTCAATACCTGTGTATAACTCAAAAATAAAATTTCGAAGTGGGTCAAGAGTACACAGTGGATCTATATTTTACTATGTGTCATATTTAGCAAACACAAAATTGTGTCTTTGCTTTACTAAGTGCTCCATAAATATTGATTCACACATATTCATAAATTTCTCATGAAGTACACACTGTCATCGTCTCCTTATAGAAGTGTAGGGAGGATGCACAGCAAAGTCACTTAACTTGCCCACAGTCAAACTGTAAGCTGCAGATTTTAGGGCCTCAGACTCCATATTTCATGCTCTTTACTGCTCCGCTACTAAGTCGAAGATACAAGGAAAAAGAATCCCCATCGTCACTAGTCTTGCATCCTCACGAGGCCTTTAGTGGTTGTTTCTTCTCTTTATTTCCCCACATTAAAATACAAAGCAGTAGCTGATAGCACACGCCAGTACCTCCGAGTAACTCAGAGGCTGAGACAGGAGGATTGCTAGTTGAAATGTTGAACTCAGAA
The DNA here is from genome assembly GCF_963924665.1 of Micromys minutus. Lineage (NCBI taxonomy): Eukaryota > Metazoa > Chordata > Mammalia > Rodentia > Muridae > Micromys > Micromys minutus. Next base: position 37,886,681 of record NC_137957.1, on the reverse strand, counting down.
CCATCCTGGATAACGTAGTGAACTCTTGTTTCAAAATGGAAAAGAAAAAAGAAAAAAAGGAGGAAGGAAGGAAGGTGTGGAGTGGATGAGATGTTTCTCAGCGGCAGAGCCCCTGCCTAACATGATCAGAGATAGAGTCTTTGAGAGTAAAACAATTCACAGCATTTGTAGATGTAGCGCAGTAGCTGTAATCTGCATTGACAACACAAGTTCCTGTTGGCAGACATCTTCTCAGCTCCATCTCATTGATTAGAACGTGAGAGAGAGTGAGCAGGCTTCATAAACAAAGGTACAGGGCGGGGAGTGGGCTGTGGAGGGGGGACTGGAGAGACGGCTCAGTTGACAAGAGCACTGACCGCTCTTCCAGAGGTCCTGAGTTCAATTCCCAGCAACCACACGGTGGCTCACAACCATCTGTAATGAGATCTGATGCTTCTGGTGTGTCTGAAGACAGCTACAGTGTACTCACATACATAAAAGAAATCTTAGAAAGGAAGAAAGTTACAGATTACCTTCTTGGAAGAGCTGCTGTGCTTTCCAAGGTCCTCCCTCCTTCCCTCCTCTCTCCCTCCCTTCCTCTCTCCCTCCCTCTCCCTTCCTCCCTCCCCCTCCCTTCCTCCCTCCCTCCCTCTCCCTTCCTCCCTCCTCCTCCCTTCCTCCCTCCCTCTTCCTCCCTCCATCTCTCCTTGGGAATGAACAGTTGTAGCCAGGAAGCATTTGAAATAAGAAACATCACCAGTGGAAAGAGGCTTAGATTGAGACTTGAGGAAGCTCCCAAGGTGATGTTCCTAAAGGGCAGCTGAATGGCAGAGACCAGGTAGAAAACAGAATAGGAGATGATCTTTTTTTTTTTTTTTTTTTTTTTTTTAATGAGCCAAAAGTTTATTTATTCATTTCTTGCATTTGAAGTATTCCTCAATGACATCCTCGGCCTGAGATTCTTTGCCATAGTCCTTAACCACTACACAACTGCAACCAACCACTTTCGGTGGCTTCCCTTCTTGATCCATTTTACAGAGGTCTACCCATTCCCCTAGTTTCTTCTTGTCGTCAGCCTTTATCAGGTAGGTTTGGTGCTTGGTCTCCACCAGCTTGACATACATGGGCTCATCACAGTTGGATGCAAAGACACAGAGATGGGCTTCACGCTTGTCTAAGGCGTTGGTAGCTTTGTGTATGCCACGTGCTAGGCCGTTGTGGATGAGGGTTGTCTTCAACACCTCTCGGAGCAGGGTCTAAGGCTACTACGCCTCCAGCAGCAGTGTATTCCGCTTGGCGGTGCCGCTGAATCTTGACTGCACCGAACTTCTTCTGCCTTCGAGCAGCTTAGCAGTGGCAGGGGAGAAGGCGGAGATGATTTCAATAGGAACACTTGATCTGACCTTCTTCACCTGGGGTTTTATCTACAGCAGACTGATAAGCAATGAGATTCAGGTCTAGGAACCTCGAGCCAGTGTGGTCATTAGGTGTGTACATATTTACGCTCTGAGTTTGGTGATGGCATCCCTCTCAACTCTCTCTGTACAGTTCTTTGTGGGTTGCCGTACGCACACATTCATTCGAGGAGGGCTAGAGAGATGACGTTTCTCGTACCTTGAGGGAAGTACACCAGATATCATTATAATTGGACTCTTTCCAAAGTCCCCACTTCTGTTGGCAATGTAGGATGAGTGTCACATAAGTATAGCAGCCTTATTCAGGAAGCAGATATATACCCTTCTATTTAGGAGAATAAGCTTGCTATAAATATTCTGACTTTTCTTTTGCTTTTCTCTCTCTCTCTCTCTCTCTCTCTCTCTCTCTCTCTCTCTCTGTGTGTGTGTGTGTGTGTGTGTGTTGTGTACACGGTTGATTTGCCTGTGCAGACCACAAGGCAGTCTTGTGTTCGGTTTCTCAGGCACAACCTCCAACACCCCCTCCCTCTTAAAAAAAAAAAAAAAAAAGACAGATTTTCTCACTGCCCTAGAGCTGCTCTGGGAACCCACTCTCTCCGCCTCCTTAGTGCTGAGCTGCCAAACATGGGCTCTGCGCTCTGAACTTTCTTTTCAAAACATGGGTCCTGGGGGTGAAACCCAGGCCCTCATTGTTTCAAGGTTATCTATCTCTCCCAACTATTTTTTAAATTTAGAAATGTGATCCTGAGAATCCTTTTTTTAAAAAAAATAATACTGTTTGAATTTTTACTATATGAGTTTATGCACTAAGTCTTAATAACCTGTACGCAACCAATACATACAAAACGTGTACCTTGACTCGGAGCTTTATTAGCCGGTGTTAGAAACCTGCAGGTGTATTCTTAGGCTATGAAAATGTAAGCCCTAGACTCAAAGGACACTGTAAGTTTTACTTTATTCTAATTGATCACGCTTAGAGTTGACTTGTAGGTGTATTGTGTACTTGGTGTAGATCTGGAAAGGGATGAAGAAGAGTCTTTAAAACACCTGGAGAAGGTGTTTAAGTGGAACAATCAAACCTGGTTTTAAAGTCTCAGAGACCGAACAGGCGTTCCATGCTTTCATCCCAGCACTTGGAAGACTAAGGCAAGAACACTAAGAGTTTGGGGTCAGCCTGGGCTACCTCAATAGCAGGTTCCAGGCTAGGCCAACCTAGACTATTTTAATGAGACCTTGTCTCAACACTCGTTCACACACACACACACACACACACACACATACACACCTATTAAAAGAGAGAACTCCGTATTTACTCTGAGAGTTAGTTGCAAATGCCTTTAAAGAAGGTAAATGCCACAGTCAAATAAAACCAGTGCTCAAATAGGAGACATGCTTTTGATTCTTTTATTTATTGGGGTGCTCAGAAGAAAAACTGTGTGGCCAATAGGCAGAGATTTCACGGCGAAAGCAGGGTTCTTGGTAGGGTGAGAGTTGGGGTCCAGGGTCCCATCTGGTTCTGAATATCTTTCGGTCATTAGGTTTTGCACTGGGTTTTTATAGAGTGGTTTCTTCATAGCTTTGTGGTGCTTTGTCTCTGTGCTAACAGGCCTCGCACTGCTGGGGGGGGGGTTATTTTGAGGCGGGGTGGATGCTACTGTTAATGTTTTCGTCTGTATGTCTGCTGCTTTGTTATCCTCTTGCTTCTGGGCTGCCTCTGTTTATCCCTTCTCCTTAGCAGAATCCCATCCCATTTGGCCTTGTTCTTCTCATACACTGAGCCCCAGAAAAGCACCCCGCACACTGAGACACACTGAGATTGGAGGAGAAACTTAGATATGGCCCAGGGGCACTTGTGAATGAGGACTTCAGTGTGTGGGCCTTTTGGCTTTCTGTTGTAGATATCAACAGTCCTTTTAACATCCTTCTGGTTGTCAGGAATGTTCTACATTAAATTTGTTCATTTGTGGCTTTGGGAAATTTGCTATTGAAATTCTGTGATTTATCCAACACCGCCCCCCCCAACCCGACACAGGACGCCTTGAAAGTTCCGAATCTGTTCTTGAAATTTTCATAACACAAAGTCATGATCAGCAATGTCCTTGCCCCGAACATGTTTTCCTTAGGTTGGTTAAGTTTGGGTTCTTCAACATGAAAATATAATTCGTAACAACTTATACTAGATAAGTACCTTTTTTTTTAAAAGTCAGGGTCTCATGTAGACCTGGCTAGCCTCATACTTGCTATGTAGCCAAGGCTGGCCTTGAAAGCATGATTCTCTTGCCAGTCCTATTAAGGGCTAAGATTACAGGCAGGAACCACTACATTGCGCCTATTTATTAGAATGCTCATTACCTTTTTCTCTTGAGCTGGTCCACGCTTAAAGTATTGATGTGGCGAGCACACATTCCTCTAGAACTCTGGGAATGAATCATTCTTATTTCACCGCCTTTCTTATCAGTCTCTATTCTTAGCCTAAAACAATGGTTTTGAGATAACTGTCAAAACATTTATTGCCTGTCTGACAAGTGTTTTCAGTTAAGAATACCGAGCAATGTAAGAAAATAAAATGTAATTGTGTCTTGGATCATCTAAGTGTATAGCTGCCATTTATGGGTCTTTGCTGTTTTATTGAAGAAGCGACATACTAGTAACAAAGCAACCAGGGAAGTACCCAACTAAGGCTTTTGAAATTCATAACCAAGCATGAATTAGCTCTGCCTCCACTTAGTATATTGACTCAGAGATTAGTAGTAAGTACTGTCTTTCTCTTCTTTTTTTTCTTGGCCTGTAGGGTAATGTTTGGGCTGAGAGCCTTAGCTTGTGATGATTCCCTGTTGGTCCTTTAATAAAAGGAGCAGTTGAGAGAAGTATCTTAGCAACCTCATCAGAAGCATCATCTTCGAGAGGCGAAGAAGCCTCCACCCTGGCCAGGATTTGAAAGCTCACAGTTTGTTTTCTAAAGCTGGTGACAGTTCCCACATCATCTGCTACTTCGAGCTCTGGCCAAAATAATAACTTTAATGCCTCCCAAGCAGATTACGCTAACCTCAACTCAGTTTCTCTGGAGAGAAACTTACGTGTCCAGCTTGGTCATTAGAAATAATATCTACGTGTGCCCCCAAAGCTCTAATTGGTCCCATCTGTAGGGCTGATGATGTATAATAATTGAACGGTATCTACCCAGCAACTAACTTTCTGGAAAATATTCAAAGGCGCACACTGAATGCTGCAATACAAAATTGCCTTCGACTTAACGTTTGCCAATTTCCTTGGATGTGTAAGCAGAACTGTACTTTCAGAGAAGTTGCAGAAGTCCCAGGCTGGGTGCTATTTAATCTCCTTCCATAAACACCAGCCCTGAGCTACAATTAGCTGCTTGTGGTTCCTGCTAAATTGCTCCCCGTAAGATATTTCATAACCTTATGGTTCCCCTGCACACCATACTCTGAAGAATGTGTGAGTGCACCTAGGACCCAGGCATTCTCTTTCTTATATTGCTGCCCCAAACTGGGATGTTCTTAAACAGCCCATTCCCTGATCAGGGATCCTGGTCTTTCAGGCCCTTGAGTTCTGTGAGAACATCTTTTACACCAAAACGGGTACACCTTAGGCTCCTGTAGGCAGTGGCTGTTAGCTGGACTGCACCCCCTCCCCCAAAGGCAGCAGAGACTTAAAGGACCCTTGGCACTTGTGCGTTCAGTGGCGGTACCCCAGGCAGAATTGGGGGTGGGGGAAGTCCTAACCCAGACCGTGGAACTCGAAGAGAATGGGTGCCCTGGAGTGATGGTGGGGGAAGGGGGGGGAGATTGTTTTGCTCGGTGATTTTTGGAAAGTAGTGGCTCGCCTGTTTCGCGGGTTTTTAAGCCCCTTGGCATGCCCTGACCTGATCCAGAGGGAGTCAACCTCTCTCAGGAATGTTCCTGGAGAAGGTGGGAGACTGTTTCCCAGGCGAGGCCCTTGGGTGCTGGAGGGCACCCGCGAGGTCAGGCGGGGAGATGCGCGCAGCGGGGGCGGCAGAGACTCCCCTCCCTGGGCGGCGGCGGCGACGACAACCGGACCCGCGCGTCTGCACCGCCCGGGCTGTCAAGCGCGGGGGGCGGGCGGGAGGAAGGGGTGGAGGTGCGAGGGGAGGAGGAGGGCTGGCACCGGAGCGCCGCGGTGTCGGTGCAATAAAAATGCATCCCATGGAACTGCCCATGGAGAAGGACGAGACCGAGCCTCGGCGGCCACAGGAGGTGGGAAAAGCGGAGGAGGACAGCCGGGAGGCGGCGGCGGCCGGGAAGTGAAAGGTCTCGCAAAGTTCAGCGTCGGCTGCGGGCGCCGAGCCCCGGGCGAGCGGCGCACCCGCCCTCAGGGCCGCTCAGCCGGCAGTGGCCCGGCCGGCTATGATCCCGGGGCTCCCGCCGCTGCTGAGCTGCCCGGGTCCCGCCAGGCCGGTGCGCGACGGTCACCCCGCCGCCTGGCGCGGCCCCGGCCCGCGGCTCTGCGCCCACGGTGCCCACTGAGCGAGCCTGGCGCTCCGGGAGGAGGAAGAACCACAGAGCCCTGGGTGTTCCCGAGGACCGCTGCCTCTTCATCCCACCCGCTCCCGCAGCTGCCCGGCCATGGGGAGCTGCGCACGGCTGCTGCTGCTCTGGGGCTGCTCCGCGGTGGCCGCAGGTGGGTGGTGACGCGGCCGGGCCCCCACCCCTCTTCCCTTACTCCTGCCCCTCCACCCAGGCTCGGGGGCTGGGGGATATAGGGGATCCCGGACAGGGAGCCCAGAGCTCGGCTACTGAGGATGAAGCCAGTGGCCATGTTCCGTCTCCTTTGCCCGCGACTCCGCAGTTTCAAACACTATTGATATTTCCCCCCCTGCAGCTGAGATACAAGCGTCCTTGAATAACCAGATATCCTGGGTACGCCCTGCATAAGATACCGAGAGATCAGTGTTTCTTTCTGGGTTTGGCTTGGGGGAAAAAACCTGCCTCTGCACTTAGTGAGGGGAACAAAGGACCCAGCTCGCCATCCCCGGGCTCTCCATGGCCTGAGGATTGACGAGGAGGGGTGGCCCAGAGACCCCGGGCGTGCGTGGGCTGAGACCGCTCTCTCCTTTAGAGAGATCGGCACCTTCCCGGATCTCATTCTGTGTACTTGAGAACCAGGTAGGGCCACCTGGGGTGACGGTGAGCGCCCTCTTCCCGGGGCGTTGGCTGCAACGCAGTAGAACTCGGAACTGGGACCATGGGGGGTGATCACTCAGGTGGAGATTGCCGGGAGCTGGCTGACTGCCCCTGGGGAATCGGTACCCTGGCCGAAGCTCTGCAGGAGGTGGGAGGCGGGTCTGTTCCTTGGCTCAGTAACTGGACTACGGGCAGCAGGCAGATGCCCCTCTCCCTCCCGCTCCTGTCCTGTGTCTCTTGGACTGCCCTTAGACCACCGGTTCCAGGCTTGCTGTGTCTGAGTCCCAGAGCCTCTTTCAGTTCTCCCCCTTCCTTCTCACATGCTACCTGTTTTTCAGCTGGGTTAAGTGCAGCACAGTGGGGGTACTGGGAAAAATGGTGAGGGTCTGATTTCATCCACCCCACCCAACCCCACCCCCATCCCTCAGAGGGACTTGACTTACTCCAGAAAGGGGAGTGTGGGTTAGAGGAACAGACTAGAAGGTTCCAAGCACTGTGGCAGGCATTTCTTCAGTTGGACTGCTTTTTCCTTCCCCAGAGCTGCTGGCAACTAAATCCAGGCTTAAGAGGCTGCGTCCTCTCTCAGGGTGCAGCCTCTACAGTGTTAGCGCTGATAACTATTAATCAAATTATTACTAGGTAGAAACTTTAAAAGTATTATTTCCCCTCAGGATCTGTCGAACATCTCACTGTTAAAGATCTCACTCGAATCCTTCCTGATCACACTCATTGTGCACAAGTTCACACCCTCCCTACTTTTCATAAGCCTTTCCCTTTTCAAGCCACGCTACAACCAAACAAAAACAAACACAAACACACAAACAACAGACAACCACCGTGGGGCGCAGTCTGGAGGTTGTAAAGGAGCACAGGCGAATGCTGCAAGTCAAAGACTGTACAGGCAGTATGTGACTTTCCCCCTGAAACGCTTCACAGGTGAGTCATAGGACACGGTGTTTGTGTGTTTCTGGCCACAGGCAGCTGCTGCGCCCGCTAATCAGAACAATGGCAAACAGAGTCCCGGCTTGGTGCACATTTTCATTTGAAGCATTAAAAAAAAAAATTGCCCGAGGAAACCCTTTATTTTGGTTGCAAGCCTGTGTGAGGTGGTGACTGTCAGTGTGTGAAATCTCTTCTTTCCAGCCAAAGTTGTCATCTGGCTCCATCCAGTGCCCCTGTGATAACAGTTCAGAGGTTCTGTCTCTTAAACAGAAACACCCAATTAGCCAGAATTTGGGGGTTGGCTTTTCTTTTTCCTTCTTTTCCTCTGTGTTTTAATTTTTCTTAAATGGACAGTTCTTTGCTTAAGGTATTCATAATTAACATGACAAACCCAAATTAAAGGATTATAACACGTCAGAATGTGAATCAGTGGATCCCGTTCATCACTCTAAGTGCTTTCAAAGCCTTAAGGTGGGCTGGAAGTTTGGGAGGCAGTGTATGTTTCTTTAAAAGGTGTTTTGTTCACGACAGTTGTTAGAGGTGCTGTTGGTGTACCAGGCCAGCAGCACTCTCCAGGTAAGCAAACAGATAAGTGCACCACAGCCTGTCATAGGAAGAAGCACTCAAGAGGCCAAGAGTAGGTACAATAAGCGTTCCTGTCGCTCGGTAGTTTGGAGGGTTTGGTCCCCCCCCCCATAGTCATATTTAGTTAATATTAGGCATGGATATCACACATTTGAGAACCAGTGGTTTCTAGCTTTGCCACCTGAAATGAGGTCCTACTGTATATTTATGAGCTTATCTTGTGTTGATTTTCCTAGAAAACTACCCCTTTACTATATATACATATATATGTGTATACACACACACACACACATATAAAACGCACACACACACACACCATGAAGGAGATGGGAAGATCATTAGCTCAATTGCTAAAATGCTTGCCACACAAGCATGAAGCACTAAATTCAATCCTTACCAACATATAACCCAATATTAGAGAGGCAAAGATCGTAGGTCTCATGGGCTAACAAGTCTAACCTATTTGTTTCAGGCCAGTGAGAGACCCTGTCTCAAAAACACAAGGTGGAGGGCTGGAGAGATGTCTCATTGGTTAAGAGCATTTGATGCTTTTGCAGAGGTCAGGGGTTCTGTTCCCAGTATTGATGTCAGGTGACCTACAACCATATGAAACTCCAATGCCAGGGGATACACCTGCATGTACGTGGTGCATATGCATACACTCAGATAGACAGACAGATACACACACACACACACACACACACACACACACACACACACACAGAGAGAGAGAGAGAGAGAGAGAGAGAGAGAGAGAGAGAGATCTAAAAGCAACAAGATAGATGGAAACTTAGGGAATGATACCCAAGGTATTCTGGCCTCCTTGTATACACGTGCACACTCATACATCCATTTGCACTCATGAACACACTATCATCTATCTTTCAAGCACATACACACACACACACTTGTATACATGAACCACTGTGAATACATGGTAGTGTTCATGGTCCTGTTTGCTAGATTCTTCTTTTTATAGAAAGGCCCAGGGTCTTTGGAGGAAACCTTGACTGTTATAGATGTATTATGAACACAGAAGAGCATTCCATTTCCCCTGGGTTGGTCTTGAGTGACATATGCTTTCCCCCTCCTCAGGATTGAATGGAGTAGCTGGAGCGAATTCCCGCTGTGAGAAGGCCTGCAACCCTCGCATGGGAAACTTGGCTTTGGGAAGAAAGCTCCGGGCAGACACTGCCTGTGGCCAGAACGCCACCGAACTGTTCTGCTTCTACAGTGAGAATGCTGATCTCACTTGCAGGCAGCCCAAGTGCGACAAATGTAATGCTGCCCACCCTCACCTGGCCCACCCACCCTCTGCTATGGCCGACTCGTCCTTCAGGTTCCCCCGTACATGGTGGCAGTCTGCAGAAGATGTGCACAGAGAAAAGATCCAGCTAGACCTGGAAGCAGAATTCTACTTTACTCACCTAATTATGGTGTTCAAGTCCCCCAGGCCTGCAGCCATGGTGCTGGACCGGTCCCAGGACTTTGGGAAGACCTGGAAGCCTTACAAGTACTTTGCAACAAACTGCTCAGCTACCTTTGGCCTGGAAGATGACGTTGTCAAGAAGGGAGCTATTTGCACGTCTAGATACTCAGATCCTTTCCCATGCACCGGAGGAGAGGTAAGGACGCCTGCTTAACTCTATACCATAAGGAAAATGAGGTAGAAAAATGTTACCAGCCCACATTTTTTTTTAAAGCATGAGGTTATGCTTGTAGCAACATGAATGAAATTAGAATTTTTCATGAGGTTCGTCATAAATTATTCCTCACTCTGGGACATGGATGTGTGGTTGTTCTCAGGCAGATTGCTCACTGGCTGGATTTCAGTCAGCATTCTAAGACTTTTGTTTTTCTGTGCGTATAGAAAGAGATACGAACCATCATGCTGCTCAGGATGTTTAAAGGCTGCTGGTCCCTCCAGGTAGCAGTTTGCTCATGAAGCACGTACTGGCATCATCCTGATATCTGTAACATAAGGAGGTAGTAAATAACAACAAAGCCAGGGAGAAAAAAAAATGTGCTCATCAATAGATCCTGAGAGAAGAGCCGAGGGGATGGCTTGGGAAGTACTTCCCTCGAAAGCAATGACAATCTTAGGTTAGACCCCCACCAACAAAAATATGGGTGTGAGAGTGCATGATTGCATCCTCAGTGCTGGGGAGGTAAAGGCAGGAGAACCCCCAGGGCTTGGTGGCCAGCTACTCTGACCAAAACCAGTGAGACACAGGGTCAGTGAGAAACCCTGTCTCAAAAAGCAAGGTAAAGCGCCTGGGATACAGACATGAGGATTTGAGTTCAGATCCTTGGTACCCATTAATGGATCCCAAGGCCTGCTGGTTGGTTAGCTAATCTAGCCAGTTAACAGCTCCGGGTTTGTACTATCTCAAAAGATAAGGCAGAGACTCAGTAAAAGAACTTGATTTTAACCACTGGCTTCTGCATGTATATATGTACACACACATGCTACATATATATTACATACATGTACACATACATGCTATACATACATTACACACATGCTACACATGTAGACATACATGCTACATATACATTACACAATGCAACACATGCATCAAACATGCACACACATGTACACATGCATGCTACACAGGCATTACACACATGTACACACACACACATGCACACACACATGCTACACAAGCCTTACACCCATGCACACAAATAGGTGTAGAAGTGATTGAGTAAGATGCACGGCATCAATCAACCTCTAACCTCTATGAGCAGGTACACACACATGTACATGCATACACTATACTACACAGGCATACAGGTACACTACACACACAGACAAATAAGATAGAAGAGTTGTTAGGGACAATGCTAGTCATCAGTCTTAGCCTTCATACACAAATCCATACATGTGTACACACACACACACACACACACACACACACCCTATAGAGATTTGGTGTTAAGATGCCAAGAATGTATAGCAAGAAAAGAAAGACAATTCCTTTGAACACAAACAATGGTCTGAGGCTCACATACACAAATTCCTGTTAGGGACCTGGGTCTATCTTCTTTCCGGGCCCAATGTCAGGTCATGCTTATTTTGTAAATCAGCCTTACCAGCTACAGGTCCGATTTCTCGATATTTTCCCTGCTTCCCCTGAGGGTGGGGAATAGGTATGTAGGTATAAAATTTTTGCAACCTACTCTTAATAAGGGTTCAGCCTCTCCTCTAGTCCACCACCCAGCAGAGGTAGCAGAAGAGAAAAGTTATTAGGATGTGGCGGAAGTGGGCCTGTTAGCAATAGTTCTTTGGGGGCAAGTTTGATTTTCTTTGGCAGCAGTTTAGTCCCATAGCAAACACCAAATATGACTCAGCAGCTGCAGACCAGTCCTCTGGGCAGACAGACAACACACAAGAACCAGCAGCTACAGTCCAGTCTTCTTGGCAGGGAGACATCAGGCATGAACCAGCAGCTGTAGTTCAATCCTGAAGAAAAAAAAAATGCCAGGTTTGCCAACTGGCCCGAAGCAAGGCCCTTGAAGCCTCCAGCTGCCAGAGAAACCTCATGAGCAGTTCTTGGGTGAGTTTCTCTCAATGGCAGCGTTACCACTGTGGAGCTCTACAACGCTATGTAAGGCGAACCAACACATGTGTGTCTGTATCGAAGAATAGCAAGATGGAGCAAACCAAGGCTCAGTGCTCTTCTCCCACTGTCTGTGGGGTCAGATTCATACTCCTTTACCAAATGTTTGCTATATCCAAACATCCTTTCAGCTGTGTCTGCTTCGGGAAAATAGTCTTTCACATGTTTGCTTTAGCAAGACATCATTTCACCTGCGGGCCCCAACAAAACATTTTGCATAACTAACTGCCCAAAGAAGCTAGAAGTATTTACCTCACAGGCCTTTTTACCTTTCATAGAAGCAGCCAGGCAGATTCTCCCTAGGTACATGAATACAAAAGACAAGATGAAAGCAGACTAAGAGACCCCGGTGCTTTCAATCAGTAGATAAAGAAATAATGATTCAGAAACAAAAAGAGGGCAGAAGAGATGGCTCAGTACTGGCTGCTCTTCCAGAGGTCCCCGGTTTGATCCCCAGCGTCTACTTGGTGGCTCACAAGTCCCTGTAACTCCGGTACTTCGGGATGCAATGCCATCCTCTGGCTTCTGTGGACCTCAGGGAAACACATGGTGCACAGACATACATGCAGGCAAAACACACATACACATAAAATAAAATTTAAATTAGAAAATAAAGATGTTGAGGTGAGAGACAGACAGACAGACAGAGAGAGAGAGAGAGAGAGAGAGAGAGAGAGAGAGAGAGAGAGGGTGTCAGGTTTCTGATGCCGATAGCTACCATGAATGTAAAGACTACATAAGTGACCTGCAGCCAGGGGTTATTTTATATAAATCCCCCGACGTCAGGACGTTTGCTGATGTCTGGAGGCATATTTGCCCTGAGGAGTGCTGAATAGCATTGTGACCTAGTGGGTGGAAATCAGGGACAGAGCTAAGTCCTAGACAATGCACAGGACAGCATTCCCCACCCCTTCCCTAACCGAACTATCTAGCCCAAGATGTCAACACTACCCCGCTTGAGAAATGGGAGTTAGGTGCCAGGCATACATCCAATGTGCATGACACAAGGCTGCACACACCGAGATTAGCTCCCTTGCATATTTATAAAGCTACTCATGAGTTTCCCAGATGCCAGCACTTCACAGACATTTGTTGCTTCCCCGCCCCCCCCCCCCCCACAGTGTGTCAAGCTCTGTTCTCAGTGCACCTGGTTCTGACTTTGGGTAGGGAGAGGATCTGTTTACCAGGGGCGTGATGCGAGGTCCAGTATGGGAGTGACTTCTTCTCTTGCGTCCCTCTGACACGTGGAGTCCTTACTGCTTGTCTCTATGGCTTCACCCCCCCACCCCCCAGAATACTCCAGAATAGTGCTACTGGAGCCAGAGCCAAGGAGGACTTTGGCGCTGTTTCCGTTCTCCTCGATAATGTTGTAAGCCGTATAGTACGCTCTCAGGATGGACATTTTTCAAAGATATTAGGACAGGGAAGAGAAAGAGAAGTTAGACTCATGGTTTTCTCATGCAGAGAACACTCTGTGTTAGAAACAAACAAATGGTTTGAACTCTCAAACTGCCTTGGTGTTGATCCGCAGGCTCACATCGTATCTGTAAAGAAGCAATTTCAGTGTGGGAAACCAGACGGCAGGGGCGTGCTCACTAACTCTATCACACTGGATAAGTCCAGCAGCTCCATGATTACTCAGAGATGACTAACAGTTACCCGAACTGTACGCAAATGCTGGATAGCTCAGCCTATCGAGGGTTGTGCATGCCTTCTGAGCACAAGAACCTGTTTTTCATCCCAGAACTCATGTTAAACAAACAAACAAACAAACAAAAAATGCTGGGCACAGTGCCTCAAACTTGTAATCTCTGCACTGGGAAGGCAGAGAGGGCAGATCCCAAAGCCTCGCTAGTCTATGTGGTGAGCCCCAGGTCAATGGGACCCCATTAAAAAAAAGAAGAAGAAGCAGGTAAATAGCCCCTGAGAAATAATACCTACGTGGGTATCTAGACAAAACTGTGCACATGCACACATTTATGCGTAACATTAAATAATCCTTGTCACCAACGCTTATATCAAATTTCAAGCAGAAACTATAGTTTTTAATCAGTTATTTCAATGGACAAGATAGCCTTTGAATCCACTTTGTAAAGGTATTTCAGTTGAGCCTGCCGTTTTAGCAGACTTCTGTTTTAATTGGAGAGGCCAGCACACACTCAGCTTGGCGCCCCCTAGAGGGGTATTTACAAAAGTAAACAATGGCTGAATGTTGCAGTTTGCAGGAATAGACATGCACTTGGTTTATAGTTCTGGAGGTTGCAAAGTCCAACATCATGGTACCAACATCTGCTCAGCATCCTAACAAAGCAAAAGGGCCTCCCATGTTTTGACAAAACAACTTTGTTAGCTTGCATCTCTCTAGTCTTAGAAAACTACGAGCTCCATCACCCTGATGCAATCCCAGTGACTTTAAAGTCCCGAACACCGAATGCTATCAACATAAGAATTTGGAGCTTATGTTTCCAGTGCATGAGATTTTGATGAACAAAATCAAACAACTACCACTGTTGAACAAAGCCGAACATCTCTAAGCACATCCTTTGCCCTGTACACAAGGGAGGGAAAACGGAACGTGGCATTCAATTCAATCTGTCTGGCCTCTTTTTGCATTGCTCCAATTACGGTCTGCCAGGACCACAGAACTTCGAGCGCACTAAATGGGAAATCCTGAAATGGAGGGACTATGTGTTGCCAAAGCCCCAGTGGGAGGCACAGACAAGCCTGGGGGCTCAGGTGGTTTGATTTCAAGATTCTCTGTCAACTGGGGGCTTAGTCAATTTGACAGAGCAGTCGATAATGACAGCCTTGGAGGAGAGGATAATAAGTTAATTAGGCTCTTTCAGGGTGAAAAGAAGGCCCCTTATATCACCCCTGGGAACAGAAAATGTGGGAAAGGGAGGAGAGAGAGCAAATCATTCTAGGTCCCCCAGTCTTCCAGGCTTCCGGGAAGTGGAATTTTGATTGTGTGCACCGTAAGCAATGGTGTAGAGATTATCTGTCTCTCTGCGCATAACCACTGCCCACTCCTTGTTCCATTGACTAGGTACTAAAAGAATCTACAAAAAGCGATCACAACCAACTGAGCCACATAGTAGGTTCTTTTTTTCTTCCGAGCATAATGACTATATCACAGTCAAAGAGAGAAGAGTAAACTCTTGGGCAGCAGTAAGAGAAAGCAGGAGCAGGGGGAGGACCCTGACCTCTGAGGAGTCCTTGAAGAGACAATGGCACTAACCAGTGTAGGGATTTTGTCAGTCTTATTTAAGACATTTCTTTGGCACCAAGGACACAGCTTTGACCCTGTGATGTCAGCCAGGGGGTTCCGTTTTTAAAAATTACGTATTAAAAAATTCTGGAGAGTTTTTATGAATGAACAATATCTGTATCTTAAGATCATCTCTCTCTCTCCCTGATCCTCCCCCCCCAGGTACATGTGTGCATGCCTGTGTGCGTGCGTGTGAGTGTGTGTGTGTAGCATGGGTGTGTATGTATTTTTGTGTGTGCACATGTATGCACATGTATGCACATGTATGCACATGTATGCAAAGACCAGAGCAGGACATTGTCTGTCTTCCAACATCACTCCCACATCGTGTTTTGAGAAAAATTCTCCCACTGAACCCCCTGCTCACTGGTCAGCCAAGAGTCCCAGGGATCCACCTGCCTCCACCTTCCCAATACTGGGATTTTAGTTTTTACATGAGCTTTGGGGAGTGAACTCATAGTCTCATATTTCTGCAGCAAACATGTCACCGAGTAAGTAAGCCATTCACCTCCCCACCTCCCAGGTCACATTTCCCTTAACTTCTGGATAAAAGTAAAATTAAGTTGGATTGGATGTTACTTGTAATGACGCAGTGGCCAAAATCCATTTTTATTTTCTAATCAATCAACAAGCACTTCACAAGGATGAGAGTATTTGAAAAGGAACTTTAACGTCACGGAGAGGAAGGAATACTACTCATGAGTAATTTGAAGGGTGGAGAGTTTAAATGGTTTTTCCTACAGTTACTCTGCTGGGTCATGTCTTTCTGACTTTGGTTTCCACTCTGCATGTTAAGCTGAAATGTAGCTGTGACAAGTTGGGTGTTAGGAAAGAGTTGGGAGCCTCATACGTTCCTTACTTTTGAGCCTACTGGGTGGAAGGTCCCTTATGGACTAACTCAGTTACCTCGGCTGGTGTATGATGAGCACCCCCAAATATATTGTAAAGATGGCATGCCCTCTGAGGTCCAAACATTTAGTTGTTGCTTCAGGAGGTTGAAATGTTTGGATTTTAATAATTGATGATAAATTCTATAACACAGAAAAATGGTAAGCCAATTGAGTTTTTGCATGTATTTACATTCATGTGTCGAACAACACTTGGGACTTTTTTAACTTAAAGCATAAAACAAATTAATACAATGCTTTTTCGTTAATTGCTGTTTTGCTCAGTTACTGACATCGGCTCATGACGAAACTAAATCATGATGATGAGCTAGTATCTATGTACCTCCCATGGATAAAACCCTGTAAGCGTTCTACATCCCGTTTTCTTGCAAGAACCCTACTGAAGCTGGGTGTGACGGTGCACACCTTTAAACCTAGTGATGATGAGGCAGACACAGGGGGATTTCTATGAGTCTGAGGCCATTTTGGTGTGCATAGTGAATTCTAGGCTAGCCAGGGCTATGTAGAGCCTCTGTCTTGACAAAATAAAAAGAACCCCATTGATCAGGCATCAACACGAAGTGTATTTTATAGACACAAAAATGGAGGCTTGGTGAGTCAGAGTAACCCAGGGTCAAGTCAATGCTGAGCTAGCCAATATGGGAGCTGGGATAATGAGCTTACTTTGAAATTATCAACATGACTAAGTTCTAATATAACTTCAAAGTAGAAGGGAAGGTTGTCAAGATGGCTTAGTAGCTGAGGACATTTGTGCCGAGCCAAATGACCTAAACTCAATCCCAGGACACATGGTGGAAGAAAAGAACTGACTCTTGCTAATTGTCTTCTGCCTCCGCAATGTGTACCTTGGCATGTGCCACCCTCAGTTTACATAGGTGGGGGAAATGTTGGAGAAGAATTCATTAGGTAGAAGACAAAACTAAAACTCGACTACTCTGTGACTGTTAAGGTTGTAGAGACCTCTGAAAGAGTTTGCATTTCAGACTTTGGGTTAAGAAGTGAGTGTACGCTTACATTGGAAAAAATACTTAAAACAAGGGAAGACTTAATATTTCCCCTGGATGGTTTCCAACAGTGGTTCTCAACCTTCCTAATGTTGAGAGTCTTTAACACAGCTCTTCATGCTGGGGTGACCCCAACCAGAAGATTATTTTAGTAACTGTGATTTTGCTACTGTTATGAATCATAATGTAAATATCAGTGCTTTCCAATGGTCTCAGGCAACACCTGTGAGAGGGTGGGGCATTTGGCCTACCAGTGGGTTGAGACCCACAGGTTGAGAACCACTGATTTAAAACAAGCTGTAGAGGAAGGAAGAAGCATCTAGCTTTCTGGTATCAGTGAGCATGCTTTGCGATGAGTTTGACTTTTGAGAGGAGTACCTTTTTCCTACCTAGTAATCTCTCAAGTTTTTCTAAGTTACTTATAGAATGTACTAAGGTGTCTATCATCTTGAAGTTCATCCTCAGATGTAACTGTAGGTGGCTATGTATAGTAACCCATAACAATTAACTATATCCAGCTTAAGATATTTCTTTCCTTAGGGATTATAGCTAAAAATGCATAATAGCACCTTTTCAAAAAAAAAAGTGCCTTTAGTTTATACAAAACTCACACAAGAGTTATTGGTTAAAATTATTTAAAGAAGCTACAGCAAAAGAGAGCCCAGACATAGATGTCTAGTCAATAAATGCATGATCGATTGAATAGATAAGTGTGTGTGTGCATGTGTGTGTATATGTGTTCATGTATGCATGTGTGTGTGCACAGGCAAAGTTTATATCAGACACCTTAATCTATGGCTCTCCATCTTATTTTTTGAGATAGGGTCTCTCACTTAACTCGAAGCTCACCTATTTAACTAGACTAGCCAGCCATCTAGCTCCAGGGATCTGCCTGTCTCTCTCTCCACACACACACTGCACCCCTAGCTTTCTACCCACACGCAGCTTTTATACAAGAGCTCAGAATGCGAGCTCAAGTCTCTATCCTCGTGTGAGCACTTTGCCTGCTGCGCCGAGCCATCTCCCAGCCAGCCGGCCACCTGCATGGATTTCTCCTCCAACAGTCTAATAATGCCCCAGTTAGCTCTTTTTAAAAAGTCCGTTTTACATTTGCTTGTTTTGTTCTTGTTCTATTTGATGATCTCACTTTGCCAACATTTGGTCAAAACATTCTGCAAACCGTGAGAAACCAGATTGCAAAATGTCAAAGTTTTGTCATGGGTCACTGAGATACTAAGGCTTAATGATGACGAACATATGAGAGGCACAAACCTGGAAGTCAGGTGTACCCAAGCACATGTGGCAGTTTGAAGAAACACAGAACCCTCAAAATCAGAATGGGGATTAAGGGTATTAGATATTGGGAGCTCTGTAGGACTGTGAAGGTGGCTGCTCTGGCCTGTGGTAGGAGGTGTGTGAGAACTGAGGGGACTCTCTCCCTATTGTTACATGCCTCCTATCTCTTTCCCACAGTGTTTGTTAATTGAAGGCCATTGTTCTTTGTATTGTATTCAATCTGTGGACACCAGCCCCCAAAGTTCTCACCAGCCCAGATTGCTATGAAATACATGTCTAAGACGTATTTGTTGGACTGGAACTGAATTACATGAAAGTAACTATAAAGTTATATTTTATGTTTGACTGTGTTGGATATTACACACTTACTAAATAGTGATCTTTCAAAAATATCCATAGTTCATTCTTTCTTTCTATAAATATTTTGGGGGAAACCCCTAATTTGCAGAGGAAATGGGTTGTTGTTGGTTTGGCTTGGTTTGGTTGGTTGGTGCTATTGTTTTGTTTTGTTTTGTTTTGCTTGAGACAGGGTTTCTCTGTGTAACCTGGGCTGTCCTGGAACTCTGTAGACCAGGCTAGCCTCGAACTCAGAGATCTGCCTGCCTCTGTCTCTCCAGTGCTGGGATTAGTGTTGGCTAACATGCCCCATTATCCTGTTATTTTGTTTTTTAATCACTGTAGGCTTGGACAGATGTAAAGAAACATGTTGAGCAGAGAAAGGGAAGAGGTGCAGAAAGGGGGTAAATGCTTAGGAGTGGCCCCCAGGAAAACCTTGTGAAGACTGTAGAAGAAAGTTCCAAAGGAAAGCAGGCTTGTGCAGGGAAAAGTGAGGACTCTGGGTCAGTTAGCCTGGCAATCTCAGAAGATGGAGACAACTGATGCTGAAATAGAGAGGCCAAGATGCAGCAGAGTGGGTGAGAAGTGAGAAATGATGGCAGTGTGGGAAGAGGACCCCAGATTAAGGTCACATAATTATTTTTAGCATTTTCTCATCCTAAAAAAAAAAAAAAAAAAAAAACAAACCACTAATCTCAATTTGTACCACCAATTGATCTAATTTACTTTCTATTTACGCTGAATGGTATTAGAAGTTATTGGGAATTTTAAACAGATGATTGATACAATATATTTTAAAGATACATGTTAATAAAAGACTAAACAGGGAAACAGGGGAAGAAGGAAGTGAGGACCAGCAGAAATGAACTGCAGAATATCAGCCTAGATCTCACAGAGGCTTGATGGGCGGAGGGTGACAGGGAAGATGGCAAAAATGGTTGGATCCTGGGTCTCTTCTATAGAAATGCCCCATTTGCTGACAGGTTGGGCAAATGATGAGACAGAAACAGACAGATCGGTGGACGAACCGATAGATGGACAGACAGGATGGACTGACAGATGGACAGACAGGGAACCAGAGAAAGACACAAAAAGAGAGAAAGAAAGAAGGGGAGGGAAAGGGAGGAGGAGTGGAGGGAGAGAGGGAAGTGAGGAGGAGGAGGAGGGAGGGAAATATAGGGGACTCTCTTCCTATGACACACTTCCTATCTCTCCCCATCTCCTACCCCGAAGAATAAAATACCCACTTGCTGAGAAATTTTAAATACAAAACCTTATCAGTGCCTTCATTAACGTTGAGCCATTCTGCTAAGGAGAACATCCCAGATACACATGCAGGTGCCAGAAGATGTCCCAGAGCCCGCCCTACGCTTTGCATGTATTACACAGGATCCCTAAGACACCAGACCTGACTCCTCTTGATAACGAAAATAAAGAAACATGCTACTTCCCCGTCACATTTCATGTCTTAAAGTCTTCCGGGTCAAGTAAGACACTTTCTTTTTTTAAAATATTTTTTTGCCTTTATTTATTTGTATGTCTATGATGTGGGGGGGGGAGAGAAAGGGAGGGGGATGAGTGGAAGGAACCTACCAGTACATGGGTGTGGTGGTCAGAGGACAACTTCTTCTCTGGGACCAAACTCAGGTTGTCAGGCCAGGCGGCAGGTGTCCTTACTTCCTGAGCACCGTTTCTGGTCCCTGTTTCTCTTTTTGCTACCCCTCTCCTGCAACCGGCAGGGGAGCAGACGTGTTTTCTTGGTGATGTTTGTTGATGCTACTTTGTGCTTCGTGTCACAACTCCTAGGTCAGAAGCCATTATAAGAGGTATCCGATGGCTTCCACATGCCATCTAATTTATTTGCGCCGACAGTGTGCCTTTTGGATCCTATTGGAAAAGGCTTCTCTGTTTTAAAATGGAATTGGGGGGGGGGGTCTTTTCTTATATCTTCCCTTCCAACATGGCCCCCATACTTCCCCAGGAATCTCTTTTGCTTTACTCCTGCACCAACTCTTGGAGGCTTCTCTTCACAGTAAAAGGCCCTCCCTTGGGAACAGGTAAGACTCGTTGGGTAAAAGTGGTGCAAGTGTGGTGATCTAAATTTGATCCTTGAAACCTACACTTCATATACTGCTGTAGGCCTTGTGCCCCCTGCCCCTCTCTTCCCTGCTACACACACACACACACATACACACACACACACACACACACACACACTATTAAAGACTCTACCTCAAGCCCCTGTTAATACTGTCAGCTAAAGATGTTTTCCTCCTTCCTACTTCACGAAACCTTAAAGAATGTCATCCCTGTCTATCTCAGAGAGGCAGAAGACCCTTCAGTCAGCATTGCTAGGTCCTGTCCTCTTTAGGATGAGAGTCTCTCAAGCTTGTTATTTTCTTCTCTACCCCTAAAGCCTGGTCTTCATACAAACCTCCATCATTGCTCATCTGCGTACGTCCTTACAATGTCTTGACAGCTCTCTCCCTCTCTCTCTCTCTCTCTCTCTCTCTCTCTCTCTCTCTCTCTCGTCTCATTGGCTCTCCAGTGTCCTGTCTGTCATGTAGCCTGAAGGATATTTTATTGTTATTGTGAGACAGGGTCTAGCTATGCAGACTGACTACTCTGGAACTCACTGTATAGACCGGACTGGCCCAGAACTTACAGCGACCCTACCACATGTGCTTCCCAAGGACGGGGAACTGAAATTGTCGGTCACCAAACCCAACTGAAGAATTCTTTAGGATAGAAAATGTCCCTTTCCGGCTTAAATCTTTTCAGTGACTCCTTAATCTTTTCATAATGTCATCCATTCTTTACCGCACATGGCAGGTCTTTCCTGAGCGTTAGGCCCTCCTCCCACCCTCTACCCCTATGGCCATAGCCCTGACCTCCAAGGTGTCTGTGGAGTGACGTGTCACTCTGAGCTTCCAGTCCACTCCCACCTCCTTCTGGTACTTCCTTTACTTAAGGAACTCTTTCTCAACTTTTAAAAAATTTTAATTTTTTCTAATAAATAATGTATTTACTATAGGTATGTCCTTAGACCTATAGATAAATGTGGTCCTCACCCAGTATAGTATTATGTATCATACATATTCTATGTATTATAATTACATAAGTTTCCTTTATATTCCCCCAAACCCTCCCAGATACACCTCCTTGCTCTTTTTTCTTTAATTGTTGTTACATAATATGCTGTTATATAATATACATAATATGTGTCTATATTCATTTACGTTCCTAAATACCTAACTACAGTCGCTAGGTTTGTACATTAGTTGTGTGTGTTTTCAGAGCTGACCGTTGGTATTAGATAACTAATCAGTGCTCCTCCCTGGGGAAGATTGTTTCTCCCACTCTCCGCACTCCTTGGCCATTCTTTGTGTAGGGTTGAGGGCTCCTGGGGGCTTTCTAATCCATGTTAGCATATCTAACGCTGTCATTCTTGTTTGGTTCATGTTTCGGCAGTGAGATTTCATGGGTTGACCTTCTGACATTACTAGAAGACACACTTTCACAGCAAACTTCCTGATCCTCTGACTCTTACAAAATTACACCCCCTCTTCTGCAATGACTGCTGGGCCTTAAGTGGGGGGGGTTATTTTGTAGATGTGTCAGTGGGGCTCTGCATTTCAATTGGTTGTAGCTTTCTATAATTGTCTCTGTTGTAAAGAGAAGTTTCCTCGATGGTGGGCGAGGACCACATTTATCTATAGGTATAAGGACATATATTTAGACGGTAGTTAAGGATTATACTTGTTTAGTAAAGTGTGGTGGTAAGTTCCTCCAAGGTTTATGACTTTGCTAACCGTAGCTAACTGGGTTTCTAACACCGGCTATGATTTTCTTCTTGTTGAGTGGTATTAAGTCCAGTTAAAGAGCTGTTGGTTACCACCAAGGATGAATAGATGGATGGACAGATGGGCAGATAGGTGTATAGATAGATGGATGGATGGATAGGTAATTTATATTCATCCTCAAGGACTTTGCTTAAGCTCCATCTCTTACCGAAATTCAGCAGTAGGTGTGCTGTGCGTGTGCATCCCATGCACGAGTCTGGGTACTCTGCACTCCGGTTGTAGCTGCCATCACGTTCTTTTGTGAACTCCTTAAGGAAGTGCAGACCTCACCTAGAGAAACAGTATCTGAGTGTTTAGCATGCTGCCTGCCATTAGGTAGATATTTATCAAATAAATGACCTCTGAGATTATCACAGTTAATATTAATGATGACAACTCCTCATGCTTTTTGTGTGTGTGTGTGTGTGTGTGATTTAAGGTTGTTTTATGGCAGAGAATCAGGTATGGGGCGCATAAATAGAGTTTTTGAGAAGCAACTTGCCAACTGACTCTTAAGTTTGCCTTTGGGAGGACAGATTCCCCAGGCAGACAAGTATAATTTTTCACAGAAATGACGTCATGGGTTCCATTCTTTTGCAAACCCAGACCGCAGCTCTGTTTCTAGTTGCCAGAGGCTTGGCACAAAGGGAAGACTCATCTATTCCCACCTCTTGGCAACAGTGCCAGGTGCATGGAAAGGTTTACTCCACAATCTGGTTCAGGTTGTCCCCAGTGTCACTGCAGATGATTGGGAAGGGCGGTTTGTGCATATGCTTCTGAGGTACGGCCAACTGGCTCTCACCACACTGTGCTGGTGGAACGAGCAATTGTTTGGGAATTCTGGAGAGCAAATCTCTTGATGCTATCTCTGTGCAAGCTTTCTCTGCTGTTGGCTTGCTTGTGTAAAGCCAGGCTTATCCCTCCCTCTCCCAAAGACCTTCTCTTTCAAGTAAGCCAAATCCAACATCCACCTCACCTGCTTACCTGGAGCTTAGAGGGAAAACTAGTTTAGAGATAACCCATTTTTGGAGAAAGAATTTAAATATCAGCCAGGCCATGGTAGCACGTGCCTTTAATCCAAGGATTTGGGAGACAGACGCAGCAAGATCCCCAGGTTTGAGAGAAATCTGATCAATAGAGCGAGTTTCAAGATAGACAAGGCTATACAGAGAAACTCTATCTTGACCCCCCCCACAAAGAGTTTAAATATCATTTTCTTGGCAAAACAAGCAATACAGGCCTATGCCCAACCTGTATATGTTCTTTGGTTGGTGGTTCAGTCTCTGAGAGCCCTAAGGCTCTAGGTTAGTTGACTCTGATGGTCTTCCTGTGGAGTTCTTATCCTCTTCGGGACCCACAATCCTTCCTCCTATATTTCCATAGAGTCCCCAAGCTCCATCTACTATTAGGCAGTGGGTGTCTGCATCTGTCTAAAACTCATGTCTCTTAAGGCTGGATAATAATTGAAAGGTGGAGAAAGGAATCCTGTGAGGAAATACATACAGAAAGTCACCTCTCAGACTATTTGGAGAGTCTGGAGTGCTGGTTAGCGAGAAGGGAGAGAGGAAGATGAAGTTGACCTTAGAGGCCAGGGTCTAATTTGTCAGGACTTAATCCTGGGAGAACTGGAGATCCGACAGCAGCTCTGGGTAAGGGTAACATAATCAGAGCTGTTAAGAAAGAAAACTCGGGGATCAGCCTGGAAAAAAAAAAAACCAACAAAAAACAAAACAAAACAAAACAAAACAAAACAAAACAAAAAAAAAAAAAAAAAAAAAAAAAAAAAAAAAAAAAACCCTTGAGCAAAATTTAAGAGATTAACTTCAGTAATGATATGTATAAATTCCTCTGTTCAAAACTCAGTCCTACTACCATCACCAGAGAGGTGTGGCTGATTTATCAGCCATTCATGTGAAAGGAAAGAAAGAGAGAGAGAGAAAACCCTGAGGGTTTTAGTTGACTGTGATTTCAGTGTGAATCATCAACATATCATGACTGCCAAAAAACCTGAATGCAATCTTAGGCCACGTTTGCAGAAGACTTGCATTCCAAGAGGAGAGAATAGTCCTCTGTCCTCTTCCTTGTCAGAGATCGGCTAGAATATTATGCCCAGATCAAGACTTTCCTATTTAGAGAAAGCTGGGCAGGAGAAATGAGAGCAATTAGACCCCTTGTTATATAATGAACAATTAACTTGGGATATTTCGACTTGGAGAGGATTTATGGATGTTCAGGGATTGCTAACATTCTTTGGATATTTGAAGAGGGATTAAAATGGACTCTTATGCTTTCAGAAGGCAAGGGTATGACCAAAGAGAGACTTTCTAAAAACCTAAATGGATCCAGAGTCCGAATGCTCTTCAGTCTCTTGGGCCAGGGAATGTTTCAAAAAAAAAAAAAGTCTGAGGATCCGCAGTGGGAAGCTTGTGTGCAGAGCTTGTAGTCTCAGGACCTCTTGCTCTGTCCTCCATTTTGACTTAGGGAATTCTTTACGTCCACCTTATTGAAGATCAGAGGGTTTGTGGTTGGCCCTGTGGAGCTGGTGAGCTGAACAGCCACCCACTTATTCAGCATACAGGTTCAAGGGAGATCTCAGGTCTTCCTGCGATGAAAAGAATAACCCTGCTTCTTACCCATTAACCACAAGGGAGTCATTTAACAACCAGGGGAAGGGAAAGAAGACAATCTACTATCTAGGCCTTTCCTTTGTACCAGTGAAAGACAGTTCATCTACATGTTATAATAGGACCAGACGCATGTGGCCGTGTGAGAATGAATTAGAGCCCCCATCTGGGCTGTGCTTATGGATGGAAAGTTCGATCATCTCACACTCCAGCGTAGCCTAAGTAGCTGTCCCGTCCTTATTCAGGGGACTTTCAGGTCTTCATTTACAAACTGGGTCAGTGTAAGAAAGACTCAGATAAAGCATATGCAAATGTGTTTCTAAATGGCAGAGTACTGTATAACTACCACTAACACATCTCTATCACATTACTCATGAAAAATACACTTTGGACCACTTCATTTAGTGACCAAGCAGATATTTGGTTCTAGGAACACAGTAACAGAGTAAAGTTTACCATTCAAACAGTAGACAAAATGGGACTTCTTTTTTAAAACTACTTTTATATCGCTTCTCAGTCTTTTGCCAAACATCAAGTGTAAAATTATTTTTTATTTTATGTGAATGAGCATCGGCCTGAATATTATGTCTCTACACCACAGCTGTGAGCATTATATAGTTATGGGAATTGAATCCAGGACCTCTGGAAGAGCAGCAAGCACTCCTCACTACTGAGCCATCTCTCTAGCCCCCTAAACGGGCTCCCTGAGAACAATAATCAGGTGCAAATTAGGGACCTCTTGTAGAAACTTTGAGTATTTGTCAATGTTCCCTAGATCATTAAGGACCTAGCATTTTTACTTAGTACTTTTGGAGAGACATTTAGTTGAAAGCGAATATCAGTCTTAGCTAATAATCCAGTAATAGATAAATGAACATAAAGGATTATATGCTTTTGTAAAAAGCCACAGACCATCTCATTGGACAGTAACAAAGTAGCAACGTTAGCTTTAAAAATGAACACATCAGGGCGAAAGGAGGATTTCATGTCTCTTCATTTTGGTTCCATATTTAGTTCTGCCTATCTACGGTGACTTTACAAATTATTTAAAAATTGTATCATGAATGTCAAGTGCAAGATAAAGAGCTAAGTCTTAAGAGCTATTTTTAGGTGGCAATGCCACGGCCAGATGAAAAGTGACATGCCTTAACAAGACTGAAAGAAATGTTCCCACCTACACCGCTTTGGTATTCCAGACTTCTGAAGTCATTTCTAAGTGAGTCCATCTAGAAGCCGCTTTGCAGTGAGTCTACAGTGAACAAGCGCTTACGTGGTCTCAGTTCAGAGCCGGGTTCAAAGCTCTGAGCTTGCCTTTAGCCTTTGGCTAAGGGTAAATATTCCCTATGCTGTCAAGGTGAATATACTGGTCAACTAATACGCTCTTGCAACTTCTCTTAAGGTGTTTTTTCAGGGAGTTAGAACATGTTTAAAGGATACATCAATTTTAAAAAAGAGTAACCAGAACACGCTCGCACACACAAATGCACAAACCAACACATGCACACGTGTTTTCCAAGAAATTTATGAACGATGTTTCACGCCCACATGAAAATGCACAGTTCAGGGGTATTGCTTCTTTTTACCTCCTCTTTCCTTTTTAAAAACCTAACTAGTAAAGTGTGTGGCCACTCCCTCATGGTCTTGTCTGTGAGCAGAGCCTCTGAGGCTGACTGTGCACAGGACCTGTGCAATGTGTGCTTCTGCTGTTCTCTTCAAAGGCCATTTTTAATCTTTTGGCCCATTTCTAGCTAGTCATCTGCATCTCGTGAGCTGCTGAGAAATTCCGTGAAGACACTGCCGATGTTTTACCCAGAAACTTAAGTTGATGACTACTACCCTTAACTATCTGAAGGATTTCTATACTGAAGATTAAATAGGCTTACTTGGGATGGCCCCAAGATGAGTATTAAATATTCCAAAGGACGGAGGGAAAAGTGTCTCTCAAGTGTCTTTACTGACTACCGATGTATGTTCTCCAAAGTCCTTTGTCACCTCAGCTCCCACCTACCCTCTGTCAATGAGTTTAGTTGGCATGTGACCAGAAATATAATTTTCTTAGGATCTAAATAATACAAAACAAATGTAATAGAAATGTGGAGATGGTGTACTTTGCATTATAATTTGAATGGAGAACTGACTCTTTCCTGTTCCCACTCTCCATTATAAGAGTCATTCTTGAATCTTTGGTTCATCCTGGCTAGGGGAAACCACATAAGCATGTGTCTCAGAACATCACTCCCCCTCCCCACTCAGGCCTCAGTCTGCACCGTGGCAACTGAATTTCTTAAGAAATGTACCAAAAACACCACAGGTCTTTTAAAATTGAATATTGCTTAAGTTAAGGGGAAAAAAAAGTGGTATTGCTTCTTTTTACCTCCTCTTTCCTTTTTGTTATTTATTCATTTCAATTTAAAAGTATACAGTCAGGAAAAGAAGGGTCCAGAAATCAAGGTTAGAATTTGCTTGGCATCATAGAAGAAAAAAAGATGGCAATATTTTCATTGGTGACTTAGACATTTAAATAAAAGAGAGGCCATTTGCTGCTCAGCCAGAGTGGTAAATGGTCTAGAAACTATGCAGCATGGAGCACTGTAGATAGTGTACCCAGAGAATGAAAGTTAAGCAGAGTACCACTCTTAACCATTTGAAGGACTTCTCCATATTGAAAATAAAAGGAATTTACTTTGTGTATCTCCAATGCAAGATTAGAAATTATAGGAGACAGACTGTAGTTTAATGCAGAAGATCTTTAATGAAAGCCATCCAACAGTGAAATGTGCTGATTAATAATTGTAAGATCTTATAAAGGGTGGGCATGTCTCATAGCAAGTGGGAAGGTTTCATAGCAAGTGGGTGTGTCTCATAGCAAATGGGTGTATCTCATAGCAAGTGGGTGTGTCTCATAGTAAATGGGCAAGTTTCATAGCAAGTGGGTGGGTCTGATAGCAAGTGGGTGTGCCTCATAGCAAGTAGGTGTGTCTCATAGCAAGTGAGTATATCTCACAGCAAGTGGGAGGGTCTCACAGCAAGTTAGTGGGTCTCATAGAACATTTCTGCTTGTAAACCCAATGGCTCACAAACATTCTTAAAAATCCTGTGCTTCAAACTCTTCCATAGGAATCTCTACTCTCTGAGCAGAAGAAAACATAGCCTAATTTTGTGGTGTTGTTTTTTCTTTAGGAGTCATAAGAATTAGACTTACTGACCTCTGGGTTGGCAGAGAGTGCTTCAAGATACATAGTACAGAAGCTGGAGAAATGGCTCAGTGGTTAAGAGCACTGTTCAATTCCCAGTACCCACATGGCAGCTCATATAGGGTTTGGCAATTCCTCCTCCTCTGTAACCCCAGTTCCAAGAGATCTGACACAGACATTCATGTAGGCAGAATATGAATGCACATAAAAAAGAAATAGGACATTAAAACTATACTGTACAAATTGGATACGTTTAATGCTTTGTTTTTAAAAGGCCAGTTGCTTTCTCTTTGTAAGCTTTTCCTCTTAAGTCAGCTTGCTGTTCTTTTCCTTAATTTTACTCTTGAAACCAATCCTCATACTTCAGGCTGGAACTTAATGGGAAAAGATATGTGAGCTTAATCTTTACTGGGAAAACTTTTCATGGTGGTAATTAATACTCAAGGTCTACCGGTGAAGGGCAAAGAGACCCTGTCCTGCCTACCGCTCTAGTAACTGCAAATATTTATCTGTGGCCTAAAGGCAAGTTGGGAGGTCCTTTTGAGGTCTATTTGTTTGGTAGCCAGGATCTCCCCACCAGGGAAACGGCTAGTTTGAAGCTTGTTTTCAAACCTTCAACAGGACATTTGGTTCCTCCTGTTAAAGTCTGAAGAAAAAAAAAAAGAAAGAAAGAACATTCTAGTGTTAAGTTTGTGTTATAGAAATCTCCCAGTATTCACACTCATGTTCAACAGAAAAGCTTATGTAACTGTGGTTTTTCTGTAGCAAGATAAATAGGTAGATAGATAGATAGATGGATAGATAGATAGATAGATAGATAGATAGATGATACTTTTAATGTACTTCATTTAAAAGAATATCTCTCTTGTCCCACCTCAGAGCAGAAATCCCTTTTTCGTTTTCATTATAGACTTCTGCGTTAGGCGATGGTGAAGCAGGAATTGGGTCGTTGTGATCTTTAGCTACTTCCTGTTGACAGTGGGGTGGGGTGTCTCTGGGAAACCTAAGAAAACGGGATGTGGATGTCTTAGGAGAGTTGGTGGTTTCCTTGCTTTACAGGGTTGATGGAACCACCTCTGGGTAGGAAGGAGCAGGTCCAATAGCACTGCCTGTCTATGACAATAGATTGGACCTTCTGCGGGTTGCTTCTCTGGAGCAGTCCTGGATGTAGATTTTGAGTAAATCCTGGATGCTGGAACATATATATAGTATACATATTATAGGTAGAGAATAGGTTAAGTATATTTGGGAGAAAATTTTTTCTTAGGTGTACATTTGAAAGTATATTTGCAAACAAAAAAAGAAAGCATATTTGAAACCCTTAGGTCTTGGTGGTTGAGGTGAGGGGAGTCCCAATCCCAGGGAACAGGAGAGGAATCCCACCCTCTGGAATAGGTAACAGGTAGAAACTTAGGCTATTGAATGACAGGTGTACTTATCTAGATGGAGTCTGTTTGGTCCATGAGAAGTAGAACTGTGTGTTTTTCTTGAAGCTTATACATTTATAAAGGAGATAAATTTATTAACAGCATGAACAAACAGTCTTAAGGTTAGCTTAGGAAAGCCAAAAACCTTTTGTGGAGCAGACAGAGCAAGAAGAACTTTTTCTTTCTGTCTAGAACACTAAATGCATATAAATTTAACATAAAGAGAAGCATTTTTTAAGTTTACATTTGAAAGGCAATTAGGGGAGACTAGAAAATTTGATAACCTTATGAATATGACAGTTAATATAGTTTTAGCCTGAGAAACATCATAAGTCTCTAACTAAAGGAAACTTGTATTTGTAACTATGATATCTGGTAGTATATTTAGCATAAGAAACACTTTAAGAAGACAACCAAAGGAAACATAAAATCTGAGCTTGTGATTATATAGCTGGATAATGCTTTATTAGGATTAAACTAATTTATAAGAATTCTATTGGTTAATATTAGGACAGTGGCGTAACAAGAGGAGAAAATATGAAGCATTTAGTCAATGAAAACTGTGCTTAGGTAAGAACACGGTAGAAGGCAACATCTGTGAAAGGTTACAGCTGAACTTATGTATCCTTTATCATGAAGTGTATGAAGAAAATAAACCTGTCTGTCTTTAATAAGAGATATGGTAATCTTAGCTACTTAACAAACTGACTAATGAGCTAATAAGGCTTACCTTGGGGTAAGGTGCTAGGTTTGTTTTCTAACTGCTAAGCTCTAGTTACCTTAGCAGTCAATGTAATCAGAAATATGGGAAGAATAAATTATAATCCAGATTTCATATATTAGTTAAAATGATAGAGGTTAGTCTATAGTCCACTACCTGAACTGTTTTCCCAGGTCTTGTGACTTCCATTGCAATTCAGACAGAGTCAGTCTGGACGTCAGGTCCAGAAGACAAAAAGCTTTGTCCCTGTGGGGGAGGAGTGTGGGAGAAATGACTCACCTTGTCTTAGGCAATATGAGGCGTTTCATTCTCTGGGTATCCTCTGTTTGGCCACAGTGTAGGCTGAGCCCTGGCAGCAGGTAAGGCAGTGCCTCTCAGTGGTTGTCATACCACAATCCAGGCAGTCTTGTCGATGTGCTCACATTTTCTCGGAGACCTTAGGGTGTGCGGGGGGAGGGGGTGAGGGGTTGGGGAGGGAAGAGTCACTGTTAGGCTTTGGGAGTTTCTGTCATAAGCTTAAACGTTTAACACATTACTTTTAGCAGATTTCTGACAAGATTGACAAACCGTGTCTATTATGTAGATCTGAGTTAGACAACCTGTGTTTGTTCTGATTATTTGTTCTAGAATGTATCTAGCAAATAAAGAGAACATATTGTAACTCAGTAACAGAAAAAAAAAAAAAAAACAAAGCTAAACACATCTTTAAGGCAGTGGTCTTTTTAAATTAATATTAAAATTATTATTTACCAAGAAAGGTTAAAAAATCTTTTGACAACTTTATCTTAACTGAAGTGTCTTTGGAAACCTTAAGTCAGGCTGTTTTAAGGTGAAGAGGCAGTGAGGGGGGAACTACCCATAACAAAGATGGTGGATTATCATGATCCTGCCCTTAACCAAGATGGTTCTGAAGCTACAGCCAGCCATGTGACTGCTCTTAGTTAAGATAGCACTGAAGCAATAGTTTAGAAAAAAAAACAAAACAAACAAACAAACAAACCCAAAAACCAAAAATATTATCTGCCCACAACAAAGATGGCAGACAGGTATGAGCCTGCCCCCACCCAAGGGGGGGGGGGGACAAGCTTACATAGAAATCTTTCCATTTTTTTGATTGCTGGTGAGAGTTATAAACATTTTCTTTTTAAAGCGTAAGTGGCCATGTGGAGTTATTACTTAGTGGCTATTGGGGCCAAATTTAGCCTGTAAATTTGACCGGGAGGCATTCAGTAGGGAACCTAGAAGGTGTACCCTCTTGGGTGAGGATAGGCTTTAGTAATCTTATCACTTGCAGATTTCTGCGGCATGAGAGAAAGAGAGAGCTCTCCCAAAGATAGAGGTCTTAAAAGGAGACAGTGAATACGGGTAGCTTACCAATCCGCCGGGTGTTTAGGTGGAGAGTTAGCCATCCAATGGCTTGAATGTACATGTGACTGGGGAAATATGAACTCCTGCAACTTGTGAGTTTGTAAATCTAGAGTCCCGGGAAATGCGAACCTGTGAGTTTCTAAATTTGAGTCATGACACCAATGCTGTGTTTTATAAAAAGAGAGTCAGGACATGTTTTGTAGAGCTAGGTAGGGTGAGGTGGGAGGGGTGCCTCGGTAGGCCCATGCTGAGGCATCCCTTCCCCCTGAGGTACCAGTCATATGACAGATATGATATAGAATAGAGTTTATTTAGGGCATGGGAAGGGGAGTTGAGTTGAGAAGTGAGGAGAGACAGAAAAGACAGACAGAGAGATGGGGGAGGGAGGGAGGGAGGGAGGGAGGGAGGGAGGGAAGAGGAAGAGAGATGAGATGAGACAAGGAGAGAAGAGGAGAGGAGAAGAAAAGGAGAGGAGAGAAGGGGAGGGGAGGGGAGAGGAGGGGAGGAGAGAGGAGGGTAGGGGAGAGGAGGGGAGGGGAGAAGGAGAGGAGGGGAGGGGAGAGGAGGGGAGGGGAGGGGAGAGGAGGGGAGGGGAGAAGGAGAGGAGAGGGAGAGTAGAGTAGAGGAGAGGCTGGCCAGGAACACATGGAGAGAGGGGGTAGGAGGAGAGAGAAAGAAAGGGGTCAAGGAGAGAAGAGAGTCAGGGATAGAGAAGGGCAGAGAGAGTACGAGAGTGAGTGGGGAGGGGGCCAAGTAGCCCCTTTTATAGTAAGCTAGGCCTACCTGACTTTTGCCAGGTAAGTGTTGGACGGAGCCTAGAAGGAATGTTAACACACAACACATACAAACCGACATGAAACAGACCATCGGCCCCAAAATAAGAGCTTAAACCCACCATATTTATTTTTTAAAAGTTTATATAATCCAGGGTCAAGCCAAATATTTCATAGAAGAGATTCGAGAAGCATCCAGTACAGTGGATTTGATTTGAAAGTCTTATGCCTGAATATGTGTTTACATGGAATAATTGGTGAAAGTCCTAACTCAAGAAAAATAACAAAAGTGGGTGAGAGGTTTGGATAGGCACCAAATCAAAGAAGTGTGCCCAATCATAAAAAGATGCTTAACCCTGTCAGCCAGTGGGAAAACATGAGTTAAAATCACCACAAGACACTGTTCAGATTCCCTACGAAGGCTACAGTAAAGGTGGCTGGTAAAACCAGGTGTCAACAAGTATTCATAACAGGTAAAGCTTTCCTTTAGGCCCCCATCACAGGGATACAGAAGGGCACAGCCACGGCCTGAAGCCTGGCGGTTCCTCATCTACTGGCACTGCATTCACCACTGCCGCCCTAAGCAGTTCCCCTCCCAGGAGAAGCAATGACATGCGTTCTCAATTTTGATTTCCATGTGACACATTTCAAGGTGTAGCCCACCCCCCAATGCCTCTCAGCTAATGAATAGATATTCCTCTATTTCTCTCTTGTTTCTATTTTCTCCTCCCATTTTCTTTCTTGAAACCTCTACAAACTGGACCCTTATTCCCTCTGAGCCGTGGAAAGTATTCCGAATTCAGTAGGGTGTGGCAGCTCACTACGTTAGTTCCAGTCTATCTACATAGTTCCAGGCTAGCCAAGGATACATAGTGAGACTCTGTCTCAAAACAAACAACAGAAAACTATTCTGTATCCAGCCAAACTGGGCAAGGTTTTCAGTCTTTTTTTTTTCCCCCTTTAGATTAGCATCTACCATTGTTACTCTTTATTTCTTTACATTTTTGCTTCTTTGGGCTTCCATGGTGATAAATACATACATACATACATACATACATACATACATACATACATACATACATACATACACACATACATAAATGCATAAATAAATAATAAATAAATAAGTTTTCCATTCTATTCTATTACATTCATCCTTGATCCTTTCTTTTATATTTCTCCCTGGCTCCTTTCTTTCGAACATGGCTCCTCTTCTCTTGACGCACACCCACTTCTTCCCTCAGCTGCCTCTGCTTAGCTTCTCTTTTCATGTTAATTCTCCAGAAAGGAGACTCCAGTCTTTCGGTCATCTGTTTTCACTCTCTATGACCAGTGTTAGCTGAATCTGGACTCCAGCAGTCTAGGTTCAAGCCTAAGAGTCAATTCCCAGGTACATGACCTTGAACAAGTTAGCTTGTCTCAGAGTTTCTCTATCTGAAAGATGAAGATAGATAATACCAAATCTTAGGTGTACTTTAAGGATAAAATGAGATTCAAAAAGGAAGGAAGGAAGCAGGTAAGCAAGCAAGCTGTTGATAAACTAAAAACCATTGTCAAGCACGACTGGGTTTCAACCAAAAGGTGTTTGCAATATGGGTTAAGCTTTGCCTGTATGAGCAGAGGAACTCCCCCGTGTCCACAGAGCTCACAGTCTAGAGAAGAATGCAGGCAAGTAAATGAAGAGATGGAAATGGTAACTCCCAAGTCTGGAAGTCTTGGAAGTCTTGAAATAGGTCATAGGAGGGATATCTAAGGTAGGCTCTTGATAAAGAGAGACAAGCAAGTTAACTTCCTGAATAAACTGATATAGGGGATGAGACCTGTAAGACAGGTTGAGTTTTCCAAGTCACAGGGTAGGTAATAGGTGACAAGGACAGAGAGGTGTATTCCCAGCAAGGAAAAGCTTTGGAAGGGAGCTTTCTAGGAACAGAATGAGCTTCAGTATGGAAGAGAAGAGCAGGTAAGAACCTGGAGGTCATCTGTGCATTCCCATCACAGATCCTGATGAGCCAAGCATGCGCTTAAGAACGCAGATTACGAAAAATATCAGCATTAAAGTGTTACCCAGGTAGACGGACAACATCTGGGAGGCTTGTTATTACGTCCTAGACACTAACTTATTGGTCTGTGTCTCAAAAAAAGTAAGATGCCCAGGAAAAACACTACATGCCAGCCATTTTATTTGTTAAGAGTAGTGATTATTTTTTTAGACATCTTTACATCTGATGCTTTTGTTTACTTATTTATTTTTAAATGCTTCATGGCTTTCTCGTGTGCTACATGGGAATGGGTATTATCACTTTCCCCAAAGATACAGTCAATCCCATCCACTATTAGGACAAGGAGAGGTCAGAGATAGCACATGCATTATTTCCTAATCCCACAGAGCAGGACTGGATAGCTACAAAGGGTAAGTGGGATTAGTGGGAAAAAGTCTTAAAGAGGAGCCTGGAATACTGGCTTCTGGTTCTTACTGTCGCTGAGATGCTGGTTGATCTCGTAAACCACCCTGAGCTTTGAAGGACTGGATCCTTAGTCCTAAGGACTCTTCAGCTGCCGGAGTCCTTTGATTCTGAGTTCTGACTTAAAGGAGCCACTAGCATTCCGTACAGATTGGAGGACTTTGGGCATTTGTTTTCAGCGCAATCTTTGTTTTTTTACTTTGCTCCTCTGGTGTTTCTTGTCCCTCCTGTTGGTCCTGTCCTCCTTCCCTTTGAAGATATTTAAGAAGGGCCCTTTCATCACGTTAAAACCGTAAATATGCCCTTGAAACACGCAAAGAAGCTTTTGTGTACTTACAACAGAGGTTATTATCGGACAAGAAAGTCACTTGAGTGCACGGCATTCCTCAGCCTGCTCCACTGAGAGCTTTATTGGGTTATATGGTCCTATCTCCACAGATAAGACTCTCCTGCTCTAAGAGGTGGGTTATCTGATGAAGCAGGGTGCCTCGTGCTCCAGGGGTGTAAGCAAAATGATTCTGGTGCTGCCCAAAAGTCAGACATACTTCTCCAAGACAAGTAGGTGCTTCCCTCTTCACTTAAGAGAGTCACCGTCAAGGACAAACGTTCTAAAATGAAACCAACCAGCTGTTCAGCTGCAGACGCCCACGTGCCAATTCAGCCGTCCTTGCCTTTCTAGGCTTTTAGAACTCCCACTCTCTGAAAGGTTTTGGTAAAGCCCGAACCTTCTGAGACTTTCCAAGAGGAACTCAATCCACGGAGGCAGAATCCTGTCATGAGGCAGATCAGGGCACCTCTTCTCTCACAGAGCATACGCTCGCTGTGGGGTTTGTTTGTTTGTTTGTTTGTCTGTTTATTTGTTTTTTCAGTTGAATGCCAATACCTTCACCTAAGATGATGTCAAGCTACCTTCAGAAGGCAATGGCATATGGCCTTCCTCATTGATTTTAGAGAATAGTAAAGATTGTGTGTGGATGGGGAGATGGTTCCTAGATGTGGCTGGACTGGAGGGCCCAAGTTCAGCTGCAAGAATGTAGTGTCAGGCTGCTCCAGGAGATCTGACATTTTTGGCCCTCATAGGTATCCATACTCGTGTGCGTGTGTAGGCCCACACACAAGCACATGATTAAAAAGAAGATTTATCTTATTCTTGGTTCTATTATAAGACTTTATCAGCTGAGTGTGACAGTGCATACCTGTAGTCCCACCCCTAGCCGGCCGAGACAGGAAGTGATTTTATAGTAAAACCTCATTTTGAAAAACCAAAGAAAAAAACCAAACCAGAACGAACCAAAACAAACAAACAAAAAACCCAACCTGTCAAGCAGTGGCGGAACACACCTTTAACTCCAACATTTAAGAGACAGACATAGGTGTATCTCTGAGTTTGAGGTCAGCCTCATCTACAGAGCCAGGGCTGCACAGAGAAGCCCTGTCTTGAAAAAGACCAAGGGGGGGAGGAGAAAGAAGAGAGAAAAACCACCAACCCCAACAACAAACCAAACAACAAAACCACTTTGCAATATGTTATTTCCACCAATTTATATTAAAAAAGAAAAACGCTAGCCCGTATGCAGTCTTGCC
Source organism: Micromys minutus (assembly GCF_963924665.1). NCBI lineage: Eukaryota > Metazoa > Chordata > Mammalia > Rodentia > Muridae > Micromys > Micromys minutus. Next base: position 37,850,168 of record NC_137957.1, on the reverse strand, counting down.
ATTTTATTTTATGAAAGTTAAGTTTCTTAGAGTTTTTAACCTTTATTTTTTAAGATTTATTTATTTATTTATTTATTTATTTATTACATATAATGTACACTGTAGCTGTCTTCAGACACATCAGAAGAGGGCATCAGATCCCATTACAGATGGTTGTGAGGCACCATGTGGTTGCTGGGATTTGAACTCAGGACCTCTGGAAGAGCAGTCAGTTCCCTTAACCATTGAGCCATCTCTCCAGCCCACCTTTATTTTTTCAACCAGGATGGATGACAAAATTGAGGTTCATCCTCCCTTGAAACAACTAAATACCGGATGAGATTTGTGAGACAATAGTTGTTAATATCTAAGGGATAGATGCCGTAAAGTCACACCAAGTGACAGATCTCACACGGGAGGGTTATTGAGAAAGGGGAATACAGAGGCTGCCTCTTAGCTAGGATGGAGGAGAAAATGGAAGAGAGGAGGAACTGGCCATTTATACAAAGTTGTATCTGTTACTCATGGCAACAGTAGCACTGTGTCCTATCTTGGCAGCTGGTGATGATGTATCCAGCTGTTGCTGGGTCCCTGGGGCAGGTGCTGAAGAACAGTTTCAAGGTGGGACAGGACAATGATGCTTGGGAGGGCCCCGAGATCACCTCTCTTACTGTCTGAAGAAAGTGACCGGATGCTGGTGCAGGAAGGAGGAACATAGATGGAGCCTGATGAAGTCTCTGAGTTCAGAACCTGCGAGAAATAAAAAACAGAACTGTGAGAGCCCAGGAAGGTCAAGGAAGCTTGACCTCATGAGGATGGAGTTCCAGAAAGGAAATAGACTTTCAAAGGTTATTCCCAAATCTTCAGCTGCCTATTGATCAACACATATGGGATAAAACTATCACTGGATGTGCTGCATCATACCTATAATTAACACTTGGGACAAAGAGACTGAGGCAGGAGGACTGTCCTGGTTCAAGGCCAGCTTCAATTATACAGTGAGTTTCAGGCTATCTTGTACTATAGAGTAAGACCCTGGTTCAGGGCTACTACTAGTCACAGTTGTATCTGTAGTACAATTACATTTAAAAACAAAAACTTCTATCTACACCACAGAAGACACCCTCCAAAGAGCAGAGGAAACCGTATCTACATGTCCCAGAGATTATGTAGAACCAGCATGGATCTTGTAACACATTATTAGAGTAACTAGAGGGGTTTCATCACCTCTGTGGAGGGATAGAATGTGTCCTATACTGTCTTAGTCACTGTTCTATTGCTCTGAAGAGAGAGCTTGACCAACACAACTTAGAAAAGAAAGTATTTAATTGGGAGCTTTCTTATAGTTTCAAAGGGTTAGTCTACAACCTTCAGAGCAGGCACTCAGTCAGGCAGGCAGGCAGGCATAGCACTGGAGTAGTAGTTAAGAGCTACATCCTGATCCACAGGCTGGATACAGAGATGGATGAGAGAGAGACTGAAACCTCAAAGCCCACCCCTAGTGCTATGTACAGACTTTCTCCAACAAGGCACACCCCCTAATCCTTCCCAAACAGTTCCCTAGCTGAAAACTAAATGCTCATATATAAGAAGAGCCTTTGGGGCCATTCTCATTCAAATCAGCACATACAGTAATAAGTGTATAGGGCTTACCTAATAAAACTTAAAAGTCAGCCTCAAAAGGATCCAGCTTGTGTCAAGTAGCTTGACTGCATCTCAGAAAAAAAAGCTCAGAACTACCTAAGAGAAGGGAGCCAAGAAGTAAAAAAAAATAAATAAAACAACAACAACAAAACACACACACACACACGCACACGCACACACACACACACACACACACACACACACACACACACACGTAGCGATCGCCTATCTCGCCGGCAAGGAAGACACGCCACAACAGGATTTTTCTACAGGCGTTTATTGCGGGTTTGATTGAAGTAGCGAAAGACCCCGAGCCCAGAAACCAGCCCTCCTTATATATGCTTAGGAGGACTGTGCCGCCACCTGATTGGTGCATTCTGTGCGCCCTAATTAGCATACTCAGAGTCACCATGATTCAGCAAAAACAGGCAGGCGTGCATGCGCACTTAGGTTGTTTATCTCAAAACTGGCCACTCTCCCTTCGGGCTGGGTGCCATCTTGTAATGGCGAATACAGTGGCTCCCCCCCCCACACACACATACACACATAAACAAGAAAAATACCCAAAGCCACATCTTAACTAAATTGCTTAAAAACTAATAGTAAAAAGAAAAATCTTAAAAATCAACCAGAGCAAACCATAACACAGTATGTGGAGAGGAACAGGTATGGGGGTGAGATGGCTTTTGCCTTCTTCAATGCAAGCAAGACAACAAAGATGGAATCTAAAGAAACAGAAATAAAGCAAACAACACTTCGAATTCTATACCCAGCAAAACTTTCTTTCAGAATGAAGATGGAATGGAGATTTTTGTAAACCTACAAAGGCCTCCCTTACCCCACAAAAAATCATCACCAGCAAATTTGCATTTCCAAGAAATGTTAAAGGGCTCTCTTCAGATAAAAACAAAACAAAACAAAAACAAATCAAAAACACCACCACCAGCAAACTCTGATACTATTTTGATATCTGGAGTTACAAAAAAGAGATACAAATTTACTTATGATGAATCATTTGGAATAACAAAAAGCCCAGGATAGTGGAAACTGTTCTCAACAATAAAAAAACTTCCTAGAGAATCACCATCCCTAACCTCAAGCTATAGTACAGATCAATTGTGATTAAAAACTTCATGGTATTAGTACAGAGACAGGCAGGTAGATCAATGGAACAGAATTGAAGGACCAGAAATTAACCCACACACCTATGGTCACTTTATCTTTGACAAAGGAGTTAAAAACATTCAATGGAAAAAGGACAGCCTCTTCAACAAATGGTGTTGGTTCAACTGGCAGTCAGCATGCAGAAAAATGCAAATCGATCCATTCTTGTCTCCTTGTACAAAGCTCAAGTGCAAGTGGATCAAAGACCTCCACATAAAACCAGTTACACTGAAACTATTAGAAGAGAAAGTAGGAAAAACCTTAGAACACATAGGCACAGGGGGAAATTTCCTGAACAGGACACCAATGGCTTGTACTATAAGACCAAGGATCGAGAAATAGGACTTAATGAGATTGATAAGTTTTTGTAAGGCTAAGGACACTGTCAAGAAGACAAAACAGCAGCCAATAGATTGGGAAAGGATCATTACCAATCCTACATCTGATAGAGGGCTAATATTCAATATATACAAAGATCTCAAAAAATTAGACTCTGGAGAATCAAATAATCTTATTAAAAATGTGGTACAGAGCCAAATAAAGAATTCTCAACTGAGGAATACCAAATGGCTGAGAGGCACCTAAAGAAATGCTGAACATCCCAAGTCATCAGGGAAATGCAAATCAAAAGAATCCTGAGATTCCACCTCATACCAATCAGAATGGTTAAGATCAAAAACTCAGGTGACAGCAGAAGCTGGCAACAATGTGAAGAAAGAGGAATACTCCTCCATTGTTGGTGGGATTTCAAGCTGGTACAACCACACTGGAAATCAGTCTGGCAGTTCCTCAGAAAACTGGACATAGTATTATCTGAAGACCCAGCTATTCCACTCATGGGCATATACCCAAAAGATGCTCCAACTATAACAAGGACACATGTTCCACCATGTTCATAACAGCCTTATCTATAATAGCCAGAAGCTGGAAAGAACCCAGACAGAGGAATGGATACAGAAATTGTGGTACATTTACACAATGGAGTACTACCCAGCTATTAGAAACAATGACTTTATGAAATTCCTAGGCAAATAGATTGAACTACTAGAAACTATCATCCTGAGTGAGGTAACCCAGTCACAAAAGAACATACATGCTATTCACTCACTAATAAGCAAATACTAGCCCTCAAAAGCTCTGAATATCCAAGAAACAATTCACAGACCTTATGAAGCTCAAAAAGAAGGAAGGCCAGAATGTGGATGCCTTTCTTAGAAGGGAGAACAAAGCACTCATGGGAGGAAATACAAGGTCAAACAGAGGAGCAGGGATTGAAGAAAAGATTATTCAGAGTCTGCCCTCACCATATGCAGCCACCAAACCCAAGCACTATTGCTGATGCCAAGAAGTACTTACTGGTAGAAACCAGATATGGATGCTTCCTCAGAGGCTCTGCCAGAGTCATACAGATACAGCTGAAGATGCTTGCAGCTAACCATCAGACGGAACACGGGGACCCCCAATGAAAGAACTAGAGAAAAGACTGAAGGAGCTGAAAGGGTTTGCAACTTCATGGGAAGAACAACATTATCAACTAACCAAACTTTCCAAAACTCCCGTGGACTAAAACACCAACCATTGAGCACACATGGAGAGACCCATGGCTCCACCTGCATGTTTAGCAGAGGATAGCATTGTCTGGCATCAATGAGAGAAGAGGTCTTTGGTCCAATGAAGGCAATTTTCCCAGTGTATAGGAATGCCAAGGCACTGAGTTGGAGAGGGTGATTGGGAGAAGAAGCTTTATGGAAGCAAGTGGTGGTGAAGGAGGGATGAGAGCAAGGCTGTGAAGAGAAGGGGATAACATTTGAAACATAACTACAGAGAATATCCAATAAAATAATTTAAATTATTTTTTTAAATTTTCCTTAAGGAGGGCTATTTTTTTTTTTAAAACAAAGGTATCAACAATATGTTTTGGAGGTTATAATACATGGAGAACTAAAACGTATAACAGCAGTAACTCAAAGGACTGGGAAATAGGAGTGTATTGCTACAATTTTATTATACCGTAGTTGAGGTGGTATATGTGACCATCCTGGTTAGGTTAGTTGACAACACAAGCTAAAGGTAGCTTAATAGTAAGGTCCTTGTCTGGTATCCATAACACTGAAGGAAAAAAATATGTATCCTATAAAGCAATCATTTTTTAAATAGTTCAATATTTGAACAAAAAAGGAGATAAATAAGTTCCTGGATTAATCAGTCCAAAAGGAGACAGAAAAAGACAGAGAATGAAATATAAAACAATAGGTTTTATATATGAAACAGTAGTATGAAACAGGGTTAACCACACTTTCATCAACAATCACATCAAGTGTTAAAAGGTATAAATATGCTTATTATCGGCATAGATTGTTAGACTCAATTAGATGTGCAAAAAGGTCAGCTGAGCTGTCTATAAGAATCCCTCTTAACTATGAGCTCGGCCTAAAGTAAAAGGCTAGCTTAAGATATGTTCCTAAAGGAAGGGAGCAGATGATAAAGTAGACTAGATCAAAGGTCATTATTAGAGCTAAGAAGAAACAGTTTATATTGATAATGGAATTCATTATAAGAATGTAACAATCTTAACTATTTATGAACCCCAAAACAGTGCTTTGAAATACGTAAAGCAGAAGTCACACATGCACAGAGACATAGACATGATGATTGTCATACTTGGAAAGGTCATGACCCTCTCAAAAAATTTTATCAAGGTAGACCATATACTGGACCATACATATATAACACACATACCAGTAAATGTGATGTGGCATCATATGAATGTTTTCTGACCACAAGAGAGTCAAATTAGAAAACTAACAACATGAAGACACCTTGGGAAGTCCCAAAGTATTTGGAAATTAACATTGTCTTGAATAACTCACAAGGCAAAGGAGAAGTAAGAGTATGTTTGGACTGAGTGAAAAATGAAGGTGAAGCACACAGGAGGAACTAAAGAAGCTCTTAGGGGAGGCTCTCTCAGCAGCCAACTCAGGCTCTACACTGAAATGGCTGTAAAGAACAAGTGAGCCAGATGGTGGTACAGTCTTTAATCCCAGTCCAGTGCTCGGGAGGCAAAGGCAAATGGATCTCGGTAAGTTCAATGCCAGCCTGGTCTAAGGAAAAAGGAAGAAGAAGGAGGAAGAAGGAGGAGGAAGAGAGAGAAAGAGAGAGAGAGAGAGAGGGAGAGAGAGAGAGGGAGAGAGAGAGAGAGAGAGAGAGAGAGAGAGAGAGAGAGAGAGGGAGAGAGAGGGAGAGAGAGAGAGAGAGAGAGAGAGAGAGAGAGAGAGAGAGAGAGAGGAATAAGAAAAGAGGGGAGAGGGAGGAAGTGGTGGTAAACCTTGGTTTGAGCAAAAGCAAATAACCATAAGAAAATGAGGATACAATAGAACCAAACGCTGCTTCTTTGAACATAAAAACCCTTGTACACTATAAAAGAGAGGGAAGCCATAAACACATTATTAAATGTAACACATATTTTACATAAATATTAATAATTTCAGTGTTCACCTAATTTTCATTATGAGTATGTAGTTTTATAGGTTGATGTCAAGGCGATACATGATTGGACAGTAGAGAGTGGGCGGGGACAATGTTTTGGTAAGGCAAAAGAGAAGGAGAAAGCAGGGATTCAAGAAGGGGCAGCATGGAAGTGGATGTAGATGTTCCTCTAGGCGCATCTCTATAAAAATGAAAATTGTTATAAATATTTTATAAGGTATGGAATTGTACAGGATCATTTGACTTATCTAGGTGGGCAAATTATATCATACCCATTGGATCAGAGTGTTTTGGTGTGTTCTTTTATGTGGCGACTTAATTGAGTTCAAAAAGGGTGTAGTGGTGGGATGCACAAAGCTTGCCAAGAAGTTAGGGTGTGTGTGTCTGTGTGTGTGTGTGTGCGCGCGCGCAAGGCTTGGCAACAACCCACCAAGAGAAAGTTAGTGCAAACAACATGCTAGGACAGTTGTCAACCGTCCAGGACAGAAGCAGCAAGGCTGGGCAGAGTGACCACCTGGGAAGGGAACCTTATGGAGAGGGAGGCTTGCAGATCATGTGACAGAGTAGCAGCTGTGTCTGCAGGGCCATGTTACCCTAAGGGTGCCGGCACTAGTGTGTGATAAAGAGTTACTCCTATTTAATATTTACCGCAACATAGTTTTATCAGACTACACATTATATACATGAAATCATCCAAGACTGATTCAATAGGAGGTTTTAAGAACAACTTGCTTTCTTTGTTCTAAGTCTAGTCCCTTTTGACTGCTCTTTTTAAAATGAGACTCGAGGAACAGTTCACTCATTCATTTCTTTGTCTAAAAGTAATTATGAAATGCTAATCATGTGCTCAAGGCTATAGGCGTGCAGAGGGGCCATAGCTGTCATCCAAACAAGATCCCAACTGTTTGAATGCTCAGTCTAATGTATACGGACAGGCAATAAGACACCAGAAATGAATCCCTGAGTAAGTGCCACCCTGGAGCAAGATCCAAGGGCATCCCCAGGGTGGTGACCAATGTAGGCTTAAAACATTCCCAAGATAGCAACATTAGAAACAATTCGTACATTTCTAATGTGATAAACATTTCTGGAGAGAAGACTGATTCTCATACCCTCTCTCTGCTCCTCCGCTTCACCCTCTACCGTCTCCCCTTTTCCTCTCCTTCCCATCAGCCTACACAATAAACATGAAGTATGGGGTAATATGTAAGACATTTTTGGAAAAGCGCCTTCGCTGTAATGCACTTGATGTTTGTTTAATCCTTATTCTGTTCAAACTGCCTTAAACAATTTCCAGTTCACAGCACACGAAAAGACATAGAAAGCTGTTTTTACTAATTCTCAATATACTGCCTTATTTAAGGGTGATTTATTTGTTTACAAGAGACAATGAATTTGTTTTGGCTTAGGGTACAAGGAGATAAGAATCCATCGTGGTGGGGAAAGTTTGGCATCGGGAGAAAGAGGCTTCCGGCCACGCTGTATCAGCAGCCAAGATATTGTCGGCTGTTCAACTGTAGGGCTCATCCAGAGTTACCAGCTTCCTCCAACTAAGTCTTGTAGAAGTGAAAAGTCCAGAAAAGAAAGAGAATCTAGCTTGTTCGGGGCTCTTTAAGGATTGTTTCCTAACACTAGAGCACAGGAAGAACCGGAGCTGAGAATCCACAGCCACAGGTGACATGTTAGGGATCCTAGTCTCATAAGGCTCAGACAAGTCCAGGGTGGTGGTGGTGCAGGCCTTTAATCCCAACACTCAGGTGACAGAGACAGGTGGATCTCTGTGAGTTCAAGGACAGCCTGGTCTACAGAGTGAGCTCCCAGGACAGTCAGAGCTGCATAGTGATACTGCCTTGAAAAAACAAACAAACAAACAAAGAGAAGGAGGGGGATCCGGCAAGACCAGGGGAAAGGGTCCAAGGCTCATTCGGAAGGGCAGATATTTTGAAATGATGCATTTTCTTTGCTCCGTTGGTTTTACTTGGAAGTTAGGGAAAGGCCATGGAAGTCCACATTTCAGTTACAGTGTTGTTCATTGTATTTGGTTACAAGGAGAAGGAAACAGCTTCATTGCCTAACAATAGCAGCCTCGCTAAATAAATTATGTCATCGGCACAATGGCATTCTAAGCAGGTTTGTTTTAAATTGGATGGCAGTGAGTCTCTCTCATCGGCATCAGAACCGGACCCACTGGAAGTCAGATTGCTCAGCCAAGCTTGCAGAGTTGCTGATGTAGTCGGCTTGAGAGAGGACTCAAGAATTTGCTTTTCTAACAAATTCCCCAAGGACTACACTTTCAGGACTACTGATGTAGAGGCATAGTCTTGGAAGAATATTCACCAACTCTACAGAATTTTTTGCATTATGTTCTGGAGTTTAGGGGGAAAGATCTTATTGAGTTCTCTTATGGAGATCTTATTCCTGGCTGTCTTTGGTGAAACATAAAAGTGGGCACTTAATTGTCTTCTAAAGTTTGAATGGCATACTTTTCTGTAGTGAGCAGAATGCCGATAACTAAAACACAATAAAATCACTTAATTTAAGGAAAAAGGAATCATGGGGCACTAGGCATTGACTCTAACAGGCTGAGGAAGGGCTTAAATCTTGCTCGGGAGATCTTGCTCCTGGCTCTGAAAGTGTCCCTGTTGGGAGTATGTATTCAGAAGCAACTCGAAGCGGATCAGTGATGGGTCAACCCACGGGCACCCACCCTTCTTCATGGGGCAAATCAAGGAGGCTTCTGGGAAATGGAAGGCTTCCACAGCACCTTTCTTCTCTTCAGTAGTGGCACACAGGTTTCTTCTGGGTGGGACCCAAGGGCCATCTGCCAGGACTTTGCAGCATCTGGGTTGGCTCTCCCTTTGTTTCCTGATAGAGGCTAGATTCCCCTTCCCAGAGTATCAGATTAAGGTGTCTCCTCTCTGGGAAAAACAAGAAAAGATTTCATGGTTTAAATTCCCATTCCCCTTTGTGTCTATGGCACTGTGCTGTCTCCTTTCCAGCACGCAGCCTCGGGGGTCATGATGTCCCTTCCCTGCTGATATCAGCGTGCCAACTCTGGAGTCATACACACCCAGCACAGAGCCACCATTCAGCCTCCCTGGGCTGGGTTCAGGAAGCAAAAGGGCCTCTAAGTTTCCCCAAACCTTGACAGATCTTCCTCCCCCTGTGCTGGTGCTAAACAGCGCTCGCTTGGGGTTCGAGGGGTGGGTGGGGACAGGGAGTCAGGGTAAATGTCAAGGGTAAGCACGTGGCTGGAACAGAAGACAAACTACTGCCACCAATGCCCAGGAAAAGGAAGTGTGGGCAGACAGGACAGAGCACAGTACCAGCTCCTCCGTGGGTACTGCTTACCCAGCTCCTGACTTTCCATGCCTGCATGAAGAGATAACAGAAATGCTGGTGTCTGGGGGTGACATGTTGAAATTTAGTCTCATTTACAGTTTTCTCCATGGCATCTCCAGCTTTGTAGAGTTTTGTTTGTTCGGACTTTCAAAATATGAAATATGTCCTGACTTCTGTCTTTAAAAAGCAAACTTGGCTTCTTCTAGGCTGACTGTGAATTAGGTGACATACAATTCATTCCCTCCTCTGTGCCACTTTCCAACAACCTTACATGTGGGTAGAAATGGGCCAGAATCCTTTTAAGATGAAATTGGTCTAGATTTGAGATGTTTACAATTAGCCAGAAGTACATACACAGTCAGATAGCAAATGCAGCCTTTGTTTCTCCTGTCCTTTCTTAACCTTTTGATGCTGCACTGTGAAACTCAGCACAGGGTCTCCACAGGGGCTTTGGGCAGACGGAGGGTACTCAGAATCTCCATAGTGCTCAGCTGCAAAGGGTAAGTTTGTAATTAAATAATGTTCCTGGGAAGACAATGGATCAATAGACAACTATAAAAAGACTTTAGGGTACTAAGCACTGATACTATAAGTACTGTTTATTGTTTGGGTACTGTAAGTTCTAACAGTAATGAGCTATAGACTGTCAGGTACTAAGTATGGGAGGCTATAAGTACTAACAATAAAGAGATAAAATTGACTTAGACTGTCAAGTACTAAGTATGAATGCTATAAGTACTAAGGACCAAGTAGGGCAGGGCCACTGAAAGACTGTTTTATTCTGAAGAAAATGGGTTTTTGGCAGGGCAGAGAGAAGGATGGATGGTTAAGCAAGAGTGTGAAGTAATTCAGCTTTCTTTTTTATAATGGAAACCATTCTGCCAATTGTATAAAAGCCAAGTGTCCACCGAATCCCACGCCAGGCACTGATAGGCTTTACCGAGAGCAGTTTTATCCCCACAGGCCTGGAGACATGGCTCTCCCGACTTGATTCCTGCTTTTTCAGGCATTTGCTATAAAACACATTTCTTTTCTTTCCTTTCTTTTTTTTTTTTTTTGTTTTGTGTGTGTTTGTGTGTGTGTGTGTGTGTGTGTGTGTGTGTGTGTGTGTGTGTGGTGGGGGAAGTGTTTCTCTATGTAGTCCTGACTATCCTAGAACTTGTTCTGTATACCAGGCTGGCCTTGAATTTAAAGATCCACCTGCCTCTGCCTCCCAGAACTGTGATTAAAAGCTTACAACCCCATGCCCAGCCATTACAAAACATTTTACAATGTTCTTTTTAACATGTGTGAATGTTTTTGCTTGTTCATATATGTATGTACCACCTATGCCAGCTATGTGTCTGGTGCTGTGGAGTCGTAAAGAAGGGATTGGATCCCCTGACACTGGAGTTACAGATGTTTGTGAGCCGCATGTGGGTGCTGGGACCTAAACTAGAGCAACAAGTATTCTTAACTGATAGGCCATCTCCCTCTCCTCCCCCTAAAATCCATTTCTAAAATGAAAAAAAATTAAATCTAAAGCATTTATTTAAAAAAAATTATTTTTCTAAAAAGTCACTTGGATACATTTTGCTTAAGTGTAATTTTTCTGAAGCCCACATTTGATAATTATTTTTGCAGTCCATAGTTATCAAAATATCTCTGCTTCTGTATTTATTGTTGTTAGAGCATTTAAGTCCTTATAGCCCAAAAGATACTCAATACCTCAACACACCCAATGCCCCAAGACTGCCTAAGACTTTATTCTATCTCTTTTTAAAACCCGTGTAGTAAGCGTGCGTTCTAAATACCATTTCATGTTACATCCTGCTTAGAATCTCTTCTCTCCCTTGGCTTCCATTGGTTGTCCTCTCCTCCCAACCTTGCTCCCCTCAGTGACAGGAAAACTGGGAACAGTGTAGCACCCATGACCCCTGTATGCTCCAGAGACTCACTCATGGTTGAAGGCTTCTACCCTGCTGAGCCTTCCTCTCACTAGCTTCCTTCCTGAAACTTGAGTCTATCTGTAAACCTACACAACAGAAGCCACCACATTAACAGTGCATTTAACCCCGATCTGAGCGCTGTGCGGCAGCTTGACCACACACTTCCCTCCTTACCCTTGGACCTAAATGACTTCCGAGATCAATCTGCCCTCAAAGGCAGGGCATTTGCTGTCTGTAGGGATGCTCTTTTGGAAAGTGTCACAAACACAGGAGGCAGCTCCACAAAAGGGTAACCGAAAATATTCATGTAATTGCAAAAAAAAAAAAAAAGAAAGAAAAAGAAAAAGAAAAAAAGGCCTTAATTGCTAAGTCTTTGGAAGGGTCAAAGTTCACTCAGAAATACATGGCCCTGGGTCTTGACTTTAGAGTTGCTTCCCGATTAATCCTTCTGTTTGATTTCTGACTATTTAGATATTTGTTTACGGAAGTGGTAGGCATCAAGCCCAGGGCCTCCCTTGTCCTAGGCACACACCCTCTACAATCACTGCCCTTATTCTGTTGAATCAGCTCTGCTCTGGGAAGTGAGACTACCTCTTTAGAAGATGGAAAGACTCAGGTTGGATGTGTAGCTACACCCTCCCACTGGCTCCTTGTAGTGCAAATGACCCTACCACAGCCTTCCAAGGCCTCCCTCTCTGCTTGTCTGTCTGCCATTTTTTTCTGGTCTCTCCAGCCATTCTTCCCTTGGTCCCCAGTCACACTGCCCTTGTTCCTTTGGTTTTGACACGGGATCTCTATGTTTTTCTCGCTGGTCTTGAACTCTTGGCTCGTGTGATGCTCCTGCCTCACTCCTGTTTGCCACCATGCCTGGGGCTATTGTTCTTCCAGAAATAAGTAAAGCTTGGCTTTGCTGCAGGGCCTGGAGACTGGCTGTTTCTTCTGCCCAGAATGTTCGTCTCGAGATCTCTGCACGGCCACCTTCCTCTCAGGAGCCAAGGCTCTGTTGCTTGTACACCATATACCCTGTACTCCAACAGGCAGGACACCTGTGCCTTAAAATACAGGGTGGCTCTTCTCCAGGTGTGATCAAGGTCTAAAAAGCCCCAGGTTATCTTATCTTTCGAAGATAAAGAAAAGGTATAAATCAACCCGGACTGCGCTGTGCAAACAATCCGGGGGCGTGCCCACAGCCTGTACATACAGACATGGTGTTTTCTTCTCTTCACAGGTTATTTTCAGAGCTCTGTCACCACCATATGACATAGAAAACCCTTACAGTGCCAAAGTACAGGAGCAGCTGAAGATCACCAACCTCCGCGTGCAGCTGCTCAAGCGACAGTCCTGCCCTTGTCAGAGAAACGACGTGAACGCAAAGCCTCACCATTTTACACACTACGCAATCTATGACTTCATCGTCAAGGGCAGCTGCTTCTGCAACGGCCACGCTGATCAGTGCTTACCTGTGGAGGGCTTCAGACCCGTCAGGGCCCCAGGAGCATTCCACATGGTAGGCAAAACAAACCAGAAGTTACCTTCAGCTCTGGGGAACTGTGGTCTTAAGTTCCTAGAGTTAGTGTCTGCTTCCTTCAGTTTCCTTCTCTGCTAGACGCCCCTCCAACTCTCTACGAATCCCACAAAGTGCTACTCACTTGTGTTCGAAACTTCGATTTTGGAATTATACTCAAGTCCGGTAACTAGATCCCTTAGGAAATATCTAGGGCTTAACGCTGTGACCTTTGGATCTACAGTATGAAATGAGCAATATTGGGTGGTTGGCATGATCCTGTTTATGGCATCATCATGCACAAGCCACCTGTGGTGGTAAATAGGGACCATTGTTGAGATTACGGAAAACAAGATCCTCCATTCAATATCTGGTGGCTCTGCTGTCTGGCCGTAGGATGAATAGCGATTCTCTGGGAGGAGCAACCTAAACTCCCTTTACCCAGACGCAGAGTTAACCTCTCCTGCTTCTGTGTTCCCAGAACACAAATGCCTTCCCTCCATCTCCCTGCAAATGCTCCTGTGCTTATCCCACAATGCCGTCCATGTCCCTTTGAGACAGTAACTTCCTGTGAGCTGGGCATGTGTTTTCAGGATATCCATATCTGCAGGACCCGGCTGTGGTCCCTGAGCTAGAAGGTGCTCAGTCAGTAAACATCAGAACGCAGGTAGGAGAAGGTTTTTAAAGTCAGGAGATTCACCGTGATCTTTCTCACACTGGCAGACCATTACTTATACTTTGTGATTATTCAGCCCTCCTCCCCCATTCTACCCCTCCCCACCTCTTGCTGTTTCTCCTCCCCCTCCCCCCAGTCCCTTTCTCATCAAATTTATTCTATTTACCCTCTCTTTAGAACTTTCTCCTCCCCAAATAGTATCCTTTCTACTTACATATACATATATGTCTGTATGCATGCATGTATGAATATAAACCTAGATTCTGCACGAGAGAAGACATGTTACTATCTTTATGAGTGTGGCTTACTTTGCTTAACATCGTGATCTCTGCCTCCATCCATTTTCCTTCATCCTTTAGAGGGAAATAGGATTCTACAATGTCCGTGTACTTTGTTCTCCTTACCAGCCCGTTGCAGATGGTCCTCTCTCCTGACTATCTGTATCCTTCCTGAATGCACCTAATTCTTTAATTTTATGAACCCCCCCTCAAGCAATAGCAAAGGAAATCACAGCAGCAGCAACCTCACCAAACCAAATGAAAAACCTTTACATTAAGGAGGCTGAATAACTTGGGCACATGGGGATATGCACTTGTAATACTAGCACACAGATCACAGTCACAAATTCCCTGCAAAGGTGCCACAGAGGTGTCTGTGGTCGGAGAAATTCCACCCATACCTCCCTCGGTTCTCCACCAACTCTCAGGAGGCTGAGCCAGGAATACTGCAAGTTCAAGGTCAGTCTGGGCTATATAGTGAGACCTTGTCCCAAAACAAAGCAACTCGGAGTATCTATGTGACATCACATGAAGGGTAGATTGTGCAGTTTCTTCTTTGTCCTGGACCTGATACAGGAGAGACTATCAGAGATCATGGAGTGGTTATCCAGCGGGACACTGTGCTGATAGGGCTGAGTTGCTGGGCACAAGGCATCATGGGTAGGGTACCTCAGATGAATGGGAGAGTTGCCAGAGAGGAACAGGATAGAAACACTTCCTTCTAAAAGTGAATTTAGTGCTCCCCAATTTGAAAAAAAGGGGGTACAGCTTCAGGTAGCCAATACCTACTGGTTTCTAGGCAGTGAAAGATCTTTGAAGGAACAGGGCTGCGAATAAAGAGTGGGATACTTTTCTTTCAGTTAATTTTCTTCAAGTATGATTCAGATAAAAATGATGCAGAGACAAGCATCTACTCCAGCAGGGATGCCCAACGTTTTGGCCTCTCTCGGCCATATGTCATCTGCAAAGTTCATACTTGAGACCTGCACAGTCAACTTCACAAGACAAGGGGGAAAGTTCATAATATTTTAAGGCCCCTTCCTCCTTTTAATTTTTGTGCTGGGCCATATATGTAGGTGTCAAAGAATGCATGCTGACTGCAGGCTACAGGTGGACATGTGTCACCAGAAAAGCAAGCCACGCAAGACTACTGCAGAATAGAGTCCTAGCAAAAGGACAGAGGCTAGCCTCGCAGCCCCCAGCACATGGCACAGAAGGGGAACTCAGTCGATGTTTGTAGAATGAATGACCTTCTAAACAACTGAACCCGTCACTGGGCTTGGTGGCACTTGAAGTCAGTCCCAGTCGCAGCATTCAGGAAGCAGAGGCAGGCAGGTCTGTGTGAATTTGAGGCCAGCCTGGTCTACAAAGCGAGTTCCAGGACAACCAGGACTACACAGAGAAACCTGGTCTCAAAAAGCCAAGTCCAACCAACTGAACAAGCAATTAAGCGTCTCTTACTACCCAGACTACCTTGCCAGACCAGACCTTGCATGTGCATGCGTTAGAGAGCATGTTTCTCTTTTCTTTTAAATAAGTCACCTTGCCTGGCTGTAAACTTTCAAACGTTCCTCAAAGAAACCTTCTCAAGTTTTGTTTTTCATTCTGTTGAAATCCATCTGGGAAACTCACTCAAACTTAAGAGTCGTTTTATAGAAACCTTAAAGTAAACAAATTCTAGATGCTATTCTGTCGGCAAGAGAACCACCCAGAGACAAAAGGGAGCTGAGAAACTGAATAGGGAGATCACACAGTGAGTCTGTCCATGCCAAAGGGATGCTGGGGTGGCATTTACAGGCCCCGTTCTACAGGCAGATCCTGGGGACAGAGACCTCCTTTGCTCCATAGTCTCAGGCTACTTTGAAGTTGAGATGGATTTCCTTTGAAAACGGTCCTAGTTTCTGGTGTCTCTGCCTGTTTTCCTGCAGCCTGTTTCTGCTGCAGTAGGTTAGCTCATTTTCCCTTCACTAAGCATGTGTCGTTCTGAGCCAGGCCAGGCCAGGCCAAACCTGGAGCCCAACCAGTACACGTACTGTTAGTGTCCAGGGATCTGGTGTCCCCAGGACCCCTGCCCTGCCTTTAAAAACAGAAAAATCCACGAGTACCCAACACTGAAATGGCTGGATATGTGCTTGAGTGTAATTTTGTTTTTTCCCTATTATTTTCTGGATGGTGAAGAGTTGATGGTGAAGGCTGAGTCTCATCTGAAATACTTGAGGTCAGAACTATTTGGGATTTTGGAAAGTTCATATATATGTAATAAGATTGTGGGAATGGAGTTCGAATCCAAACATGAAAT
This sequence comes from Micromys minutus, assembly GCF_963924665.1. Classification (NCBI taxonomy): domain Eukaryota; kingdom Metazoa; phylum Chordata; class Mammalia; order Rodentia; family Muridae; genus Micromys; species Micromys minutus. Next base: position 37,833,868 of record NC_137957.1, on the reverse strand, counting down.
GCATTTGTATTCAATGCAGACTTTATACACAAGTGTGAGGATAATTTTACACGCTAGTTCCAGCTCATCCATGCTTCGGCTATGATCGGTCACATGGGTCACAGGTGGAAATTTATACTTGTCTTATCTTTCCGCTGCCCAGAAAGTCCTTATTCGGGGATTTCAGAATTTTGGATTAGGAGTGTTTAACTCATTTTAAATTTGGAAGCATGGGCTGAGGAGATGGCTCGGTGTTTGCTGAGGAAGCATGAGGCGGGCCTGAGTTTTGATTCCTACAGTCCATGTGGAAAGCCAGGTTCCAGGCACGTTTCAATAACCCTGTCAGACGGAGGCGGGCCGCTGACCTCACTGGGCAGGCAACCCAGCTGAATAGCTGAGCTCCGGGTTTGGTGAGAGACTCTGCTGAAAAAATAAGATAGAAGACAACTGGGGAAGACACCCGGTGTTGATGTCTGGCCTCCACATGCTTGCACACGCACGAACACATACACCACACACATACAAATTCTAGGTCTGGAAACAGTTGCCTCTGATTTGTTGAGTTCTCATTCTTAGGTTGAGCAAAGGGCAGGCTAGAAGAAAAACCCTTGACCTTGGTGACACACAGCTGCAAGGCCAATTGTCATCCGGTGTGTGTGTGTGTGTCTGTGTGTGTCTGTGTGTGTGTGTGTGTGTGTGAACACCACTTACTATACAAACACAACTTGAAACTGGATTAATAACTTACGATTTTGGAAGGGCATCTGGCCTGAACTCAGAGGTCCAACTGCCTCTGCCTCCCAAGCACTTGGATGAAATTCATGCACCACCACTGCCGGGTGAAATGCTGTTCTGTTATAGATCACCTTGTTATAGGTGTGTTCATAACAGTGTGAGTTTTGAGGCTGGAGAGATGGCTCCGCAGTTAAGAGCACTGGCTGTTCTTCCAGAGGACCAGGTTCAATTCCCAGCACCCACATGGCAGCTCACAACTGTCTATAACTTCAGTTCCAGGGCATCTGACACCCACACACAGACATACATGCAGGTAAAACACCACCGCACATACTCTACAAATAAATCATTAAAACAGAGTGACTCTCTTCAGCACATTGGGTTTTTTGTTTGTTTTGTTTTGTTTTTGTTTTTTCCTCTGTAGGAGTGTCTTGTAGGCAATGCAAACCCTTAGACTCTATCTCTGACCAACTGAACCAGAAACTCTGCAGACCGGACCCTAGCATCTGTGGAGTAGGAAGGGCTCCAGGTGATTTGGATGCTTGCTGAGGTGTAAGGCTTAAAGACAAAGCTGATCCACACACAGCAAGCGGTGTTCCAAGGAAGAGTCACTGTAACAAAGTCAGATTTTCTAGGCTAGAATTCTTCTTATTACAATTTTTAAAATTAGGCTTCTTTTATTTTAGGGATGCTTTGCCTGCATGCGCGTATGTGCACCACGTGGATGCTGGCGGATGCCCTGACTGGCAATCCGGATGGTTGTGAACTACCACGTGGATGCTGGGACTCGCCCAGGCTCCCACAAGTGCAGCGGATGCTTTGCCGCTGAGCCCTCTTCCCCAGCCCCTTGGCTAGAATTCTGAATGAATGATGGTAGTGAATTAGGAGTTAATGGAATACCTGCTGTGTCTTAAGCTATGGAAGACTATGGTCATTCTCTGTCTTTAGAAGAAATAAACAGCAGGCAGCTCTAAGTGTCTTTAGAAAGGAATACTACTGCCCCCTACTCCCTGGAGCCACTCCATCCACCCTTCCCGACTTCCGGGATGCACTCCAGCTACACCCTCCCACTTCCTGGATCCACTCTATCTACCTCCCACCATTTCCCGGATCCACTCCATCCACCCACCCACCCCCACTTCCTGGATCCACTCCACGTACCCCTCCCGACTTCCGGGATGCACTCCATCTACCCACCCACCCTCACTTCCTGGATCCACTCCATTCCCCTTCCCCGCTTCCCAGACCCACTCCATCTGGACTTTATCCACTGCATTTTCCCTCAAGGATTCCTTTTTCTGGAAGGCAGAACATTGTAGTGACTAGTCACGAGCCTTGCCGAGGACCAGTCAGACACGGATATGACTCAGTACTGTATTTACCAAGTTACTCCGTCTCTGAACTTCGGCTCTCATATACAGTAAGGATAAGATCTGCTTTCATAGCTGCTGTGAGGATTAAAACGTATGATGGTTTCAGGCTTGGTGGTACATGTCTGTGATCCCAGCCCTCAGGAGGCCGAGGCAGAAGGATTCCAAGTTTGAGGCCATGCTAGGCTACGTGCTGAAATGCTACCTCAGGAAAATGAACGCAAACCCTAATGGCGGTGTCCGCACTGGGGTGCACATTACTTTCTCACGCGCTGTTTTTAGCATATCGCAGGATCTCAGCCACCTCTACTGTTTTTCCCACAACACCTCTTCCCAGTCATGTCAAAAATAAATCAAAGCACATGTGCTATTTGACGTGTTTACAAGGCTAGGGGTTTCGGAAAACTGTACTTTGACTCCAGACTGCTGAGAGCCCAGAAATTACAAGACGTTTTCCAAAGGTTTCTTCTCTTTGCAGCTGTAGAGGGTTGATTTGGTTCCCGTTTCTTCTAGCAGCTGCTTGTTTTACAGCTGTTGGATGACGGATTGCAATAAAGAAGGAACATAGAACTTTAAAAAAACAAAACAAAAAACCAAAAAACAAAATTTCCAATCCACTGGATAGAACTAGAAACCTTTGAGAACCGTGGAGAATTATTTAAATGCCTTGAGCTATGTTTGTTAGGGTGGATTTCAAACTCCATAATGAGAAACTCGTTTTAAAAGAGAGTCAGTATTTTGACCGATTTATTCTAAATTTAAGAGGGAACACTGAGATTTGGGGAACTGCATTAGCTGGGTCTGTGGAGGCATGTTTGAGGCTCATTCACATGGTTTTATTTCAATAAACCTCTCTCTTTTTTTCTGCAATTGAATATAAATACAGTTATCCATATTTCCCCAAACTCATGTATCATAAATACAGAACAGTTTTAAGTCCATAGTTTCCGTCTTCCTTCCAAAATTTCCCGTATTATAAATAAGTCAAAAATATCATCAGGGAGCTGGAGAGATGACTCAGTGGTTAAGAGTACTGGCTGTCATGAAAAAAACCTGGGTTCTGTTCCCAGCACCCACTTGGCTGCTTACAACAGTCCCAGGAAACCCAATACTTTCACCTGGTTTTTGCAGGCACCAGGGACACGAATGATTCACGTACATACATGTAGGCAAAACACTCATACACACAAAGTTAAGAGAAAAAAATAGATAAAAGAAAATGCTGTCTGTAAAATAAACATGTTTTTATGCTATATACATGCATACATACATATATATATATATAATATCAGAAACTCTAATCTTTAAGGTCTTATGGAAAAGAACAGAAAGTTCAAAACAGTGTTATTAAATGAGATGACTGAATCAAAATTTTTAAACTTTTTTTACAGTAAGATACATATCCATATTTGGAAGTGAACATCTGTGAGTTGGTTTTAGATCTTAGTGTAGAAAGAAAACAAGCTTCCATGGACTATAAAGACGAATATTTACCACTTACTAAACGCTGCAGTGTCGCAAGGCTTGGGCTGTCATGCTAACAATCTACTGAATTAATCTCCACAACAGCTGTATAATGGGTCATCATCGTTCGTCTCACAGAAGAGAAACCAAAGCCTAGAGATGTTCACTGGCTTCCCAAAAGCTAGTGAGGGGGCAGCCACACTCCACACACCTGCCAGTCTCCGTGGCTCATCCTCTCGTTGTTACTCTGGGAAAGCCAAGCATCCAGTTAGGGTTAACTGACTCCAAACAGAGCACAGAAGTGGGGAAGGTTGAGAGGGAAAGAGGATGAAGATGGCCTCAAGAGATGGGTTCTGACAGTGCATCATGGAATCTACACAGCGAGGTTGGAAGTGAGGCCACAGCAAAGCACAGAGGAGTGGCTCTGTGATGCCCTTAACCCATGTCACCATTCCATGTGACGCCCTTAACCCATGTCACCATTCCATGTGACATTCAACGCATATGTAGGTAGAGATCCAAGCATAGGAAAGGGCTTTCCTTTTTAAAGGCATAATCATGGACCCGTTATTCAGACTTGGATTCTTTACACTGTTCCCCATCTCCACTTATAGGTTAACAACAAAGCTTTGTTTTTTTTTTAACAGTGTCTCCCTAAGTATCCCTGACTAGACGTGGGTTGTACCAAGTACACCAGACTGGCCTCAGACTCACAGAGATCTGTCTTTGCCTCCCAAGTGCTGGGATTAAAGGTTTGCACCAGCATGTGAGCCAATTTAAAAGTAAGTTTTATTGAAAGGACTCTTATAGGGATCGGAAACCTATCCAGGCTGTGTACATTTAAACCTGGAGCCCTAAATTAGCATTGACCTTTCTCTTCCATTCATCCATCAAACAGTGAAATAGTCCACAGGGGGAAAAAAATTAAAGGCACAGAGAAAGAGTGTAAGCGATAACTTTGAATAATCTACAAAGTAAATAACTTACGTGTGGCTGTCTTCTAGAGGCTAGGGTAATGGCTCCCTCTCAGTGCATTAGGAAGGGGGTTTTCTGGTTCTAACAGCCTTTACTTCCATCTGAGGTCCTAAATCATATTTTACTGCTGACAAAAAGCAACAGCCACCCACTTGTTCCAATTGTCACCCAACGATTTGGACAAATAGGTAACCCTGTCACCGGCACGAATGACCGAAATGTATTTCTACCTTGAGGATTTAAAAAGCTTTTTCATGTTGCCCAGTTAGTATGAGACCATCTTCCCTCCTTCCCTCCCTCCCTCCCTCCCTCTCATACATTCCAATGGCTGCCCCTCCTCATCTCCTCCTCACAGAATCCCTGCCCCCATACCCTTCTCCTGACCCGGGGAGGAGTGACTTAACCTTCCTGTTTCAACACCCTTGAGTTATTAGACAGCTCCCCCCGCCATCCCACCAGCAGTCTCTTAGCACCCAGTAGCCACTCAAAGTGATGAGTGATTACAAAGTCTTCAAACTCAGGCATTAAAGACTGGTCGGCACTCACGAAGGAATTCCTTGTTGGGTTCCTTGCAAGAGTTCGCACAGAGTACTTGACGTGTTTATTTACAGACCTTTAGTTACTTCACAGCGAGGTAAGGTACGAGGATACAGAGGATACAAATGCCTGAGAGCTAGGGTGGTGGCGTCACGCTGACGTCATAGCCGCTGCCTCTAAAGGTGAACTATAGAGCCCCTGGAGACATAAGGTGGTTGGAGACTCCAAAAGGCTTGTTCTCCTTTTCACAAGCATGATTTGATGAAAGCGGAGTATGTATATTGAGGTCGAAAATCGGGGATGGAGCGATATGACACAAGTCTCTAACAGCGAGACTTGTTAAACTACGGAAAGCGGGAAAGAACAAGGCAAATCTGGCATTCCCGTTCTTTAAAGTGTCCCCCGATAGGTAAAGCGTATCTCATTTTGGGAATTTTCTCATGAGCCCTTCCAGCATGGCATTCTGCAATCCACACTGTAGACAGCATAGAGCCTGGAACTGCGCCCCTGCCTGCAAAGCATGCTCTCTCGGTCTCATACCTTCATCCAGAGCATGAACTGCAATGTAAGTCCTCATTGCCCCTAGCAAAGAGAATGTTATTACTGACCAGGCACATAAACTATACACACATACACACACGCGTATACACATGAGCACACACATACCACAGATGCACAGGAACACACACTCACACAAATACATATATGAGCATGCATTCATACATGTGCACACACTCATACAGGTGTACACATGCTCACACACATACACATACACTTATTTTATAGCTAAAAAAAAGCAGAGAAAACTCAAAACCTTTTTTTTTTTTTTTTTTTTTTTTTTTTTGGTATTTCGATTTTGAAACTGAGTTTTGCTATGTAGCTCAGGCTAGCCAGGAACTCATTATACAATTGGCCTCAAACTCACAATCCTCCCATTTCAGCCTCCTGATGACAAACCCATTTTAAAATACAGAGGAACAGAGTGTGTTAATTGTGACATTCAATACTTCTATAATGTAATTGAGACTGCAGCTGATATAAGTATCAGTGATATAAATATATAATGCAATAAAATAAAGCCCGGGGAAGGATATAGACTGTAACATATGTTAACACAAATAATATTAATGCTAGTAATATAGCATTCTGATATCATTTTAGCTTCTCTGTCTTATTCTTTAGATAAAAACAAAAAAAAACACAACAACAACAACAACAAAAACCCAGTGATTATAGAATTTTGGGAGTGACAAAGTCTAGCCTAGAACTCTGGGCTAAAGTGATCTTCTTGCTTCAGTTTCTCAAAGAGCTGAGACTTCTGGCAGAAGCCACCACGCCTCCCTGGAAATTGAGCTTTCAAAAACAAAATAAATTGCTAGTTTTAACAGCGCTCACGGGCTAGCAATGGGAAATGACTATCCACGGCTATATCATGTAAACAAGCCCAACTATGTGTATCCCTGGAGTTAAGCAGGGTCGGGTACGGATGGATGGGAGAAAGTGACTCTTACCTGATTCACTATTAAATGTTTTGCATATGATACTACCAGTTATGAAGTTCATAAGAAATACTCTCATCTCTAAAGGCAGGACTGCCAGGCGTGGAATGACGCACCGTGAGCGCTCAGAACGTCCAAGGAGCAGGGGTTTTATTATGTGTCCATAAGGTTTTAATAGAGGCATGGAAATGAAAGGGACCGTGATGGTAATGAGGCTCCCCCTGAGCAGAAGATGACACTGTGGTTGTAACGCAGATGTACTGTAGCTCATTCATGATAGCATTTGGTTCCCACCTGTAAAGATGGGAGAACTTTACTTCAGTCACACAGAGTACCCACCTGGGAACAGCTACATCCCACCCAGCATTCCCCCTACTTCTGAGACTGTGCAAAAATTACGAGTTACCCCCTTTGTCAAATGATTGGGTTATTAGAGCCTTCACACAAAACTCCGATAATTCTTCCAGTTGCCCACAGCTCTTTCAAGTGGGACATTGCTAACCATTCCTGATATCATTACACCATTTACCTTGCTGCATTGCAGCTAACTGCTTCCGTACCCAGCTTTCCCTATCTGCCGAAATACCTGCTTTCACAGCAAAAGCCTGGCCGGTCATACTCTCTAGTATATGGTGGAGAGCAGTGTGGTGGTACATGCTTCAATCTCAGCACTCAGAAGGCAGAACAAACTAATCTCTGAGAGTTCAAGGCCAGCCTGGTCTACACAGTTAGTTTTAGGGTAGCCAGAGTTAGTGAGACCTGTCTAAAAAAAAACAAAAACAAACAAATAAACAAAAAACCCAACAACACACAGGAACCCCCAATGAAGGAGCTAAAGAAAGGACTGAAGGAGCTGAAAGGGTCTGCAATCTCATGGGAAGAACAATATTATCAACCAACCCAAACCCTCCAAAACTCCCAGGGACCAAAACACCAACCAGTGAGCACACATGGAGAGACCCATGGCTACAGGTGCATATGTAGCAGAGGATAGTATTGTCTGCCATCAATGGGAGAAGAGGTCTTTGGTTCAGTGAAAGCACGTTTTTCCAGTGTAGGGGAATGCCAAGGCGCTGAGATGGAGAAGGTGATTGGGAGAGGGAGCACCTACATGAAAGCAAGTGGAGGGGGAGAGGGGAAGGAAGTGGGGGGGAAAAGAGATAGCATTTAAAATGTAAATACAGAGAATATCCGATAATAATAATAATGAAAAAACAACAAAAAAAAACCCCAAAGGAACAATTCTCAATCAATATATGACTGAATTAATCAATAGCATTTGAAAATTAAGAGATTCATTTAATAGAATAATGATAATAGTAATAATAATAATAATGGTTAGCCTTGATGAGGTCAAATATATATGATATATGATATATATACACACACACATATGCATGTGTTGGTATTATTCTGGGGTTTGCTACAGCTCCTTATTGTCTTTATTTATTATAGGTTTCTACCCCACCTTAGATCATTTAGTTCCCAAATAAAAGACACAGAAACCTTTGTATCTATGATAAGCCTTAAAACACTAGAGCTGAGCAGATATCAACCCTCTGTACTATTTTGTCTGCTTCCCTGTAGGGATCCCCAGATACCACTTGACATGAACATGCCATGTTCCCGCCTGGCTGTTCCACTCCATCAGGCTGGCTCTCATGGCTGTGAGCTCGAGATCCATCTACCCCCATGGCGACTTCTCTTCTTCTTTCTCCTCGCTCTCCTCCTGGGTCCTGCCTGAGACGCCAAGTTGGGCTCTGCCTACCTTTCTTCTGCCAGCCCAGGATGTAGGCATCTTTATTATCCAATCAGGGGTAACGTGGGGGACAAGTTTTATATAGCATATTTTGGTGCGATGTGAGCATCTCCTTGGGGGGACAACCAGATCTTGGGGGCCAGTATTTAACATTTGATTACACAGCAGCACCAGACCAATTCCCTACAACATAAATATTTTTCCCTTTTACTCCTCTTAAGAAATAAATAGGGCCAACGTTTATGTCATCTTTATAAATCGGAAGCTACATTTTGTTACAAAGGCTTTGTCTATGATTATTGAGAAGAGGAATTAAGAATTTCTTGTAACTGACTGCAAGTTTTACTTATTTTCTTCGTGGCACAAGATGCTCATGTCCCCAGTGGTTCTCAACCTGTGGGTCAGGACCCTTTTGAGAGTCACATATCAGATATCCTGCAGATCAGATATTTACATTATGATTTATAGCAATAGCAAATTTATGGTTATGAAAGAACAACAAAAATAATGTTACATTTGGGGAAGGTCAGCACAACATAAAATGTTCTAAAGGGCCCTGGCATTGTGGCAGTTGAGAACCTCTGGGCTAGAGTTTCATATAGACTGATTATCATTGTCAGCTCATTGTATATTATGAAAGCAATACATACAAACCAAAACATATTTTAGGGTCATCTCGAAGAGGGTAAGACCTCTCATTTCAAAGATTTATTTATCGTATGTAAATGAAGACAGTACACTGTCTCTGTCTTCAGACACACCAGAAGAGGGCATCAGATCCCATTACAGATGGTTGTGAGCCACCATGTGGTTGCTGGGAATTGAACTCAAGCCTCTGGAAGAGCAGTCAGTGCTCTTAACCAGTGAGACATCTCTCCAGCCCAAGTCCTCTCATTTCAAAGCCATGTAACTATGTGGATACTAACAGTGATCAGAGGCGTACTTCGTCAGAGAATAGTAAATTGCCTTCAGTGTTTCTTTCTAACTGTTAGATTGCCTCCAAAGAATATAAAGAAAAACTATACAGCTAATTTCTGATAACACCATTGTTTTGTTTTGTTTGTTCTTCCCTAGCACTTTTGTTGTCCTTTGAATGTATCAGTTGAACAAAATAATGGTCATCATGACATCTCTATATACCTACAGAACACACTTTGATCGGTTGCTATTCTTGGTCTTAAACGATTTTTCAGGGTAGAGTTGGGAGTAAAATACTTAGAAAAATTTTAACGTGATTATTCTTGGCTTATCAAGAAACAACAAAAAATTATTTATTTTTACTTAATCTGTAATGGATTATAATTTTGACACTCAACTCTAGCCTTGATTTATCTTTTCTCCCCTATAACATGTGTGTGTGTGTGTGTGTGCATATGTGTGTATGTGTGTGTGCGCGAGTGCACACACGGTGGAAGGGGGTTTTCTACAGAGGTCCGGAACAAACATTGAACCCTCTCAGGCCTTAGTGAGCTGCTCACTACATATGCTGGGGACACAGTTCCAGCTCCCCAAAAAAGAGCAGCGAACACTCTAAAACCTCAGACTATTTCACTAGCCCCCAGAAGTTGTAGAACTTTAAAAAAAAAAAAAACCAGAATAGCTCACTAATATGCAGACATAAATTGTCTTAAATACATCATCTACCCCCAATATAACATATAATACTGATTTTGTACATAATTTATTGTACTGGATAGTTTTTAAATTCCTTTTTCAATTCCTTAACCATTTCATACTGTAGAAATCTGTGTTTCTAGTTAAGATAAACCATTAAAAATTTTTGCCTACTTTTTTATTAAGGAACAAAAAGAGAAAAGTATGTTTTTGTTTATGCAGGTTTATTCGAATTCAGATCTAGAATGACTGTACAATTTGAAGCTCGGGGTTAGTTCTAACATTGGAAAACCGACCAATGTAATATGCCATAATCATAAACAAAAGGCAAGACCTATATGATCTTCTCAGTAGGTGTGGGGAGAGCGTTTGACAGAAATCCAACATCGTCTCATAAGTAGCGAGGAAAAGCACTCAGTAAACAAGGAATGGAGAAGCCATCCTGGGCACAGTGAAACCTGTCTACACTGGACAGTGGGCATAATGGTGAGAACCAGGGCTATCCTCCACTATCAGGAACAAGCAAATATGGCTGTTCTCAATGCTTGTGTAACTTTGTGCTAGAAACTCCAGCCTAAGCAATTAATACAGGATCAGAGATAAAAGACACTCAGATTGGTAGATCTGAGATTCACACTCAGTGGTCTAGAGTTCCAGCTGCAGAGAGTCTGAAAGCCTGTCTCAGAAAACAAAAACAAAACAACACAACACAACAACTACTGCTACACTACTATTCAGTAACAAAGAACAGTCTTTCAAGAAATGGTGAGACAGTCTCAAAAACAGATTTGGACCTCCACCATGCACCATTCATGGAAGGTAACTCAAATGGACCAGCGCGCCTAAACTCAGGGCTAAAATGCTAAGCTCTCGGAAGGAGACAGGGGTTAACTGTGACTTGGCATTAGGGGAAGCTTTGTGAGATGTGACACTCAGAAGCACAAATAACAATAAACAAACAAACAGACTGAGTAAGCAAGCAAGCCAAGCCTGGTGGTGCACACCTTTAATCCCAGCACCCAGGAAGCTGAGACAGATGGCTGTTTAGAAGTTCAAGGCCAGCCTACTCTACAGAGCAAGTTCTGGGACAGCCAAGGTGACATGGCAGGAATCTGTCCCAAAAAGTCAAAACAAAAGAAAAATAAATACATTTGACTTCATCAAAATTAAAAAAAAAAAAAACCTGCTGCACACAAAAAAACGCTATCAAGAAAATGAAGAAGGTCTGTATACAACATCAGAAAAATCCTTTCAAATCATCTCTCTATAAGGGTCCAAGAACTCTCAAAGTTCAACAACAGAAGACCAATCTAGCTCTTAGAGGGGCAAAACATCTGAACAGACATTCCTCTAAAGAAAACCCGCAAAGCATCAGCATGCACTAGAGAGATTCTCAGTGTCTTTTGTCATTTAGATGAACACAAATCGAAACGACCATGAGACGCCACTTCCCACCCACTATACAGCTGACACCCAAAGACTGAACAGGCACAAGTGTGCATGAGGACCTGGACACCACACGCTGTTCGGGAAATGCAAAATGACAACATCTCCTGGCTGCTGTGCTGTGGGAACCAGTTCTGCATGTCCTCAGATAGTTGAAGATGAGTTATTGTATGATCCGGAAATTCTGTCCTTCCCTATAAACTGAAATGGATTGACAACATAAAACCTTCCCACAAAACCTTGAACACGAATGTTTAAGGCAGCACTATCTGTAGTAGCAAAAGAGTTGCTTTGAGCCCAGTGCCCATCAACTGATGAACACATAAACAAACTACAGCATATCTGTGAAATGGAATATTATCCAGCCATTAAAAGGAATGAATAAAGTTCTAATACATGCTTCAATGAAGCCAGATCCTGTAAACATTAAACTAAGCACAAGAAGCCAGACACAAACACCTGTGTTATAGTTTTTCTTTTCCTTTCTACAAGAAATGTACAAAGTAAGAAAATCCATAAAGGCAAAATCAGTTGGCAGACTCAAGAAAAAGGGGGCGTGCCTGCTTTCTCCCATCTTTCACAGAGCCTTGAAAGGCTCTACGCTTGAGTTAGTGCTTGCACAGCATCTTGACTAAACTGACAAACCACTGTGCCATACTCTAAAAAGAGATGAAAATGACTTCTTTGGGAACGTTACCCCAAAAAGAGATCAGAGCACTTTTTTTATTTCAAAAGTCAAATAAACCCAAAGGGCAAACAGGGATGCCCATGGGAGGGGAGGATTTTGTAGACAGAGTGCATTTCTTTGCTAGTCTTGGGTCTTGAAACTGGCTGTTTTAAGAGGCGGCATCTGTGGAGAAACTGGTGCTTTGGCAGCCTGTGGCCGCTGTTTCTGGTCACCTTCAGGTCATAGATTCCTTTTCTGGCTGTCAGAGCCCCCAAGCAAATGCAATAAGCCAGTTGCTTCTGCCATAGTCTTTCATATACGTGTGCTTAAAACTGCAGGTTGCCCTTCATGAAACTCAGAAGCAGGCCATTTTCCAGTATGAAGAGAGGCCGCTGAATTAAGTAATTCAACAACAGCAACTATGAAGAAACATGCCCTAGCAACTAGCTTCTTGAGCTACAATCCCAGGTTCATTTATCCTAAACAAGTCAACTTTTGTAAGGCACTGTATAGAGTACTGAGTGACAGACAGACAGACAGAGCTGTCAAGAAAGGAGGAAAACAGTGGTTAATGCGAAGGAGAATGAATTAAGACTGGAGGGCAGGGGTGGGGACGGGGTAGGGGGTGGGGCGGGGGCTGACTGAATGCAAAGTAGTTATAGCAAGGAGTTCTTTAAAATAAGCAAAAGCTACTCGAGCACATTGAACAAGTGTCACTGAGTGAAAAGTCCTTGATAACCCACCACATTCTATACAATTTACCTGGCCCCCAGCTCATTATAAAAACTCATCTAAATCCTAAAAGACCTTGAGCAAGACCCTACAAAACCTTCCTTCAGGCTCACGTCAAACCGTGCTTCACACAGAAATTGCTTACAAAATGAGTTCTATTCATTGTCACTCTCTCGCCCTGAGTCCTTGCCTAACCCGGGGGAGACTGGGAAGCACATGAGACGAGGCATGTTGTTAATTCCGTTGTGGCCGTTTCCCTCCTGAGACTGTGAAAGTTAGATGGGTAATTAAGAAACTGGAATAGAGATCTTCCTTTTCTTTCCTCAAAGAGATTACATCATAAGCCGCTACTTTAAGTATTTGTGGGAAAGATTTAAAAAAAAAATCTGGTCAATGGTATCACTGTTCTGAGAGGAACTTTTGGCATTTGGAGGGCTCTTGGGTGGGTGGGGGGGTCTGTCTTTTGTGTTGTCACAGGTTTGCTGTGAAAAATATAAACAGGTAAGCGTGATGTCAAATGAAAACAACACCTAACAGATCTGGGCCAGCACACAGAGCGAGGGGCGTATCCACTAGCAGCTGTCCCTGGAATTGAGTAAGCCTGACAAGGCAGGAGTTTGGCTATACAGGATTGTACAGTTATCTGTCTGCTAAAGGGCCTTGTAGGAGAGTGCCATAAAAAAAAATGTAGCAGTATCTATCCACTTAGAGCAGAGCTTCTCAACCTGTGTCGTGGGTCATGGCTGCTTTGGCAAACTTCTGTCTCCAAAAATATTTACATCACAGTTCACCACAGTAACAAAAAAAAAAAAAAAAATCACAGTTAGGAAGTCGCCACAGAAATAATTGTATGGCTGGGGGGTCACCACAGCACGAGGCGCTGCGATAAAAGGGTCACCGCGTTGGAAGGTAGAGAACCGCTGATATAGGACCAACTTGGTATCCAGAAGCAACAAAGCTTCAGATGCATTGAAATGGGCCGTGACAGAAAGAGCAGGTGAGATTCCATCCCTGTTGCCTGCATTTCTAGGCATTGCAGTTTTTAGTTCAATGATATTGTACGCCTTTTTATGGCAAGAGGGGAAAACTGAGTGCCTGGCAAGATGAAACTGAGGAAGCTCCTCCCACACTGGAATGTTGGTCCAGACTCACGCAGTTCCTATGCAAATGGTCACTCCTGTGGTAAGTCTGTGGGCATAACTGCCCTGACACAGCATTTGACAGGGCTCCTTTCTCCACCCCAGCTCTCGCACAATCTTTTTGTCCCATCTTCCACAATATTCCCTGAACTGATAGGGATGACATAATAACCCTCCACACTCACTCTCAGCCTAGTGACTGGAGATGAGCATCTATATTAACTTTTGCTCTGAATGGGGTCTCTGCAAACTTAACTGTCTTCAGCCTAGAAATTTCCTTAGCAGGGCCCAGTGTTTTGAGTTGCTTTTTCAAAACAGGGTTTCTTTGTAGTCTTGGCTGTCCTAGAATTAGCTCTGTAGACCAGGCTGGCTTCAAACTCACAGAGGATCACCTGCCTCTGCCTCCCCAGTACTGGGATTAAAGTCATGGGGAGTAAGTGTTTTAAGTGCACAAATAGGTTTTGTGTGCAACGGATGAGTTTCTTAAGCTCTTCTCCACCCCTACTTGCTGGACATGTGTAGTAGGCGTGGAGAACTACAAGTAACCTTCCTGTATCCCCTTGTCTTCAATTTCCTGGCTTCACCACAAATCCAGGCCAACTCTGTCCTGAAGTACTCTGTGTGTGTGTGTGTGTGTGTGTGTGTGTGTGTGTGTGTGTGTGTGTGTGGTATATATACATGTGTGCACATGTGCATATCTAAATATAGGTACATGTATGCCACAGCACAGATGTAGTCAGAGAACAACTTATAGAAGTTGGTTCTCTCCACCACATGGGGTTCAGGACTAAGATTTAGGTCACAGCCTTGATGGGCAGCATCCTCTGAACCATTTCACCAGCTCCCAGACACTCTTGAAGGGCAAACTGGCTTGGAACACACCAGTATCATTTAGGGACCACTCTGAACAGGCTTGGGTAAAGTGGATCCCTCAAAATCTACACTCTAGGTCTTTCAGAGTTGTTCAGGGGCTAAGTGGGGAACTCTGGAGTCAGATTACTAGAATTCAGGTCATTGTACCCGCTTTTGAGGCTTTGGCGTCGGGCAAGTTATTTAAGCTTTTTGGGTCTTGGTTTAATCAATTCTGAAACTAGGCAATACCTATTATTCCTGCCTTCTAATACGGGTTTTGTGTGAACAGAGTTAATTAATATTCATACAGTTCCTAGAATGAACACACGGCAGGTTGTAAAGACTGCCTAATACAATTGCTGGTATTTATCATCCCGAGGCAGATCCACGTTGCAGTATGTCTCTCAGAGACACTCGGGTACGCACCAACACAGCCTTGACAGAAAGTACCTTGGTCATGCCAAATTTCCAAATAACTGTAGGGTTCTCATGACCACTCCACAGTAGCTAACTCAGCCTTCTAAGCAGTTTCAAACAAATCGCTATGACCCGCCGTGCCCTGCTAAACATATATCAACTGAAGGAAAAGATGGTGCATATTTTCTCATAACCCGCTATACTCTAGTTATATTCAAACAAACCCCCGAAGCCACCCTTCCCTGCGAGAGTTTCTAATCTAGTGGAGAGAGCTAAGCATTCGGTTCTCATGTGGAGCGCAAACCCCTTAGCACTTCCTTCAGAAATTTGCATTAGCTCCTTTCACACTTTTTCCCAAATGTCAGTCAAAGACTGGTCTTGGCAAATTAGTGAAGTAGGCAGAGTCTGTCTTTGGCTCCTTTCCTCCCCACTTAAGACATTCCTTTCTGTTCCTCCCGGAAGCTTGTTCTACCCCAAGCAACTCTGTCTGCAGATTGTAGGATTAAGAGGAGATAGTTGTTATCTCTGCTGGTGGAGTTTTCAGTAACTCTTTAAGGTGTAATTTTGTTAGAGCTCTGGACTCTGACACATCACTGGGCTGGAAGATCGACGAGATGGGTAGGTCTTGCCCATTTCAGATTTAGGCAGGATGGAAAGAAAGGTCTTAAATACGAACCAGCGTTTGTCCTGGGATTGCAATCTCTTTTTTGTCTTTCCTATCTACACTGCCCAGGCTCTCGGATCCAAGCTGTCTTCACTAGTGTTCCGGTACAGAACAAAGGATAAACCACAAAGCTGTTTGTTTCCCTTGCCTTTTTCCTGTCTGTGTTATTAGCCACAGATTGGGACTCCCTTCAACCTCTCTTGTCCATTAGGACAGAACTTTTCCAGCTCCTTTTCTACCAAACTCATTATGAGTTTCCTTTTCACCACCGAACTCTTCCGTCTGTTAAATTAGAGCATGCAGTCCTCTAGCTGGATAGGGCGTATTTTATTTCTCAGTGGAAAGACATGTTTTCTTGAAGTGCTTCCTGTTTCTTGTAGCATTGTTGTGTATGTTTTTACCCCACGTAAGAAGAGCAGGTTTCAACAGGCCAGCCTGCTATTAGAATTTTTCTCTTTCCATGCATAAGAAGTTTGTTCTTTTCTAAGCTAATCCTTTTCTCTAAGAGGGGTAGACCCTCTCCTCGGAAATTAATCAGTCTTTCTTCCCATATGCTCTTAAGAGGCCACACACCATCTTTCCCCACTCTGGATAACTTGGCGCTAAATAGAGGCCCATTAGATGGCCGCAGCCACCATTAAGGGTGCATTCTTCTTGGCTCATAGAGTTTTTTCTTTTCACACACATTTTTTAAAGCTATAATGATGGTATGAAACAATATTCATTTTCGAGGAGGATAAAATCATGTGTGTGTGTGTGTGTGTGTGTGTGTGTGTGTGTGTGTGTGTGTGTGTGTGCTTTCAAACATATATATGTCATGGATAAGAAAATTACTTTGTTTTTCAAATTAAATAATTTATTAATAAGAAATTATAAAACATGTTTACCATTGACTTACACTATCGTTTTCTGTATAATCTGAACAAAGGACTCAAAAGTGGTTACACTTTTCTTTTCTCTTTTTTTTCTTTATTTTCTTACTTTTGTTTTTTCTCATTGTCAAACATTCTCCAAGGAACTTAGCGTGAGTCTCTCAGAACATTAGCCCTCTTGATATGGTGGAAGTCCATGGAGAATATCATCAGTAGATGACAAAGCGCATGCCTATTGGGTAGAGATAGTTATAACAATACTGGAGTCTAAGATGGCTCCAGCGGTCCCTACGCCATGGGAAGGAAGCAGAGAGAGAAAACAAGGACAGAAAAATAACAGTGACCAGGACTTACTATAAGTCTTAGCCAATAGACAATTGGAGCTCCATCTTCAGGGGTTGTTACTGTTCATCCACTTCTTTATCTGTGCACCATGGGGCAAGAAATAACAAACACGTTCTGTGTTTCAGTCCAGGAGTTTCTAGCACTGGTGAGGAGGTGGCAGAATTCTCTGATAGCTTAGAAAGGACTACAGCTTGTATCTGGCTGACCACAGTTGAACAACATCCAGAGTATAAAGAAGCAGGCCTTAGCTATTGCTTTTGTTTTACGAACCCTAAGGTTTTTAAAGGTCATCACAGATAGTCCTCCTTCTAATATTTAAATATTCCATAGCATCTTGAAGCCTCAGAGATGTCTCGGTGGCTAACAGCACATACTGCTCTAGCAAACGACCTATATTTGGTTCCCAACACTCATTTGGGGGTTCAGAACCATTTATGACCCCAGCTTCACGGGATGTGGTGCCTTCTTATACAGTCTTCAGATACCAGTACTCACAGGTGTGCATACCCATGCACAGACACACAGATATATACATAGTTAAACATAAAATCAACCTCTTATAAAATCCACATTTCAAAATCTACATACCAGTAATTGGTTGTTCAATCAAATGTGCTTGCTACAGTTTGTCTTAGTGAGGGTCTTTCTGCTGTGAGCAGAACCATGACCAGGGCAAGCCTTATGAGGACAACATTTAATTGGGGCTGGCTTACAGGTTCAGAGGTTCAGTCCATCATCATCAAGGCGGGAGCATAGCAGCACCCAGGCAGACGTGGTGCAGGCAGAGCTCTATATCTTCATCTGAAGGCTGTTAGTGGAAGACTGACTTCCAGGCAGCTAGGATGAGGGTCTTAAAACCCACACCCACAGTGACGCACCTACTCCAACAAGGCCACATCTTCTAATCCTGCCACTCCCTGAGCAGAGCATATGCAAACCATCACACTGTCTGTGACCAGATTTCCCCCACCTCGAGCTATGACCAATGTCCTCAGTTTCATGATACATGACTTCTGAAAGCTAAATGAACCAATGAAAAGAAACCTTATCATCCTAGCTCTGTACTCTGACAATGGACCTGAAAGGCAATTATGCCTTATTTTTGGCCTAACCTAAATTCTTATGTGTGTAGCTTTAAATATGATGAGGTGATATTTTCTTTTCTTTGTCTATCTTTTGCTTTATTTTGTTTGAGGGGGTGGTTTGGGGGCTTTCTTCTTCTTTTTCTTTTTTCTTTCTTTCTTTCTTTTTCTTTTCTTTTCTTTCTTTCTTTCTTTCTTTTTTTTTTTTTTTTTTTTTTTTTTTTTTTTTTTTTTTTTTGAGACAGGGTTTCTTTGTGTAGCTTTGGCTGTCCTAGAACTCACACTGTAGTCCAGGCTGGCCTCTAACTCACAGAGATCCTCCTGCCTCTGCTTTCCAAGTACTGGTATTAAAGGTTCATGTCGCCACCATCTGGCCATCGATCTGGTTTTAATGTACAATTATTTTAACAAAACTGCACAGCTCGTAATGGTCCAGTAAATCTTTGAATGACTTGTTTTAAGTTTGCACAAGTTCCTTCCTGTGAGGAATGTGCCAAACATGAGTAGAAAATAGGTTAATATTCATGGTAGAAAAACTTGCATGTAATTGTAGAAACTTTGGCCAGCCAGTGGTACTGCACACCTTCAATCCCAGCACTCGGGAAGCAGAGGTAGGTGGATCTCTGAGTTAGAGATTACTACAGAGTGATTTCCAGACCTTCTGGACTACACAGAGAAACTCTGTCTTGAAAAGGAAACAAAACAAACTTTGGACATTGAAAGAGGAAAGGTGTTCTTAGCATTAACAGAGGCATTTCCGAGACCCCTACAATATTCAAAAACCTCCAGGGTAATTAGAAGTTGTAGTTTTCGGTCAAGACTCATCCGTCATTTTCCACTTAGACCACAGACACCACTGTCAGATGCAACCTTCGTTGCATAACTCCATTTTCTTACTCTTTACCTAGTTCATGTTTATGTACCAAAAGGGAGTTATGTTTAACTTATTACTAAAGTTTCCTTTCTTCTGTTTGTCCTCCAAGGAAGACCTGGTTTTCCTTGCACATTTTTCACGAGCATCAAATAGTGGGTGATCTTTCAAGCTTGAACAGCAATAGTTGTATTGCTGAGGAAGGATTTCTTGTCTCAAACTGTCTGGATAATGATTCACAGCTATTTTTGGTAATTCTCAAAATGACAGCTCCTTGAATTTTTCTATGTGCAGAAAAATTTGCTGGCATGGCATCTTCAGACCCTGGGAGGTCCACCTCAGTCCTTGGCAGATGGGAAGAATGTAATGTTCCAGATGAAACAGACCTGTCAATATTATCCTGTGATGTACGTGAATGTTTGATGAGGTTACCCCCCAAATTTCTGTGACCTCCTGAGGCCTAGAATTAGTCAGACAGAATAACCTATGACTTGGGTGAATTTATATATAGACTATGGACCTTCAAGATTAAATTTGATAATAGTTGAGTTCCTGTAAAGAAAACTAACAGTGTCATTCAGTGTTGCCTTCATATAACCCTTGATAAATGGATGCTAAAAGAATTTGAGAAGATCCAAACCAGGAACAAAAATAATTAATAATTGCTGTTTTAAAATACAAGTTGTGTCACTGGATGCTGAGAGACATAGGTGGGGGTGGGGTGAGGAAACATACAAGAGGAAGGGAAAGAAAAGACAAGATGAAAAAAGCAGAAAGACGTTTCCAAGGTGAAGAAAGTGTAATTAATACACTTCTCAACTGTTTCTTTGCTTAAAAGTCTTCAATATGTCTGAATCATCGGCAGTACAAATCCCAGACTCTTTGAGCTGACGTTTGGTGAATGTCATGCTCATTCTAGACCAAGCCTAGCTCTTTAATGCATACTCTGGTTTATTTATTAACTGTTCTTTGCCCATCTCTTCACAAGTCTTATCTTCCATTCATGATGAAAATCCTGTGTCTCCTTCCACACCCAGCCCCGAGGACCACATCTGCCCACAGATCCCCTTACATTTTGTTTTTTCTTTGTTTCCATGGCCTGGCAAGCTTCCTCTTTTCAGCCTGTTAGAAATTCATCCCATCAGGCCCCAGGCCTTTCATAATGCCCTCCACAACTGTCAAACCTATGATCAATTCTAAACCTTTGAATTCCAACATATCCCTTCTCTCGCATTGTATTACTTGCTATTGCATTATCCTACATTAAGCTTTTTGCTTTAATTGTACCGTATCCTGTTCTTTATAAAAATTATTTTTATTTTCAATTATGGCTGTAGGTACACATGCATGTACCTGTCCATGCACAAGAGTGCAGGTGCCTGCAAAAGTCAGATGTTTTGGATTCCCCTCGAGCTGGAGTTACTTACAGGCAGCTGTGAGCCCCCTGATATGCTTGCTAGGAACTGAACTTGGGTCCTCTTGAAGAGCAGGATGTGCTATTAACCATGATGCCATCTTTCCAACAACCCAGATCCACTTTTTTAAAAAATGTATACGGGTGTTTTGACTGAGCCATCTTCAACAACAACCAAATCCTCATCCTTTCTTTAAAAAAAAAAAAAAAATAAAGAAATGCTGTGGGTAGAAAAATGGTTTTCTTAAAAGTGCTTTTGGCTTTTCAGAGGAGCCTAGTTCAATTCCCAGCACCAGGTCAGAAAGCTCACAATAGCCTGTAACTTCAGCTCTGGGAATCCCGTTTCCCCGTTCTGGCCCCTGAAAGCACCCAAACACATGTGACATGCAATCACATATGCACATAATTAAAAATAAGTAGGTAGAAAGGTGACTTTTTGGGTACTAAACACAGTATAGCATAGTGATTGTCCCCTCTGGGTCATCAATAAATGTTCACTGAGTGATTGATGTATTATTACCTTTATGCTGAATTACTTTTAGATACTGTTTTTCAAGAAAAGCTTGCAGACTCATCTTTATAAACCCCATTCAGAGTCGCTTCACTAAGTTGCATATGTGTGGTCACTGTACCAGTTTCCCGAGATGCATTTTGTTACTGCGCTCCATGATAATTCTTCCCAGGTGGTACTTGATGATCCAAAGAATTTTTTAATGTTACCAGTGGAATAGAGCCAAAAATACTTCCTTAAAAATGTTGCTAAAGTGTTCTCTGCAAAACACACCATTTTAGATAACCCTCAAGAATTCAAGTTGTGGGGTCAAAAAAAAAAGCCCATTAATTATGACAAAGTATATTCAAAGTCAGAGCAATATATTTTGGCCCTTTGATTAATTATACTTCCGGGAAGTATATTTAAGAGAAATAAAGAGCTTACAAATACTTAGCTACAGGGATATTCATGGTAGCACTGGATATTTTAATAGCTTATACTTGTAATAAGAAAGGAGATTACACAAATAAACTGTTATCCTACAAGAGACTCTGTTATACCAAGAATATTTTAAAAGACACATATATGCATATTTATATTTAAATATGCAATAGGTGTGTGTGTGTGTGTATGTGTGTGTGTGTGTGTGTGTGTGTGTGTGTGTGTGTTGGATAGCATGCTGAGTATTGAACCTAAGGGTCTTAACATGCTAGGTACACACTCTAGCAAATATCCCTATTATATTATGCAGAAAAGTCTTTCATTGCATTGAAGGCACTAGAAATATACATTTTTTTCAAATGTTGATATCAATCACTTTTAAAGATTACAAGTTTCTAAATTTTCTACAAGGACAATGCATTATTTCATGCTAAGAACGTTTTGAATTAAGGATATTAAAATTAACTACATTTAGCCAACACTGCAGACTTTCTCACTGGGGCCATGAATTCTCTAGTCAAGAAAAATGACTGTTTCTTCCTTTGAATTCATCAAAAGGCAGGCTAAAAGAATTGTTCTACATGCTAGCTAACTTCTTCAAAACAGTGCTAAATGGGTAGGAAGAAATTGAAGGGAGAATTTTTTTCTCCCTCAGGGTTATTGTCCTGGCTCACGGATTTCACTTAATGTCTGCAGGTCCACGGGAAGTGTATGTGTAAGCACAACACAGCAGGCAGCCACTGCCAGCACTGCGCACCCTTGTACAATGACCGGCCCTGGGAGGCAGCGGACGGCAGAACAGGGGCTCCTAACGAATGCAGAAGTAAGTAACAACACCCACTCCTCAAAGCCTTCTTTGTAGAGTAAACTTATCTCTGAATTCCTTGTTATCTCTTGAAACTCAATATAAAGTGGAGGGTGACAGGAGCTATATACAAACATAGCCCCTATCACTGCCCAGTGTGACTCCAACCACTGGAAACAGTTAGTTTGCAGAGCTGCCAATTCGCCTGAGTAGCCAAGAATGTGCTGTCTGTTTGCTTGGATACTTTGTGGCACCTAAGTACTCTCCTTGAGAGATACAAACATGAGTGGACACACAAGTAACTAAGGATTATAGTGTACCAATGATAATCATGAAAATAGGTCTTTAAATTCCCAGAACAGCCCAGTAGAGCAGATGGTGTTAATCCTGTTTAAGAAATCAGGAAACCAAGGCTCAGTTTGATTAAATATCTTGCCAAAGTTAGTAATGAAGGGATGAAGACTTGATTGACCCTATGTCTTCAGAATCCTATTGGATTCTTTCTCCCATGGTATTATGGTCTCCTTTCACGGATGGATCAGACCGGAAATTAAGGCAGGAAGTCAAGAATGGATTGCTTGACTAGGACTAATTTTGGATTTGCATTTGGAGATTAGATACAGGAGGACTGGGCATGGGAAAGGGAACTGTTTCTCTGTTTGCAGTTTAAAACGATCAGAGGCTGGTCCAACTGCAATGGGTTATCATCCAAGTGGTCAGATGTTCTGAGAAACACACATGCTCACGTCCCAAGCATGTCTTATGAAGACTTCTAAATCTCCTGTCTGCTCATGTTTGTATCACGTCAGGGTCTCAAGGAGAGCATTTAGACCTCACAAAGTATGCAAACAAATAGCATGTTCCTGCCTACTCTGTCCTGTTGGCCTCTCTACAAGCAGTTTGCACCATGAGTAACATTCTGAGAAATCTCTTCCCATACCCAATCTGGAATCATGACAAATTTGTTTCTAAGAAGTATGAAGGATTTCCTCTGAGCATAAATATCAAATTACCTTATGCCTTTTAAAGACACGGAGTCTGGGAAAATATCATAACACACTGAGGAAACAATAAATTGCACTGGCTTTTTCAAATACAGTTGACTTCCAGGGAGGGATGTCTGCATTCTTATTGTAAATTACTTATCAAGAGAATCTAAAGAATTTCTCCTAAATTCCTAGAGTGCCATCTGGCCTTTCCTTGGGAACCCAGTGCATACCGAAATATACACAGACCTGTCACTAGGCACTAAAGACTGATAAGCTTAGAGATTCCATTGAGAAACCATTACACAAGGAACACCCAGGCCTCCTCTATAAACGGAGGCTTCAATACCAGGTCTCCTTATGTCTTTCAAGATGACAACAGCTGAGAAATGTGACTTCAACAAGGACTACTGGTTCAGTCCTGTAACCCCGGTTATTTGAAAAGGCTGAGGCAGGAGAATCCCAACATCGATGCCTGCCAGGGCTATAAAGTGAGTTCAGGAATAGACTGGGCTACTAAGTGAGACCCTATCTCAAAACAAAAAGTAAAAAGGTGGGCCAACAATATGACTCAACTTGGTAAGGTGCTTGCCACCAAGACTGATGATTTTAGTTCCCAGATGATGCCCACATGGTGGAAGGAGAGAATTGATTCCTATTAATTAATCTCTGACCTCTAAATTTATTTAGTAACATGCACACACACATATGCACACACGTGTGTGAAGCCCTTGGTTTCATCTCAGAGATACTTGAGCTATGTCCACTATCCACCAGATATTTCTTTCCAGGCTCATAGGTAAGCATGAATTATGGTTTATATCTTTAGTGTGCAGTTTTATTTTCAAATAATGCCAAGAGTCTTAGATTTTCCTCACCCAGGCAAGAGACCCACTGAGCCTCAGAAAGGAGCAGGAAGTGAAAAGATCAGGAGTCACAACCCAAGAGGAAACCTGGTAACCTCTCAAATAGCTTTCCAAAATAAATGCCAACCCCAGAATATAACTGTAGTTCCCAGAATATCTTTGTAACCATTATCTTCGACTGAATGGACCTACCTTCACTTTGGTAATTATATTAGTTTCTTTCCTGTGATATATACTCTAAGGAAAGCCACATACAGGGTTTACTCCAGCTTTAGTTAGAGGGTCTGGTCCATCACAGCGATGAAGTCAAGTAAAGGAACTTGAAGCATCCACAATCAGGAAACAGGAAGAGGAGAACGCAGGCTAGTGGTCCAGGGTTCTCTCCATTTTGTGCAATCCAAACTCCCTGACTCAGAAATGATCTGGTCCATGACTGTAATGGGTCCTCCCACAGCAATTACCATAATGAATATTTCCACAGGTGTGCTGAGGCCTGTTTCCCAGGTGATCTAGACTGCCCAGTTAACAATTAACAATGACCTTCACAATGACCTCCGTGCACATACTGACACTTTAAAATGCCAATGTCTAACGAAAAATGGAAGTCTAGAGAAGTGTAAAATAAAAGGGGGACCCCGATCAGGAGAAAGAAAATAGTTCTTTTGGTTTATGGTTTGTTTAGTTTTGGGGTTTTAGGTTTGGGGGTTTTGTTGTTGTTGTTGTTGCTGCTGCTGCTTCTGTTATTGTTGCTTTTGTTTACCTTGGGTTTGTTTGTTGGTTGGTTGGTTGGTTTTTGTTTTTTGAGACAAGATTTCTCTGTGTAGCCCTGGCTGTCCAGGAACTTTTTCTGTAGACCAGGCTGGCCCAAACTCAAAGAGATCCACCTGCCTCTGCCCCCAAAGTGCTGGGATTAAAGGTGTGGGTCATCACTGCCACCACCACCCCTACTGTGGCTCGCTGCCGCTATCCCACAACCCACCCAGCTGATTGTTCCTAATATATCCCTTTTTGTATGGTTTTTACTCTGTGCTTTACACCCTTCCATAAGTAAGTAACATTTACATTGAAGGACGACTCTATCCTCTTCTGATGTCTTGGCTGTTAGGGAACCTGCTGCCAGTGTCTGATGACCCTCCTGTGCTGTTTTATCGCCAGCCTGCAAGTGCAATGGGCACGCAGACGCCTGTCACTTCGACATCAACGTGTGGGAGGCATCAGGGAATCGAAGTGGCGGCGTCTGCAAAAACTGTCAGCACAACACCGAGGGTCAGCACTGTCAGCGCTGTAAGCCAGGTTTCTACCGCGACCTCAGGAGACCCTTCTCTGCCCCGGATGCTTGTAAAGGTAAGCATATGCACTAAGACGATCTGTGCAAACATATCTTACCATCCTTCTCTTTGCTGGCCCAAGGGGGAAAGGTTATGAAATCCTGAGACAATACACTCACAAATAGCTAATTTCTTACATGCCAAGAATTTGCAGTCAAAAGAGCCCAATATTCCTGAGGGGAATCTCCTGTCTTGCTCCTGATAAACAAGTGTCCTTCATGCCACAAGAGAGCTAGTAAAACTGACGAGGAAGGAGGAAATGTGAATAAAGAGTACACAAGAAGTGGTAATGTGCAGATGGAATAGAACGGCCGCTTGCACTTGGGCTGTGCTAGCCTTGAACCCCTGAGAACTCCTGGTGAAATGCCATTGCGAATGCACTTAGTCAACACTGAGCGAAGGTATTCCATTATCCTGATGAATTTGGGGCATAAAAATTTTACGCTCTCTCTTAAACCACTGAATGCACAGGCTAGGCTCTGCCTCTCTGTTGGCATAGCTCCCAGAAGTTTCTTCGAATAAAACATAGAATTGTAAAAGGTCTGCCTCCAGTGTGTGGCATTGCCCTGGGTGAGTGTGGTTCGAGTATACAGAGCCAATGTATTATCCCGTAGGATGAAGTGCTCAATCGATGGAATCTGCATGCCTCTCAACAAGAAGTTATCGGACTAGAGAAACCACTTGGCTATCAGTGCCAGAGGCTCAGGTTCTGGCTTAGAATCAGTGATTGAATGGGAGCACTACAATAGGAAATGAGCACGTTGATTTCATTCAAATGACATCACCACCACCATCACCATCACCACCATCACCATCACCACCATCACCACCATCACCACCACCATCACCACCACCATCACCACCATCACCACCACCATCACCACCATCACCACCATCACCATCACCACCATTACCACCATTACCACCATCACCATCACCACCATCACCATCACCACCACCATCAGCATCACCACTATCACCACCATCACCATCATCACCATCACCACTATTACCACCATCACCATCATCACCATCACCACCATTACCACCATCACCATCACCATCACCACCATCACCATCACCACCACCACCATCACCATCACCACCACCACCATCACCATCACCACCATCACCACCATCACCACCATCAACCATCACCACCATTAGCACCATCACCATCACCATCACCACCATCACCATCACCACCATCACCATGCCTTTCTTTATTTCTTTTTTTTTTTTTAAGGAAAAAAACAAATTGTTCTTTTAAAATACATACTTTGAACTTCTGTGGAACGGTGAAATCTCCACATGCAGTTTTAATGGGTTTCTTGTTGCCAGCTTTGTGTCTTAAGCAGGGGAGGGGGAACAGCATAGTGCACCTTGTTCATCAAACGCCAAATCTGGATTTGCCTCAGAGTATTTCTCTGTGGATACTCATGTGCCCCAGATCGTGTTTGTACTCCAGCTGTCATTTTAACAGGTTTCCGGGTGAGACAGTAAGGTGTCGGCACATACAGTGAAACACCAAGAAATGGGAACTGGAACCACTGTTTGTAAGCTGGAAGGAAATATCAGTATAGTGTTTCTGTTCCATTAAAAAAAAAAATGCCTTATGTCAAAAATATTTGCACCTAGGGCTGCAGAGATGGCTCAGTGGTTAAGAGCACTGGCTGCTCTGCCCGAGGTCTTGGGTTTGGTTCCCAGCCCTGGTTCCCACTAATAGTTGCTAACAACCATCTGTCACTCCAATTCCAGAGGATCTGATGCCCTCTTCTGTCTTCTGTGGGAACTGCACACATGTGGTGCACATACATGCAGGCAAAACACCCGTACACATAAAGAAATAAATGAATAAATAAATAAATCTCTTTAAAACCAGTTACATCTTCAAAGTCCACAGTACTTTTGGGACTTAAAGAATTCTTATCTGTATGTGCTGACTAAAAGAAGTGCATACAAAATTGCTTCAATTTGGAAAATGTTCAATCCAACCCCATTTGTACTAGGTATGTTTAAAGAGTGGGTCTGTGTATATCCCATAGCCTCAGACGCTAATACAAATCCTCAGAGTAATCTCCATAATGCCACCCCTGCAGGTGTATCAGCAGCGTCACCAGGGAAAGGTTAGACACGCAAGTGCTTAGGCACCAACAAAGACCAACAAATTCAGAAAGTCTGTTGACAGGACTCACAAATATGAGCTTTAAGAAGCCGTGTAGGTCATTCTGATGTACTGGGAAGCTTGGGAAACCCTGATTCAGATTTGCTCCCACATGATTTTATATCGGTTAGAGCACACTCGGTCTCTGACACTTCGTTAACATTTGAGCATCAAGATGGAAGAGCAAACACTTATTTCCATTTGTAGAGGGCACACGGAACAGTGAAAGAAACTCAGAAGGGTTCTCGGTGTTGGCTAGATTTCAGAAAGCCTTGACTGCTGTCTTTAAAATGCCGATGTTCATTGAGCAGGGCGTAGCGACACACAGCTGTATCCAAGTGTTTGGGATGCAGAGGCAGAGGCAAGTGGATCTCGGTGAGTTCGAGGCCAACCTGGTGTACATAGGGAGTGCCAGGACAGCTAGACCTATATAGTAAGACTCTGACTTGAAACAAACAAACAAAAAAGTTGATGTTTAGTTTCTAGGACACAGAAAGCCATTGCAGAATGTAATTAGTAAAGTATTACATATTTGCAACATATTTTAATGATGTATAATTTAGATTTGTTTAGAAGCATTATTATTCACTGACTTTTTAAAAAAATTATTTGTGTGTGTGTATGTGTGTGTGAGCATGAGCATGTGTGTGTATGAGTGTGTGTGTGTGTATGAGTGTGTGTGCATGGGTTTGGGAATATGGGTATAAAGGTCTGAGGACAGCTCTCAAGAGTTGGTTCTTGGCTTTTAACTTGGTAGGGCAGAGTCTCTCTTCTTCTATAGTACTGTAGACTTCAGGCTGGTTGGCCCCCAGCTTCCAACAGAGGCCACTGTCCCGTCTCTACCTCTCACCTCACCAAGGGAATGCTGGGATTGGAGATGTGCGCCACTGCATCTGTGTTTCTTAATGACTTTATCTTATTTGTAATTCTCTGTGTGCGTGTGTGTCTTTGTGTAGCTATGTGCACATGAATGCAAATGCCACCAGAGACCAGGAGAGGGCGTCACATCCCTCGGAGCTGAAGTTACAGGTGGTTGTGAGGCACCCAAGATGGGCGCTGAGAACTAAACACAGGTCCTCTGCTAGAGCAGCGTGCTCTTAATTGCTGTGCCCTCCCTGCAGCCTCTACCCCTCCTCTCCCTGCTGCTATTATTATTGTTGTTGTTGTTACTACTACTACTACTACTACTACTACTACTACTACTACTACTACTACTACTACTACTACTATGGGCTCCAGGGATCAAATTCAAATAGTCTTGCATGGCAAGTACTTTTGCAGTCTAAACTATCTCTCTGTCCCTTACTTAACAGTTTTTATTTTGTTTGGCTTTTGTAAAATAAAAACCACACGAATTAGAACAAGTGAAACATTTTTTATGAGTCTGAATAATAAAAAGAAAAAAGAAAAAGAAACAATTGAAAGGGTTACAGACAGACTAGGAGCCATTTGCTTGTTGTCACTGTTCTGTGACAAGCTATGATTCAGATGCTGGCCAAATATATAATAAAAAAGCCGTCATCTCTGGCTTTTTAAAACATAAACTATGCATGGATCCAGAGTTTTGTAAGAAGAGTACAAGAGAAGAAACTGTAAAACAAAGATGGATTCCTTGTAGCTGGTCAGAGACCAACACCATCTTAGTGACAACTGTATTAATACCATGTTAATACAGCCGTCAGAACAAAACTAAACAAAGCCTCAAATCACATTTGCCCAGTTGAGCCCTTTAACCTCTTCAGGGATCCTGAGGTTCTCCTCTGTCTGGGCTACTGAGAGCATCAATGTTTAAAACTACTCTAACATGCCATATTGCTGATCGCTGCTAGTCAGCCAGTATTTATGTGCTTCTTAGCGTGGCGTGGAGGAGAATTATGAAAATGGCCGATAGCAGCCTGGCGTCTATCTCAGAACACAGCGATCCAGTTCTTCTGTGGAAACCCTCTGTTTGTGATGTACAGACTCGTGGGAGGTATCCTGAGAGAGAATCACTATACTTAGATGCCTTCTCTCCAGCAGTGTCTACTTCACTTTCATAAAATGTGGTTGGGTGCTGGAGAGACAGCTCAGTGGTTAAAAGCACTGACTGCTCTTCCGAAGGTCCTGAGTTCAATTCCCAGCAACCACATGGTGGCTCACAACCATCTGTAGTGGGATTCAATGCTCCCTTCTGAAGACAACTACAGTATACTTATATACATAAAATGAATAAATCTTAGAGAGAGGGGGGAAGGGAGGTTGAGTAAAAGGAAAAAAATCCAGACTATTTCCTTTTGTGGCTACATCAACAGCATGAACAACTTTACTCAGAATAACTATTTTGTTATATTTGTTCTGAGTTTACCAAGGCAGAACAACAACCTGCCCTCTGTGTGTGGTCCAGAGACCTAATCTCATTGGCATCATCTGGTTGCTACTTAGAAATGCAGAACCCCTGATCTCAGCCCAGACAAAGTCAAAAATTCACTTTAACAAGTCCTCATCTGACAGTACTGTCAAGGTTAAGGGGGCTGCAAGATACTTTCCAATGAAGGTTTAAAGTGTCCGAGGGCTTTCTAGAGCTAAATTGCTTAAATGAGCTAGCGAGACAATCTACTGAAACCAACGTCCAAATAAAACCAAAGATTTAATCTCTATTTGTGTGTGTCTGATTTAGAATTTTTTAAATAAGTTTTAAGTTTACTGAGAGAGAAGAACAGAAATTTAGATTCCTGCATTTGATCTTCAGTAGAACTCTAATTCCATGATCTGTTAGTAAAAATCTCAAAAAGGAATACTTCCCTGAAGTTTTCTTTATCTCAAGACTCCTCAATGCCTAATTTGGTGCTGTTCACAAGGACTCTTTTATATAGTGGCTGTACACAAGACTTTGCTTGAAAACATTTATTGTCCCCTCTGCCAGGCACTGAGGCAATCACCAGATCTGTAAGATGCCAGGATCTTCCTGGAAAGGCCTTACCTATTTGGTGGGGAGAAATTTACAGTAACAGGTCACGTCAGTGCACTACATTGCAGGATGCACGAACCCTGACTGACACCCCAGTGAGTGCTCTCTGTTCACTCTCCAAAGGGCTGAGTGTGAATCACATCATTGGACGTTCTCAACAGTGCTTTCGTTTAAGCCCTACTGTGACCTCTGGGTTGTGGGAGATGCTCTGCGTGCCTCAGGGAGAGGGTGGGGATAGAGTGAGCGAAGTCTGAGAAAGACTTCCTCAGAAAATCCCCTGTGGTATTTCTTCACAGAGTTTTTCCCCCTTGTGAAACTATCGCCCTGTTTTCTAACTCAGTGAGTGCCTTTGTGGGCTTGGATGAAGTGTCTAAGAAATGAAGTGACAAACTGCTTCTAGCAGCTCCCATACATTTAGTGGGATAGTCACCTGGTCACCTTAGCTCGTCTCAAATAGCATGGCATTTGATCCTGGAAATCAGTTCTCAATCAAATCCAATAACCAGGGATGTGTTGGCCCCATGGATGTTCAAACTGGTTTTGTGTCTCTTGCTCTCCTGGTGTGCTAAATGCAATGAGCCTTATTTACACATTTAATGTCACAGACCCATCAAACCTGAATAAACATGACCCTGCACTGAATCCGACAGCCAATATAGTAATTCCTGTGAGCAATTAAATCATCTGTTTTCACTTCCTCTTTATTTCAGCCTGAACTGGAGTCTACTGTGGGGACTGACTGTCCACCACACGTTTCCAGGCCAAAAAAATCACCTCTGGGGACTCCTAAGCTGTTGTTTGTTTATTTAAGACAAGTGGAGATCATTGAAACTGAATTTATTTACACAAGTTAGAAAAAGAAGTATTTTTAAAGGACGGTGCATTTAAGGTCTATAAACACAAGGGAAAATCTGAGTCTCCTAAGCTGAATTTAGGGCTAAGAAGAGAAACAGGTTCAAACTAAATGGTTGCTAAGTGGAGAGAAGGGAGTTCTTTCAAAGAGAACTCTTTGAAACTTCTTGGCTCCTGAGTGACTATATCCCCTGTTGGTTGGCTGTAGCAGATATATTAAAAATGGGAGACTATGTATGCAGGGGTGTGCTGCCTGTCAGTGGGCTGGGGGAAGAGTCCTAATCCGTAGCATGTTGCAGGGTCTATGGTTTTAATATTCCCACTTTAGCCGGTGATTCAAGCTACCAGATTTAAAGATGGGAGATACTGAAGACGAAGCTTAGACACCCACACACTAGGCAAGGACACTGCCAGTGAGCTACATGCTTGGCCCCTCATGCTTTACATCAGGAGATCAGATGTGCTAGAAGTGTGAACTTCCTATCCTTTGCAGAGTCTAACCACCTTCACCGACCACCAGGTACAAGCACCGCTCTCTGTGGTCAGAGCCTGGATGTGGGTCAGAGTCTCTTGGGAGCTCTCGATGATCTCCTGACTCTGAGACCCCAATAGGGAAGTGGTCCAGAAACAGATACTTCTATATGAGCATCATTGGTGATTCTGATCTAACCTTCCCGGCTCCCTGCTGGGCTCTGCGGAACACTGCAGACATCAGTCCTAGCCCTGAGGTCAGCCACCTTTACTTCTACCCAGGAATAAAAGTCTGAGCTGAACAACCACCTGTAACATAATCTCCTCACTGAGTTAGCTGTACCTCCTGCATAAAACGTGCAGTTTTCTCCTTCCGAGAAAGATGTTTGGCATAGGACTTGGTTTTGTAAAGGAAAATCAGTGAAAGAAGTTCCAAGATGTCTGTTGTTCTGTGTCATCATTTCAGAATAATTATCTGGAAATTCCAACCACCAAACTTCTTATTCATAGGATATATATACATATATATAGTGTTTGTGTGTGTGTGTGTGTGTGTGTGTGTGTGTGTGTGTGATTTATGATAAACCTAGCTTAACACCACACCAACATTTCCTTTGGTTCTATCTTGACCTATTTTGGAACTAAATAGCGTTGAACTACTGTAGTTGTCCAGTACTGTGCTTGCACTGAAAAAAATCCTTGAATCCAGGTCCTCTCAAATTTTCTACTTCCCCTCATCTTTTCAGCACTAAAGGATTTATTGAGTGTTATGTGGGCATGGACTATTGACAGCCATCCTAGGATGCTTCTGTACAAACTTTCCTCCCTTTCATGGAGCATGTTTAAAAACAGATGTTTGAAAACATGCCTTGCCGAACAAAGTTAGCTCTTCTTAGGACACACCCAGTTAGATCCTTTATAAAAACTTTTTTTTTTAAATGTCAAGAAACACACTTCTAACCATGGTGTCCTCTTTCTCAATATAGATAGCAAAGCAGCAGCCAGAAAACAATGCATCATACCAAAGTATCGACCTCTAGGACGGCTGGCATACCCTTCCTTCATCCCAAGGGGCCAGAATAAATGCAACCAATTGCCTTTTAGGAGCAAGTGAATAAAAATAAACTTGGTCTCTTTGCTCCAACCCCTAAACCAAGTGTTTACCAAGATCCTATCTGGCTCCTTAGTTACGGTTACCTACACTAGAGAGTTTGTCATCTAAACAGCTTAGCCCCCACACCCTTGCCTCCTCCCACACTCTTCCTCCTGGCTTAGGCCAAAAGAACTCTGTGCACAGAAGCAATGCCTTGGGTGGGTGGCCATTTTCGGTCCTTCAGTGTCTACTTACATAGCGTGTTCATAGGATAAAGCCTACATATTTCTCTTCATGTGAATCTCCTGCTCTTGTATGCTGGAGTCTTGGCTATCCATTTGCTTACAGGTAAAAATTTTACATTAATGAAATCCAGAATGCCTTAGCATAAAACACTTAGGAACCTGAGGCATCCTCCGTTTTCAACTCTTGAGCCTATATCCAGGACACTGTTTCTCAGGTGACAGCAAAGTCTCCAGGGACAGTAACCCCCTGGTGGACCCTTCCTTCCCAAGTACACTTTGGCAAAGCCACATAAGTTCATTTTATGGCATATGAACAACACAAGCATCTCTGTTTTATTCCAGAAGCAAGTGCGGATGAGTCCAGTGAAGAACCAAAATGAAGTAACTGTTTTTGAAAAGCAAACTTTAAATAGAACCAGAAGCGTGGCAACTTTTTATTTTTAATCCCAAAAGTAAAACTGGGGGGGGGGGGTAAAAAAGATGCAAAAAATAGGAAAAAATATATAGCATAATATAATAATCATACTATGGTAATTCTTTTAAAAGATTAAGTAACATTTATATTCTCCCTATAAGAACCATTACAAAGTGATGAATAAAAGTCAGTAAAGACTGGGTGGAACACACCTTAATTCCAGTACTGGGAGGCAGGAGCAGGAAGATCAAGGCCAGCCTGGGTTGCTCGGAGAGAGCCTATCTCAAGAAAAAAGATGGAGCTAAAGTTATGCAGGCTCATACCGTTGGTCAGAGGCAATCCTGGGTTCTGAACCCAGGTCTCTCCAACTGTAAAGACCTAGATGCAATTAATGAACTACAAAATTCTAAGGAATTCTACTCTATACCATGAGCTATTTGAAAACAAAGTATATAGTTATAGTTAAAGTTATAATTATAGTTATTAAATACATAACAATATATTATTAAAAATATATAATTGTATAACTATAAATTTATACTCATTACATATTATATAGTTCTATATTTATTATATATATATAATTCTCTATATTTTTTAGAGACAAGAGTCATTGTAAAGGATTTTTTTTTCAAAGTCTAGAATTTGGTGCTGCATAGGGCTCTGCTTCCTGATAAACAGCCAGATAAAATTTGAACCTAAAAAGCTGCCATTTTCCTAAGTCGGAGCTTCTCAGCCTTCCTAATGCTGCAGTTAGAACACAGTTCGCCATGTTGTGGTGACCTCCAACCATCAAATTATTTTCCTTACTACTTTTTCCTTACTTACTCCATAAATAACTTTGCTACTGTTATAATCATAATTTAAAGAACTGATACACCGCCTATCTGATATGTGACCCTGTGAAAGGGTCCTTCCACCCTCCCAGAAGTCGAGACCCACAGGTTGAAAACCACTGTCCTAAGCATCTTACTACAAAAGATACAGAAGTGGAGAGAGTTCCAGACAGGCCAAAAGAAACAAACGGGGGGGGGGGGGGGGCGGGGAAGAAAGGCAGGAGTGAGCCTGCGTATGTGTGAGAGAGGGTAAACACATTCGAATAACTAGGAAACTTCCCAGAGAGGAGATCGAAAGTTTCTATAGATACCCAGGAAGGGGAGAGGAATGCAGAGTAGCAATCTTAGGACAAGTTATTGCCCCACAACAAAGAGGAATAATTAGAGATAATTACATGCAAGAAAAGGAATTTCAGATTGATGAATGTGGGAAAAAATTGCTTCCAGTGAAAGGCATTATTTGGAGTGGAGAATGTCTCCTGCAGAGTTGTAAAATTTTTTTATCACAAATAATAAATAACAGAACTGAACTAAGTGAAGCATTAAGTGTAAGAAATAGCTGTGCCCAAGTGACTCAGCATAATGGATTGTGCTTTGACCATGTCAGTTTGCTACGGGCTTGTTGTAGGTCTTTTTTGCTTTATCTTTCTGTTTCTAGTGTCTCTATGTTTCATTCAACAGCGCTAAGAAACTACCAAAGCCTATAAAAGAAGTAGTGTGCTCCTTTGAGGGCTTCACCAAAACAGAAAATCATTACATACTTACAGAAAGGTTCATTCATTCATTCACTCATTCAACAAAGGCTGAGTTGCCAAAGGATATTGGCTTTAGACAGACCTAGGCTTTAATGGATGTCCTTCTTACCTTCTAAGCTTCCCACTGTGCTATAGAGATGACTGTGAGGCAGTGAAAGACTACTGAAGACCAAAGACTACCAGTCATTAAGAAATACTAGATAACACAATTGTCTTAGTCAGAGTTTCTATTCCTGCACACACATCATGACCAAGTAGCAAGCTGGGGAGGAAAGGGTTTATTCGGCTTACACTTCCACGTTGCTGTTCATCACCAAAGGAAGTCAAGACTGAAGCTCACTTAGGGCAGGATCCTGGAGGGAGGAGCTGATGCAGAGACCATGGAGGGATGTTACTTACTGGCTTGCTCACCTTGCTTTCTTATAGAATCCAGGTCTACCAGCCCAGGGATGGCTCCACCCACAATGGGCTGGGCCCTCCCCCTTGATCACTACTTGAAAAAATGCCTTACAGCTGGATCTCATGGAGGTATTTTTTCAATTGAGGCTCCTTTCTCTGTGATAACTTCAGCTTCTGTCAAGTTGACAAAACCAGCCGGTATTTCAAAAATCCAACCTAGAGCCCTAGAACTCTTTCCAGGAAACCAAAGTTCGCTTCCTACTACCAACATTGCTGCTCACAGCCATGGAACTCCTGCTCCAGGAGATATGATAGCCTCTTCTGGGCCCTGTGGGCAACTGCACATGTAGCACACGTACACACGTACACACACACAAACACACACCACAAATGAAAACAAATTTTAAAAAAGAAAGGAAGAAAAAAAAATCTTACATACTGAATACATGCTACATGCCATCTTCTTCTGCTCATTCTGTAGAAAACAAAATGGAGCCTCTGCCCCGATAGGAAATTTCATGCGAAGGTGTTAGGAAAGAAACATGCCATTGCCATGCCAGATTCTAGGCCAGACTCACCATATCTATCCTGAGAAAAGATCTAAGGCGTGTGCTGTCAGTAGGAAACAGGGCTTCTCTCTCAAGAAAGAGGGTTTGTTCAAGATGGCCCCGCTCCTCAGGGTGACTGGCTAGTTGCTGAGTAGACTGGAAATGCAGGGAGGACGGCAGGTGGTATTTCTTCTCAAAGCATGAGACAGACAATAAATATAACTGTGATGTATGCCAGATTCTTCAGAGTCAAGCAACATACATAAAATCCCATCTGCAAGTTTCCTAGTAAATTGAATCCACCTATATATTCAGAAGTACTTTCTCTGGTTTAAGAAGTCACAAACCCAGATTATAGGGTTGTTTTCTTTATTTTTTTTTAAACCATGTAAGATCTCTTAGATAGCTCCAGGAATAAATAGAAACTGGCATGGTTACAGTTGGTAAACAGGAAAAAAAATCACACACACACACACACACACACACAAATAGAGCCACTGTCCCAGATTAAAAATAAAAGCCATGACGTCAGTATTTACATTGTGCATTTAAAGTTTTACCAGAGGCGGATAGGAAATATACTAAATTACCTTCCATACTCTCTAAGACATTGAATAAAAGTGTATCTTTCATGTGATGGCTTTTCCTATGCCACATGGGACAGCTAACTCACGAGAGAATACATTCCAGTCAATTAAAGGCAAATGTTCATTTGGATTCTCACTGAGCTTATTCCCACACGATTTGGTTTGAAAAACAGTATTTCTGCCATGCACGGTGAATATTGTAGAGTTGTCAGCCGAATAAAATGTATTTATCACTTCAAGGGGCATTAGGTAAAACATTCCTAAGGCGCTATCTTGCCTTTCACAGGGTGAGAGATCCTTACTTTGAGTTTCATAGCTATCCATCTGCCCAAAAAACTGGTTGTTTTCGTAGCTGTTCGCCTACTATCAAAGGACATACCCTAAAATGGAAGCAGTAAACAGCAGCCCTCAGAAAAATAGAAGGCTTCTTTCATCTACTTCACACTTAATACATTAGTAACAGCTTATATGAACGACCTCCTCTCTGTTTGGAACTGTGTCCCCAAATCATCCCCTTAGCCTCAGCGGACAGCTGCCAGCTCCTGAAATGTCTTTGCTATCAAAAAAAAAAAAAAAAAAAAAAAAAAAAAAAATCCCCCGTCAAAAGTTGGGTAGGGCCTTGGCCTTTCCAGGAGAAAACAATACAGGGAGCCTGGGAGGCGCTGCACTGAGGAGGGCGTGGTCACAGGACCTCGGTGAAAGGTCCCCAAGCAGCCACTTCTTTCCCAGCTGAGGGCCTTGAACTTTTGAGTGCTGTTTTTAGAAACACTAAATCAGGAACAAATACGTTTAGGGTATTTTGCTCTCGGTGTATCTTTTGCCTGCAGAACAGCAAAAAGGGAGGGAACTACCAGGTAACGCTAAAGAGCCCGGTCTGGGTGCACTTCTGTGGCGATTTTGGTGTCGTGGGTCAATCACAGCATCGACACCCAGATAGGGGCTGTAGTTCCTCTGAAGGTGGGAAACCTAGGTTGTCTCGGACAACCCCCATCACCACCACTAACACCTTAACTATCCATCTAAAAGAAAAAAAAAGGTAACCATAGGGTTCTTGGCTCTTGTTACTGGCATTTGTGTTCTTAAGTTCACATAGCTGAGCAACTTTGACTCCTGCCCCGCATTTCATTACAAGCTCACTCTCTATAAGCAGCAGGACCATAAATCACACCCTACTTTCCCCTCCTACTCTGATTTACTACATGGGTGATAGGTTGATGTTTTCATCCAAGGAAAGGACCGTGTAACCAAAGAAGAAAGGTATGCTACTATTTTGCCACCACATTCCTCCCAAGGGCAAGGTAGAGACACTAACTAGAAAGCCAGTTGGATCGTTTATACCCTTAAAACATATATCAATATATATGTGCCATGAGGTGGTTACTAGTTTTCCCTCTGTATTCTCATACTCTATGGACTAACTTGATCATAACGCTCACTGCCTTTGGCCATGTCTTTCCTTCACTTGAGAGACGTAATGCTTAGTGATTTCTCTCACATCTCTGGTTCCTAGCAGTTCATCTTGATGAGAAAGTTCAGGAACTCCTTGTTGAAAGTGTGAGTCAATAGATGGGTGAGTGGTTGGATGTGTGGATGGATATAGGTGGGTGAGTAGAGAGATGGATGGATGAATGGATGGATGGGTGGGTGGGTGGGTGGGTGGATGGATGGGTGGATGGGTGGGTGGGTGGATGGGTGGGTGAGTGGGTGGATGGGTGGGTGGGTGGATGGGTGGGTGTGTGGGTGGATGGATGGATGGATGGTTGGTTGGATGGATGGATGGATGGATGGATGGATGGTTGGATGGATGG
This sequence comes from Micromys minutus, assembly GCF_963924665.1. NCBI lineage: Eukaryota > Metazoa > Chordata > Mammalia > Rodentia > Muridae > Micromys > Micromys minutus. Next base: position 37,795,396 of record NC_137957.1, on the reverse strand, counting down.
ATGGATGGATGGATGGATGGATGGATGGATGGATGGGTAGGTAGATGGATGTGTGGGTGGGTGGGTGGGTGGGTGGGTGGGTGGGTGGATGGATGGATGATGGGTGGGTGGGTGGGTGGGTGGATGGTGAATAGGTGGGTGGATGGATGGATGGATGGATGGATGGATGGATGGGTGGGTGGGTGGATAATGGTAGATAATGAGCAAGCAGGTAGGTGGACAGGTGGATGGATGGATATGTGGATGGATATAGGTGGGTGAGTAGAGAGATGGATGGATGGGTGGGTGGATGGATGGATGGATGCATGGGTTGATGGATGGGTGGGTGGGTTGAGAGATGGATGGATGGATGGATGGGTGGATGGATGGATGGGTGGATAGATGGGTGGATGGATGGATGGGTGGATGGATGGATGGATGGATGGATGGATGGGTGGGTGGGTGGGTGGATGGATGGATGAATGGATGGATGAGGATTGATGGGTAGCAAACAAGGAGGTGGATAGGTGGATGGATATCAAGCATCTCAAAATATACATTAGCCAGAAGATAAAAATCAATTATTTATTGATTATTTGGCACCACAAATTTCTGAATTTCTAAAAGCATACATTATTTTGCTCACTTGTATTGTTCATCTCACTTGATTAATGAGAATATTGAGACTCAAGGAAATGGATTTTATAAAGGCTTATAAGGACTAAGCCTCATAGCCAGGACCTGAATCCATCCAATGTGACTCCTGAGTTTGTTCCTTGTCACATTTATTATATTTCCTCCGTCTCATTTTCTATTTTTCTAAGAGATCTTACGGGCAGATTTCCAAATCACTGCATTTATTATCAGCTCCTGTGGCTGGAATAAATGTTTAACTTTGAATACACAATGCTCTTTGAAAATGTGTTCATCCACTATTTCATGAACAGTTGTACTTCCTCCCAGAAAATCCTTCGGAGACGCTGCGTATCCTATCCCTTTCCTGGAAACGTTTCAAAGAGGTGCTGCCCGCTAGAGATGTATTCCTACAGACACATACTGTAGGCAGAATTTGTATCTCACTTAACAATGATCGAAATGTATTGCTTGAATGGGGGTTGTGGATTTCGCTCAGTGGTGGAGTATTTGCCCAGCAACACAAGGCCCTGGGTTCAATCCTCAGCTCTGGGGGAAAAAAATCGTCCTTCAAAAGAAACTGTCAGGGCATCTTCTGCTTAAAACTTTTGTGCTATTACTTTATACTTTTTTTTTTCAGTAGAGCATACCCCCAATCAATAAGTCACTACTAAAAATAAATCACGTGTATTATGAGAGTATGGTTACGGCTCAGTGAAATGGCTCCGCTGGCGAAAGTCGCCCCTGCCAAGCCCAATAACCTAAATTAAATGCCTGGAACCCACTTAAAGGTAGGAGGAAAAAAATTACCAACTCCAGGAAGTTGTACACACCCACACAACACACAGTGATGATAATAACTAGAAGATATTATGTAATCTTCACGATTGAGGCTCATGTCTCATGCCAAGCAGAGGTCAAGGACTTGAATAATTCTGTCTGTCAAAACTTCAACAGTCTCAGAAAGATAAATATAGCACTTCCCTCTCTCATTTGAGGTTTCTAAATTTTATTTGGACACAAAATAAAAGTATCTGTGCATATGACATGAAACTTCCCAGAGGAATAAAGAATTAATGGGGGGTAAGAAAGCAGGAGTACATAGAGAGGGTTCTGGAGGGACAGTGTGCTCCAAGTGCATTGTGCATTATATACTTGTGTGGTCATATATTATGCAGCCTGGTAGAATCACTATGAATGTATAATGATAGAAATGTAATAAAATAAAATAAAATAAATGCAGGAAAAGTAAATGCTTGAGTTGAACAGAAAAAGAACAATCAGCCAGGCAGTGATGTCACACAGCGTTAATCCCAGCACTCCAGAGGCAGAAGGGTCTCTTTGGATTCAAGGCCAGCCTGGTCTAGAGTGAGTTCCAAGACAGCCAGGGCTACACAGAGAAATCCTGTCCTGAAAAAAATCAAAAGAAGAATCAGTACAAAATATATGCTAGGAACTCAGAACAAAAACATAACTCACAAACAGGCTCTCCCCAACCCCAACAATTTAAAAAAATAAAAATGTGCCCTTGAGAAAAAGAAATTCAAATTCTGTGTCAGTTACGGACAGCCGTCAAATTTCAAGAGGAGGTGTGCATGGCACCCCCACTTTGCAGTCGGAGAAGGCGTGAGTGAAGGATGCTGGGGCCTCCTGCCTGCAGCTAGTTCTTCATGGTTTCTCACCGGCTTTTCTGTCCCGTTATTATGGGAAAAATCACATTGACGGGAATCCATTAGCACGTGTTCTTCTCTGGCCATTCCTGACGTGTGCATCAGTTTTAAAACATAAGGTCCTACTGAGAGGTCAACTCCTAGACAGACTTTTATTTTATTATTATCTTTTCTTTTTTCTGTGACTGGAAAAGCTGTGAGTGGGGTCCCACGGGTGGGAGGCCTACAGCATCTGCCTCCGGTCCCCGTCTGCTGTGGCTACTGTTAAGAACTGATTTAAGTGAGAGACAGCATCTGTCAGTTTAATCATCTAGTTTGATTCTTTTATAGATGGCTTTATTTAGTGTCATGTCTGTGCTGTTTCATACATGTTATCTCCACGGGCTCATGTATACACTCTACATTGGTTAGTTAAAAACAAGTAATAAAACCAGGTGACCAGCAAGATAGTTCACCAGGAAAAGCCACTTGCTGGGCTAGCCCTGAAACCTCCATTTGATCCACATAAGGATGGAAGGAAAGAGCTGGCCGTACAAAGCTGTCCTCTGACCTCTACACATGTGCCGTGTCAGGCACACACCTATGCATCATAACAACGCATATACCATATGTGCATACTTATAATACCTACATTTACATATATTATATGTATACAACCCAGTAATAAAAAGAAATTAACTTTAAGAACAAGTGGTAGTCAGTAGTGATTTGATGTCTTAAGAGAGAATCCTGGAAGATCCTCACAATCAATCAAACTTGGAAAAATTTGGATGCTTAATAAAGACATAGCAATACATAACTGCATTCAACTTAAATGACACTGTTATCACAAGAAACTCAGTCTTTTAAAGATCTTTTCTGTATTACATAAGTCCCTTTATATTGAAATAGTTATTATTTTCCATTTTTCATTAATTGATTATTTATTCACTTTACATCCCCTATAACAGTCCCATTCCCTCCTCTCTTCTCAGTCCCACCCTCACAAATCTCTTCCCCCTGCCACTCCCTCCTCTTCTAATCAGAGAAGAGGAAGCCCCTCTTGGGTGCCATCTACCCTGGGGCATCTAGTTTCACTGAGGCCCAACCATACTGTCCAGTTAGGGGAACAGAATCCAATTGTGGGCAACAGAATCAGAGATAGCCATCCCCACGCCCTCCCCCGCTCCAATTGCTAGGGGACCCACATGAAGACCAACTAGCACATCTGCTACAGATGTATATGGGAACTGTATCTTCAGTCCCTGTGAGCACTCAATCCTAACTCTTACCCTTCCACAAGACTTCCCCAGCTCCATCTGATGTGTGGCTGTGGGTCTCTGCATCTGTTTCCATCCACTGCTGAATGGAGACTCTCAGAAGACAGAAATTCTGGGCTCCTGTCTGCCAGCATAGCAGAGTATCATTAACAGTGGTCAGGGGTTGGCTCTCTCCCATGGTATGGGTCTCAAGTTGGGCCAGTCATTGGTTGGCTGTTCCTTCAGTCTCTGCTCCATCTTTATCTCTGTGCATCTTGTAGGCAGGACGAATTTGGGGTCGGTTTTGTGGATGGGTTGATGTCCCCCTCCCTCTACTGGAAGTCCTGCCTGGCTACTTCAGGAGGTGGTCACTTCAGGCTCCATATCCTCTCTGTTAGGAGTCTCAGGTAGCAACACCCCCACTATTGTGCATATGGTGTGGTGTGTGTGTGTGTGCACACGTGAGAGCACCATGGTACATATGAGGGAAGTCAGAGGACAAATGTTCAAGAGTTGGTTTTCTCCCTCTGCCATGAGGTTTACATGTTGATATTTTCCCCCTGGGGCCATCTCACCAGCTCATAAACTGTGAGTCTTTTCAAAGGGCAAAGATTATCTAGTTCAACTTAGATCCCTAAGCAGTCTGCTTAGTACTTGCATAGTAGCTGTTCATTAAATGTTTGTTGACTGAACGGACACACAGTTGTCTCTTTTGCCATTTGCAAAGCATGTTTTGTCATTGCATTTTAATTTGATTTAGTGAGTTTTCTATCTGAAATTTATAATTAAATAAACATTATAGGTAATAGATGTGATTCTCCAAAGTGGGGGGATGGAAAACGCCATTGTTTCTAATGTAAAATAAAATGCTACCAATGCAGTAAGAAGTGCTCTCTTAAAGCAACCAAAGGTTTTAAAAAAAAAAAAAAAAAAAAAAAAGATCAATTACCTCCGTTGTGCGACCTATAGATGCTCATCCGTCCCTTGTCTCTTCTGTCCTAGCATGTTCCTGCCACCCAGTTGGATCGGCGATCCTTCCTTTCAGCTCAGCAACCTTCTGCGACCCCAGCAATGGTGACTGCCCTTGCAAACCTGGGGTGGCAGGGCCACAATGTGACAGATGCATGGTGGGATACTGGGGCTTCGGGGACTACGGCTGCAGACCATGTGATTGTGCAGGGAGCTGCGACCCACTCACGGGAGACTGTATCAGCAGGTGGGTGTGCGTGCCTCTTGCTCTTCCAGTAGCTCAAGCTTTGGGGGATTGGGAGGTGACTGTATGCCATTAAGTAGTGTGCACACAGCTGCTCATAACTTAAAGCAAAAAAAAATTTTTTTTCAGTTTGAAGAATCAAAAATTTGGTCTTGTGATTTGGGCGGGGGATGGTGATCACCTAATTCATTTTGCAAAACAACTTATTTTGCACAGTAACCTCATAACACAGCACTGTTAGCAGCCAGTGAAAGCAAGAAATAGACAAATAGGAAGGTTTGCGTCTATGTGACAAGATTCATTTCTACTTGGTTTCCAAGACCTCTCTGACTAAGTTTGCTGCTGTGCTCTGTCCTGTTAGTAACGCTGACATAGACTGGTACCACGAAGTCCCCGCCTTTCACTCTCTGCACAATAAGAGTGAGCCGAGCTGGGAGTGGGAAGATGAACAGGGATTCTCCGCACTTCGACACTCAGGTGAGACACACGGGCGAGACACACGGACCGCCACCGTTTTTTCCGGGTCTCGGCTTGAGCGGTAGTGATTGTGTCAAATCAGGGGGCAGCATTTTGAATCTTCTGAAGGGCATCCTTTAGTTCTGAGTTTTAACAAATAAATGTCCAGGCACCAGAGATGCGAAAGTAAAAGAACAGTTGAGAATTATTTTAATGGGCTATTGTTTTTATGATCTGACATTTTTATATATAAATATATAATAAATATATGTATTTAATATATAATTTTCTATATTTAAAGTTTACACATGTGATATATTAAAATGTTGTATGATGTATAAATCTTTGTATATTATACATAAATTTAGTTATATATATCATATAAACATTTGTATGCTGTAATTTTATATTAAGATACATAGCAGGGAAAATATGTAGAACATCACAGTAGAAAATTCAAAGCTCCCAGTGTTGCCCATTTACCTAGTTTTGCAAATTGCAAATTAAAACCCAAGGCCGTGGTTTTAGTTTTCAATCTTCCTTTCATTATCACAGAGAACAGAACCCACTCTGGGTCTTTAAAAAGTGCCTCATGGTGGTTCATTCTCAGTTCCTGTTACCCCGTAGGTCTGAACTCCTGACCACAGCTACATGAGTCTGAAATCAGAACCAAAGGATCTATGATCTCTGCCCCACTTCCCGACTGCACACTCCACCATCTCTTACCCACAGAGGTTGTTTTCTGACACAGCCTGTATCTGGTTTATTTTATCCTTTTCCTAACATGGCTGTGTTTAAACTAAGGTGGGGCTGAGGAGATGACTCACTCAATAAATGCTGCACAGCAAGCGTATGTCTCCATTGTACGACAAACTTTTCCTGGGGGGACATAACATACAGTTCTATTCACCCGATAGGAAACCCAGACAAGCCAAAGTATGGATACCACCAAAGTCCAACTTGGTGAACCAATGAATTTTATTGGGATTACTTACTGGAGTATGGGTGAGGAGTCACTTAGAGAAGCAGAAATGACTCAAAGACATCTGTATCATCAAAGCCCACCCCAACATGGGTGACAGCTCACAAAATCTGGAACAACTAGGGTACACTGCATAGCCAGGAGGTAGCTCAACAGGTTGAAGAGTGTCCTGTCAGGGTTCTTCAGTAAGTATACCCTTCTTCTGGGCAGCTCAGTGGGTTCCTGCTTCTTTCAGGCAGCTGGTCAGATCTCTGCAGCTTTTCTACTCTGAGAGTCTTCGTAGCACCTCTGCTCACCTGAAAGTCTTCCTTACATCTGCTTCCTCAACAGAGGACCACTCTCAAAGAGTGGCCAAGTGAATCTGGTCAGTTTCAGGAACTTCCTGAAGCTGTTTTGAGTTGTTTATCTTCTTCCTGAGGGAACTTCCCTGCAGGATAGATTGTTTCAATCTACGAGGAAACTGTTACACAGTAATTTCTCAGAACAAGCATGAAAACAAAATAAACAAAACAAAAAAAACTATTAAGGCACATAACTTTAATCCTAGCTCTTGGGGGAAGGGAAAGAAGGTCAGAGAAGAGGACACCTGGCAAACTCCACGTTTAGTGAGAGGAACTCTGTGTCAAGCAATAAAGTACAACTAAGAAGACACTTGACATTCACTCTAGCCTCTACCACACACATGCATCCCACACACATACACATAGATACCCTAAAATGCACACATGTATACTGATAAATAATCAAGTAAGTAAAGATACAAATGTATTTGAGTGTGAATTAACAAAACTGTGTTACTTGACTATAATATTTTCCAAACATTTTATTATTTTCAGTCATACAGAGAAATTTAGAATTGTCATTTAATTTAATCTACATTTTAAATAATGAAGGAAACATTCTTTTAACATTTTCTTAGAGAACCTATAGCCCAAGACCAAGAATTATGGTATGTGATTTTCGTTTTGCAAAAGACTTTTTTTTTCTATAATAACGTTCATTTAATTGTTTTTTAAAGATTCAAGGCAGACATGATAACACAAGCTTTTAACCCCATCATTTGGGTGACAGAGGCAGGAGGATGTCTGTGAGGTCAGAGCCAGGTTAGTCTATGTAGCAAGTTCCAGGACATTCAGGGCTACATGGAGAAACACTGTCTCAACAACAACAAAGTCCAGGAACCAAAATGTGAGAGTCACTGTTATTTGCTATTCTGTTTTTCTCACTAAACATAATATCATAATAATTTCCCCAATGGTCTCATTTTGACTTATAATAGAAAGAAGGTGGGAACTATAGATATAACTGTCTTATTTATTTGTGTTTGAGACAAAGTCTAATTGTATAGGCCAAGTAGGTGGAGAATCAGCTCTGAACCCCTGTCTCTGCCTCCCAAGTGCTGGAATTACAGAAACACACCGTGCTTGGCTCTCGTATTTATCTTTTTAGGCATTTGAGAAAGAAGACAAATATTTATCATTATTTTTGGCCTTCATGGTATTTAGTCTGTATTTTATCACTTTAGCCACTCTGAAAGCTGTCTTCTACTTTGCTACAAGAATGACTTCTAATCTGTAACTGCTTGCTGGACCAAATCTGTAATAATCAGGTCATTTGGACTCCAGGACATCCACTAAACCCATTGTGCATGTTATCAAGGAGCTGGCAGCTTGCCCAGTGAGCACATAAAGTGTCCCACAGCTGTCAGGCCTAGAATGTCCCCAGGGAGCCTCTGGGAACCATCTGGATGAGTTCCTGAGGGAGGAAGACAGCCCTGCTTTAACATTCCCCTTGGGTGTAGCTCAGCTCCTGAGTCTCTTTCTTCAACAAAAACTAGTTTCTAAAGCACTTTAAAAGCCCACTCGTCCTCCAGTCAAGCTGCCTACCTGTCTATCAATCTCTGTAAGCACCATTAAATGCCTTTTCAGCTAGAAAGCCATGAAGCAGCATGCTAAAACTTGGTTTCTAAAATCAAGTACTGACAAAAATATATTCATATAGTTTTATGCCAAAACGCTTTTAAAAATCTGTACATGTATCTCTCTTTTTTTAAAATTAAGTTGTAAGAAAAAATATATATCGACTTAGAAAAAAAATTGGTGTCTGTCACAAAGTCCCTCTTCCTCTCTCTCTCTCTCTCTCTCTCTCTCTCTCTCTCTCTCTCTCTCTCTCCTCCCTCCCTCCCTTTCTCAGTCTCTCACCTTCTTCAGTGCAAGAGACAAAACCCTGAGCCATGTACATGCTAGGTAAAGAGTTCTGCAGCTGAGCTCACTCCTGCCCTCTAATCTGCCATTTCTACCATTTGTGAGGTTAGAAAATACCAGATGTGAACTCTGACTTTCCGGATGACAAACCTGGCTTTAACTAGTACCAGAAAACTGTGAGCAATGTTCATCTTTTAAAATGTTCCAGCCACCTACTGTAACCAAACAGGTCTTTTTCATTTCCAGATTTCCTAAGTCCTGACAAACCCAAAAATATCGTGCTCGGAGCTGGGCTCTCAGGATCCGTCCAGGCTGGGCGTGAACTCCTGGGAAACAGTCCCTTGGGCTCAGCTTTCTGAGTAGCTGAGACAACAACATAAATTCCCCCACAGAACCCAGCTTGACCAATGCATGTTAATGCTTGAACTCTTAAGCATGTGAAGAAAGGGTATTGTCAGACAGCCAAAGACAGACCTTCAAATGACAGACTTGTGTGTGCCCCCAGAAGGACTAACAAGAGAGCTTTGTAGTGAGCAATGGTGTACCCATTCACTCGTAGCTCCATTAGGTTTTACGGCAGCATAGCAGCTAGCACACGCCTTGCTTTAATGCAGCTTTCCTAGGCCGTGGGCCAGCCACTTCAGATGAGTCCCTCTGCTGTGTTTAGATGACAGGCGAATCACAGCAGCATGCTGGAGGCACCTTTAACTTCTCTTTCCCACTGTTGAAATCCACTTGGGATCTGACACTTGCAAATTTGTGTGCTTTTTGCTGGGGCATGGGCTGCTGTAGCTGATGTGCCAGCGCGTTCTAAGCCACTTGGGTTGGCACATCGTTTTGTTGATCATCCCTGATTCACTCCATCCTCCTTATTGTAGACCACCAATCATTTTTCCTCTTCCCTGAGACTTCTGGGTTAATGCGAGTCACTTTTGCTAAGGAACCTACCCTTCCTCACTCATTCTAGAAACCAATCCAATATCTCTCTGTCTCTGGAACCTAAGTGTTGCCCTAGTCTTCATTAGGGTTTTATTTCTGTGAAGAGACACCATGACCAAAGCAACTCTTAGAAACAGAAACATTTAATTGGGGCTGGCTTATAGTTTCAGAGGTTCAGTCTATTATCATCATGGTGGGCAGCCTGGCAGCATGCATGCAGACCTGATGCCAGAGTTGTTGAGAGTTCCACATCTTGATATGAAGGCAGCCAGGAGACTGTCTTTCACACCCGGCGGAGCCTGAACATAGGAGGAGGCCTCAAAGCCCGAATACACAGTGATTCACTTTCTCCAACAAGGCCACACCTCCTCACAGTGCCATACTCTATGGTCAAGCATTCAAGCACATGAAACTATGGAGGCCAAACCACCACACATCAGTGGTGACTAAGTCTACGTATGATAAAGTGCATGACTCGAGAGGCAAAGCTGGAAGAGAGATTACCCACAACAACTCAGGCACCTAGGTCTGTTTCTCAACACCTCTGCTGCCCCACTGATTGTTGCTCTTACTGAGGTCTGATTTCAGCGGCTTCTTCCTTCCGAGAGCTATCACTCTATGTCCCTTAGAGCAACAAACTAGACAGACAGGTTGCCTTTAAAACTCTAAGTTTGGAATGTCCCCCTAATGTTCCTGTTTCTGTTAGTGATATCGCAGTCCTCGGTCATTAACTGAGAACTTGATTTTTATGGCGTTCATTTTTGTTCGGAGGTGTTTGAAAAGTCATCTCTGGGGCCTGGAAGTCTCTCTCAATTGCCAGTTCTAGTAGATGAGTTCCACGGCTGGAAGGAACTACCCTATCTCTTTGTAAAAGATTATTTCTAGATCTCTCTTCATCCGTGAAGAATTTTTTTGTCTTCCCAAACGTGGGACCCTCCCACCTGAGCATGTTGGACTTCTATCATAGACCACTTAGTCACTTTTTATACACACCTTTTGACTTGCCAAATTGCAAGACTTAGGCAAGAGTCATATCTTGCTCAGACTTTTGTGTTCTGAAGGATATCACCACGCCTAGCATGTCATATGGTATTCAGTTATCTCCAACAGACTACCAAGTATTGTAGTTGACTTTCCTTGACATTTTAATTAACTGAATATTTTGTATACTTAGTTGCTTTTCTATAGGTTTATACTCTCCGCTGTTCTTTTTTATTAACATTGAGTGTTAACAATAGACTGTATTTAGTATGACATCACTGTGTCGATGGAATTTGATGTTGATTTTATCTTCCATATTTTACTCCAGTTGGTATTTTATTAGACAATAATTGCATTTAGAGGGAGACTTTACTTCTATTAAATTATTTTCATGACTATGTAATACATCTACACGTTATATGAATCAGTGAAGGAATAAATTGTTGCATAGATTTGCACCTTGTAATAATACAATTTTCCATTTACTTTATGCAGGTAAATGTGAATGTAAGGAACAAGTGTTAGGAAACCCCAAGGCTTTCTGTGCGATGAAGTATTCATATGGTGAGTTTGAATCCTTGAAACTTGTGTATTTTCTATTCAGACTGGGTACAGTGGTTTCTAAGAAAACTAGATACCTGGCTGATGTAATTCCATAATGCATTAGATGCTTGGGCAATGGTCAGAAGGCTGTTTATGAGGCATTAATTAAAACTGGTGGTGGCATAGGCTTTTAATCCCAGCACTCAGGAGGCAGAGGCCCATGGATCCCTATGTGTTTGAGGCCAGCCTCGTCTACAGATAGAGTTTCAGGACAGCCAGAACTCTGTCTCAAAAACAAAACAAAAGATTGGTGATTTACCTAGGTCTGTTTCCCAGTACCTCTAAACATTCTTCTCCATTCAAATGCCAAAAAATATATAGCATATAGGAGGGGGAAAATAGTGTTTCTCTAGACAATGACTTTACCATCTTCAAATTCTAAATGGCTCTGTAATCATAGTGTATTTCACGGTGTAGCAGTAAATTAGTTAACTTGTTTGGCTCCTAGCAAGTTGTATACACACTGCACCTGCCTGAGAGCTCTCTAGATTCTCTAATGAAGGACACACACACACACACACACACACACACACACACACACAGTTCCCAGTTTACACATAGTAGCTCAAGGAGGGGAAGCATTTGTTCTCTGCCATACTGTCATACACAGACAACCAAAGAAGTATAATAGAGTCAGACTCTAAATAAAAACCAGGACAATAGTTCTATTTCCTACTTATTCTCCCTCTGTACATTTGATGTGTCATTAGACATTTTTGTTTTGAGATTTTTTTTTCTTTCTGAGACAGGGTTTCTCTGTGTAGCTCTGGCTGTCCTGGAACTCAGTCTGTAGACCAGGCTGGTCTTGAACTCACAGAGATCTGCCTGCCTCTGCCTCCCAAGTGCTGGGATTAAGGTGGATGCCACCATGCCTGGCTCAGCTGAATATACTTAAAATTGTATTTGCATTGAGTAGGCAATAGTTAATGTCTTTTCAGTGTCATGATATTGGAGCAGGCAATGTTGAAATTTCCATAGAAAGAGAAAATATAAATGAGATTTAATGACTGCAAAAGTAAATGACCCTCGTGATCTTACAAGCAGATTTTCATATCCTGATTTTCATCAATCTTCCCTTTCATCACACTTGGAAAAGACTATTCAAATAGTTCCAGTTTCCAAAGAAAACAAGAAATCTGTCTGCTTTTTTTTTTTTTTTTTTAATGTTTGGAATTATGTCATTACAGTGTTAAAAATCAAGATTTTATCAGCTCATGATAAAGGCTCCCATGCTGAGGTCAATGTGAAGATTAAGAAAGTCTTACTGTCTACCAAACTTAAGATCTTACGAGGCAAGAGAACACTCTATCCAGAGTCCTGGACTAACAGAGGCTGCACCTGTCCAATCCTCAATCCAGGTGAGCACTAGTTAGTCTTAACCCATCCTGTGACTTTGTCTCTGCACACTGGCTGTCTTACATTCCATGCTCCAAACCAAACCTCCATGAAAGCATCTCTCCTTTTACCTTATGAACACTGGGTAAAATCCAAAATGAACTTTTTGAACTAACATTAAAATATACAAAAAAATTAAAATCTCCTCCATGTGTTCCATAAAAGTATTTTAAAATTTAGCGATATAATACTTTCTATCCTGAAAGAAAAGCCTCAGATTGACTCCAGGTGCCTGCTGCGTGAACAGCGCTTTCATGGGCTTATCTACCACTTTGTGTGTTATTTGAAAGCTAGGTCCTATTACAGGAGAACCTGTTCCCGAAGGAAGCGCCCATCTGTGCAAATAACTCCGAAACTGATTATGCTCTTCATGAGAAGCATCTGTTTCTGCTGGATAGAGAACAACTCTCAAGGGTTCTCCGGGCTGCTTCCCGTGGGGAGCCAGGGAAAGAAAGGATTTAAGTACAATCTTAGTGAGACTTGGAATGGCGGGAGATATGATTTGAACCTTAAGAATATCGCAGAGATGGTGGTGATAGTGGTCATAGGTGAGTTCCTAAGACCCCTTAGGAGTCCAAACTTCCATGACCCCATGGAGATAGCCCTCTGGTAGTGATACTCTGAGAATGTAGGGCCAGCTGAGAGAGGGTTCTCCCATAATAACCTTCCATTGGGATGTTTAAGAACTCGGCTAATGATACCAAAAACTGTATCCTACATGTAAATGCCCACCTCATGGATGAGGTCCGCAGCTACTTCTCACCTCCCTTGCTAATTTGAAAGCAGGATTTAGCTTTCTTCTCATAGTGCCTTCCATGCCCATTCAGCATCCACACTCAAATAATACTAACGTAATGGTTAATAACAGGTTCTAGAAAAACAAATCCTCCTAAAAAAGCCTTCCCTCTTCCTGCCTTTTGTGATTTCCTGTGTATGCAGTTACCATCTGTGTTGTTGGACACAGCCGAGACAGGTGCATCGTTTATGTTCTGGTTCTAATTTACTATTAGGGAATCCCTTATGAGCCAGGAAACCACAGTTATGTTAATAAGAGCTCCTAATTAACAAATAAAAAGAAACAGATAACAGCAAAACTACAAATGAAATATCCCTTTAATCTGAATTTAAACAGTGATTTAAAAAAAAAAAAAGCTTTCTCAAGTTAACTAATATTTCTGTGCTTTCATCCCTCTGATGTTTACTTCACTTAATTCCATTTAAATTTCAATAAGATAGAAGGAAAACTTTCTTAATTGTAAAAATAAGTAGTTCCAAAGAATAAATAAGAATATTGGATTTTTTAATACAGGGAACAAAGAGTCATTCATTTAAATTCTGTTTTCCAATGAGCTGTACTTAAGGGCTCTTATGAGCAATTTTCTATTATCTTGGCAAAAGGGGAGAAAAGAGAGAGGGAGGGAGATGAATCCAGCTTTGCAGGATGACATTAAAAACAAAGAGTCAGCCCTGTGCGCTACCCTCCAGGAAGTGAGCTCTATTTCCTACTGAGGTCTGTGCCAGTGTCAGAGAACCGGCAGAGTTCATCACAATTGAAAACATGAGCACAATTATTCAAGGAATTCTTGAAAACATGTTTACTTGCTTTGAAGAAAAATCTGGAAGCTGCCAAAGCAAAACCAGGCACTGTTTTTGTTTGCTTTTGTTTTTCCACTTTTACAAGTCCAATGCCTAGAACCAAAGAAGTCTGATAAGGAAACTCTGAAACCTTAAGCCTCAACTTGTCTCCCCAGCTGCCTTTGAAAAGGAGCTTTGTAAGCACACGTCTTTAATCCCAGCACTCGGGAGGCAGAGGCAGGTGGATCTCTGAGTTCAAGGCCAGCCTGGTCTACAGAGTGAGTTCCAGGACAACCAGGGCTACACAGATCCAAAAGTGGGAGGCGGGGGGTGAGGAAGGAAGGAAGGAAGGAAAGAAGAGAAGAGAGAGAGAGTTCTACTGTCCACCCTGCAGCCTTGTCCTCTGTGACACCAAAGTATACTTCCTTTTCTTCCTAGATAAAAAACTGTGTGCCCTCAAACATATAAGAAAGCAGACATCAAACTGTAAAGACAGACAAATTAAATATAAGTGCAGCTGGAGAGATGGCTCAGTGGTTAAGATCAATGACTGCTCTTCCAGAGGTCCTGAGCTCAATTCCCAGCAGCCACATGGTGCCTCACAACCATCTGTAATGGGATCTGATGCCCTTTCTGGCTATCATAAACACAAAGCACTCATATATAAAATACATAAATAAATCCTTAATATGAATATATTATATATATACATACACACACATGCTACTAAGAGATGTAAATGAAGGCACTGTGTGTTATGGTTTAATGGTACTTTATTCTTTATTCAGTATCATTTATATCAGTTATCTATCAATACAGTAAATTCCTGTACTATTTGTTCTATTTGGGGCTTTAAAGTAACTTAAAATACTGGTCTTGATCTCCAATTCTTTTTTTTTTTTCTTTTTCCTTTTTTTTTGTATTTTTAAACACATATTTGTATTTTATGTGTATGCATGTTTTACCTGTGTGCATGTCTGTGTACCATGTCTATGCGGTGCATAGAGGCTGGAAGAGGGTGTCAGGTCTCCTGGGATTGGAGTTACAAATGGTTGTAAACTGTCGTGTTGGTGCTGGGAATTGAACCAGGGTCCCTCCATGAGAACAGCCACTGCTCTTAACCACTGAGTCATCATCTCACAAGTCCTGAAGTTCTGATAGATTTGTAAATGTTTATTATATTTGTAAAAAGAGAACTTTATTATTTAGGTATTAGACAAAGCAATACACACACACACACACACACACACACACATTAGGTTTTACTACAGATTGAACCTAGGTCATTGTGCACAGCCATACACGCGTCCTAACTCTGAACTATATCTACAGTCCTTTTACTTTAAGACGAGGTCTTGCTAAATTGCCCAGGTGACCCCAGACTTGAGATCCTCTTGCCTTAGTTTTCCAAGTAGCCATAATAACTGGGGTTACAGTCATGTGTCACTACATTTAAACTGATATTTACTTGAATTTTAACACCCAGTGTTTTCATTAAAACTTTTAAAGTATACAGCTTTTTTGTCTTAGAAAGTTACAGGCATAATTGTTTTCCTAATCCTATCATTTATAAAACTGTTTCTGGATGTCACAATTGACACCATGTGGGACACCAACATTTTCTTAATATGTGAAGAGACAGACAGGGCTATCTCTGTGCAGGTGTCAGCCAATTTTTTTTAAAGCCTGAATGTGTTTTAGTTATAAGGGCAGCAATGAGTTAGATCAAGCCTCATCCGTTTTTTTTCATTGTTTTTATTTTGTTCATAAACAAGCTACTAATATTCATTCCTCAAAGTGTAAAGAGGATGTGTGTCCTTTTATGAGATCCCTAGCTGTAACATTTTCAAATAGTTGCTTCACTTTTGCAAGGTCTTTTTGTTTGGTTTCGTTTTGTTGCTTGTCGTTTTTCCAGACAGGGTTTCTCTGTGTAGCTCTGGCTAGCCTGGAACTCTGGCTAAAGACTAGCTTGTGGAACTTACTCTATAGACCAGGCTGGCCTCGAACTCAGAGATCCAGCTGCCGCTGCCTCCCAAGTGCACCCGTTTGTAAAGCCTTCTTAACTGCTGCTACCAAAAACACACAGTGATCTCCAAGGAATATTAATGGATCAGGTGCCTACTGATTCCCCTCTCCTCTCTCACTCAGGGTGGAAAAATGCATCAGTCAAGAACCAGACAGCTCTGAGTTTGACTTAAGGTGCTTCTATTCAGCAGGAGAAACTGAACAAGCTTCCTAACTTCTGGGCCTCAGTTTCTCACTCATACAAAAGAAGAGACAGGATACTTCATAAGTCATTGTCAAGGTCACATGAGATAATATGTGTGCAGCATATGGTACATAATATATACTAAATGTCATCTCTTAGTGTCTATGAGTATATGTCTCCATCCTATCCATGCCTATATAAAACTATGAACCAGTAATGTATGGAGCTGCAAAAAGTCACAGCACCTCAGTTAATAGAGTTTAACGTGTGCCGGGGGGTGATGCTGCAAACTTTTAATCCTGATACTCTGGAGGCAGAGGCAGGTGGATCTCTGTATGTTCCAGGCCAACCTGGTCTACAGAGCAAGTTCCAGGACAGCCAGAACTACATAGAGAAACAGTGTCTCAAACAAAACAAAACAAAACAAAACAAAACAAAAAAGGTATAATTCATGTATCCTCTTTGTGCTTACAGGCTTGGAGTACCTGGTGGCCGGCCATGAGGACGTGAGAACAGGCAAATTAATTGTGAATATGAAAAGCTTTGTCCAGCACTGGAAACCAGCTCTTGGGAGAAAAGTCATGCACATCTTAAAAAGAGAGTGCATGTAGCACTGAAAGTCTTAAACACACAAGGGCTCTTCTCTGGGTAGCAGATACACAAGTCTAATGAAAAAGAGACCTCAAAATAAAACTGGAATATATTTTAAGTGCCAAAATGTAGGGGAAAAAAATATGTTCCAATGCATAGGCCTTGTCTAACCTGTTCGTTCTGGACCTGTGTTTGAAGACAGTCCTGTTTCATAAAGAGAAATGAAAGCCCCAACCTGATACTTTGCTTTAAGTAAAACTGGTTCTGAAAGCCATAGTTACTGAGAAAATTTTAATAGAGACACAACATTTCACAGTCATCTATTAAGGACCGTATCCCTGACAAGGTCTCCTCCTGGCTTTAGATACGTGTTTGATGCTATTTAAGGAATTAATGAGATTTTAGCGAACACCTCCCCCAACCCCTACCCTCCAACTCTCCTTGCAGGAAAGGCATTTCTTAAAAAGAGCCTTATCTTGTGTGCTGTATGTGGACAGCAGTGAGTGGAATGTGATCGGGACTTCCCCGTGTGTGTGTGTGTGTGTGTGTGTGTGTGTGTGTGTGTGTGTGTGCATGTGTGTGTGTGTGTGTGCATGTGTGTATATATATTGTATTTCCTTGTGTAAAGCACTTTACCTTCCACTTACGTTGTGAAAGTCTGGAGACCTTTACTGTCAGGCAGAGAAGAAAAAGGCTGCCTGAAGATCCTGCTGCCACAGGAGCTCCATCACTGTGGATGGAGAGGAACCGTGGCTAAAGGAATCTATGCTGTGAGCTCGAGATTCTGAGAGGAACACTGTAAACATGCAGCCTAAAAGGAGAATGTTTGTGTGAAGTCTCGGCTTGGGGTGAGAGTTTAGATTGTGAGATACTGGCCATAATGAAATGAGAGGGAGAGAGAGAGAGAGAGAGAGAGAAAGAGAGAGAGAGACTTTAAAAGAGAAAACCATAAATGTAGAAATATGTTTGCATAAAGAGGAAGCAGTCATCAAATGTAAAAAGAGCTCACTTATTTGTGAGGCACTGTACACATTTCGAAAATTATTGTAAACACAGAATTTGTTCTATTTTTTGTTTAGTATTTAAACATGAATATTGGACCAGCCTTCTTCCTTCTTGTATTAACAGTACATTTACCTGTTTCCTAATCCAACATACGTGATAGTTCACCAGCTCGCTCTTTTTTCATCGTCTTCTGTCTTCTTTATCCAGGCATAGCCGGGCCACAGTTTCTACTGTACTTGAACTTACAAACCAGGAACCACAGTGCCGAAACCTTAGATTCATATCCGGAGCATATTTTTCCCTGAGGTCCTGTGGACTCACAAAAAAATTTATATATATATTGCTTTGTGACTTTGTTTTTATATTTCATGTATGTAATAAAGGCAGATGACCTCCTGAACTTTGTCTCCCGATGGATTCTTCAATGATGGTACAGATTAGCTTCTCTTAATAAGGGAACTTAAATCTAATTCTGAGGGGAATTCATTTCAAGGGACCGGGGAAAGGGCTCAGTGGGTGGAAGCATTTGCCACGCACATCTGGTGACCTGAGTCGAGCCCTAGAACCCACATAGGAGGTGGTGCCTGGTGGCAGGAAGTGAGGTACCCAAGAAGAAGATGCTGGGGATATAGCTTGTTCTTTCTGGACCTCTTTGCTTTCTGGCTACTGTGACGTGAGGTATTTTATTCTTCCAGGCCCAAGTGACCATGGATTGGAACTTCTGTTGCTGTAAACCCTTTCTCGTTCAAGACATTTGCCACAACAGCAAGCTGACTCTGACCAGAATTTTCCTCCTTATAGTTGCTCTTTAAGGCCCATTTCTTGCATCACTAAAGAGAAATTTTTAGGGACCGAAGTGATGGCTCAGTGATTAAGAGCATTGACTGTTCTTTCAGAGGACCTGGATTCAATTCCCAGCAACCACAGAGCAGCTCATAACTGTCTGAAATTCCAGTATCCGACAACCTCACACGGACAGGCAAAACGCTGATGCACATAAAATAAAAGCGAATAAATTACTTTTAAGAAGAAATTTTTGACATTAGGATTTCTTAGTATCTTGATTCTGAAGTCATTTGCAGTATCTCCTCTGCCGCATCCAACATCCTCTGAGCATCCTTTGGTCCAAAGTGGGGGGTGGGGGGGCGTGAAGTCAGGCGAGGACAGTCATGGAGAAGAAAAGAGGAAAGAACGCTTGTTTTGCTCCCCACTACACCCCCCCATCACTGCCCTGGTTCTGTATGTTTACTTCTGAGCATTTTACAAAAGAACCACCCGGGTACCAACTCAACAGAGTCCAATAAAACTTCCATCTATGGCAGCGTATGAACCCAAGCACATCCTTCAGGAGCTGCTGGGAAAGTTTACGCCCCCAAGAGCTTTCTTGCCTGTACCGCTGGGCTTAATTAGTCAGCCAACCGTTAAGCAATCTTCGCATACCTATCCATGTGGTGTGCCTAAGGTCAACACAGTCTGTGCCCTCTTCTTACATCACTTTCCCTGCAGAGGAATGTTGCTCATGTTTCGTATTTGATGCAATGGAAAGTCTCGATAATAGGATAATCTTTTAATAGTGTCCATTAAATGAGGTCAAATCTGTAGGGAGGTGGCCGAGAGTCAAGAAGCACCGTCCATCTGGCTGGATTAAGCAAACGGCGAGTCCTAGTATGGGTAAACAGATCTTTGGGACACTTTACGTTCTTGCAAAACAAATCCTTTTCTAAAACGGGTCGGAGATGGCACTCCGGAGGGTGGGAAAAAGAGCCCTTGGAAATGTCTCCTGGTGGCCGACCCTCGGCCACGAACCTAGTATGCCTGAGACTAAGGGTGAGCGCCCTGTGGGTTTCCGTGAGAGGTCCCAGGACCACGCTGCCTGTGTAGTCATTGTTCAGATGATAAACAGCCTTCTAATGTAACCTTATCAGACAGCCAGCGTTACAGCTTTATTTCCCACAGTTCGGAAGGAAAATATTTATGAGCAGACTCAGTCTTGCAAGGGAGATTGGTATGATAAGAATGGAACGGAGGGAAAGGAGGGTGCCTCGAATCGCTGATACTTGCCCTTGATCGCTTTCTGGGAGAAGGATGTGTCTGGATGTACTTTCTCAGGCGTGATGCTCCGCACCCTGCATTTCAGCCAAGTCTCGGAACTGTTTCTGTGCTCTTCAAACACGAATGGCTGCGTTTGACAGCCACAATCTTTTAAATGACAAATGCTCAGGCGGTCTAGTGTTCACACATGCTGAAAGAGCTAAAAATGCCAAAAGAGAAAAGCAGAAACATGCGCTGGATCAAACACTTCTAAAATGTGAGATTGCTCAGTGCACAGGGTAAGGGATACAGAGCCACCGTTGCTTAGAACACCTGAGTGGCCCTGAATCTGATAAGTCACAGTATTATTTTTTTCTGGAACAGGAGGAAATAGCAGCCAGATAAGGAATCTTGCTTGCCAAACAAAAAAAGCAACTTCTAGCAAAATTCTCACAGCCTCAGAATAGTGATCTGTTCAGAATTCCTAGTGCTACCAGGAGTAGAGAAAACCTGGGGGCTCCAGCTCAGTGTGGTGTACCTCTTTAATCCCAGCACTTGGGAGGCAGAAGCAGGAGGAGGATCTCTGTGAGTTCAAGGCCAGCAGGGGACACTTAGAGAGATTTTGTCTCAAAAATAACAATTAAGAATTTACACAGGAACTAAGAATTAAGACAGGAAGTCACAGCAGGCAAAGGCACTGCCCTCTGCAAAGCCTAACAATTGAGTTTTGATCCTCAGAACCCACACAAAGATGGAAAGCAAGAACTGATCCCACCAAACTGCCCACTGACCTCTCCCCAACCTTCCGACATTCAACCACTCACATACTCAATACTAAAATATTTAAATTTTAATTTAATTCTACAAATGAGGTATTTTTTTCCTAAGTGCTATCTAGGTATTGCTTTCACTTCGTTCTCTTAAACACTCCTATAATACGTGTGCTATTGCTGTGTCCATTTTCCAGTCGAGGAAACTGAGGCCAAGAGAAACTGAATTGTGTGAAGCCTGGGTTTGAACCTATGCATTCAAATTCACAAAGCTCCCATCTAGAGCTTTAATAGGATTCTGGAGTCAGAAGGTGTCCATAGCAACCGGTGCTAACGATGGCATTTTCTTAGTAGTCCTTTCTCTTGACTTATGGTTTAGAGAAGAGCACTGAAGTTCCACAGTTTTTCTTTTCCCCTTTTCCTTCTCCAGGCTCCAGGCTCCAGTGTGTTCCTCTCTTGTGTTCTGTGACTACATGATTCTCTGTCTTTGTCAGAGTTACTGCCAGCCACAATTGAAATAGTAGGAGCCTCCCTCTGACCCCCACCCTTTCCCCTTGGCCTTGCTTTGTAAGATCCATCTAGGCAGAAAAGATGCTCTTTCATTCGTCAGTCACGACCCTGACCACAAAACAGCGAGACTCAACAGCCTCACGCTGCTGTGTGACAGCAGTGTATTAGACCGATTCAGCTGCAACGTGTGCTTCATGGGCAAAGTCTGCTCGCAAGGTGGATAAGAGGGCAGTCCACTAGAGTGAGACAGAGAACGGGGAAACTGTAGCATGTAGGCCCTTTGTTAAGGGCAGATGGGTAGGAAGAGGCAGGAGACGAAGGGGGAAAGAAGAAGGGAAGCCGCAGTAAGTGTAGGTAAAATATTCCAGAGGACACCCAGCCAACTATTTCTTTCATAGCTACATATCCACATAGACGACATATATAAATACGTATCATTGAGGATTTCTATCTAATACTTCTCTTGTCAGTTGCATTTGAGGAGTTAGCACCACTACACGTGATAAAATGCTACAGAAGCATTAGAAAACAGGAATGAGAAAATTAGCAAGCCTGGGCTGTAGAGGTGGCTCAGCAGTGAAGAGCACTTACTGCTCTTTTGGGAGACCCAAGTTTGGTTCTCAGAATCCCCATCTCTAACTCCAGTTTCAGGGCATCTGACAACATCCTCTGGCTGCCTGCGGCACTGGGCACGAGTGTGGTACACACTCCCACATGCAGGAGACCATTCACACTCGTAAAATAAAAATAAGTAAATCTGGGGCTGGAGAGATGGCTCGGCGTTAGGTCAGTTAAGAGCACTGACTGCTCTTCCAGAGGTCTCGTGTTCAGTTCCCAGCAACCACATGGTGGCTCACAACCATCTGTAATGGGATCTGACGCCCTCTTCTGGTGTGTCTGAAGGGAGCTACAGTGGACTCATGTAAAAAAAAATAAATATTTTTAAAGAAATGAGTAAATCTGTAAAGAGGAAAATGAAAAAGCCAACTTGATCTCAGGATGTACTGAGATGGGGTTTTCAGTTTACCATTCACAGAGTACCCAGTCAACAAAATCATAGTCATGTGTAGCCATTAACATCTTACACCAGCATCATCAGTAACCATTGCCCAAAAGCCTTTTCACATGACAGTCACAAGAACGGCTGTCTTCTCCTTAGCCATCATCACATGCCAGATGCTACACTAAACTTCACATGGCTTGGCTCCTCTGACCACATAAGGCAATAACTTTGTAAGGTCGCTGTACCTAAGAGCCAGAGAGGTCCAATAACTAACGTGTCCAAAGCACAGAATGAATAAGTAACAAGTACTTGGTGTAAAATTCAACAGACATGACTTTTTAATACAGTGTTCCAGACATACCCCTCTGGGGCCTTTACAAAGGTCTGGAGAGGGAGCAGGGATTAAGACTTTATTATTTGTTTGTTTGTTTGTTTGTTTATTGCTGTTGTTTTGCTTTTTGATATACGATATCACATAGTCTAGACTGACTTCAAGTTCACTCCATGTGACTGAGGATGGCCTTGAACTTCTCACCCTCCTGATCCCACCTCTCAAGTGCTGGGTCCAAAGGCATGCACCACCAAGCCCAGCTAGGAGGGACATCTTAATAGGCACCATTAGTGACTCAGATAGAGGCAGCATCTCAGACTGAAAACATGGCCATGTAGACACGTCTCTGGAATAGCATTCACAAAGTCATAAAATGATTCACTAGTTTGACTCCGCAAATATATCATCGTCTGGCATAAATCTACTTGGCCTTTGTCACTGGTGTCACTTTATGAATAACAGAGTCTTTGGCCCTGCCATCCCATGGTGAAGTAGTTTACTAAGAATCAAAGTAGTGAAAAGTTAAATGTAAAGATGTCTCCTCTAGTATTCTTGGTATGGCCATACCTTCTAAGCCTCATGAATGTGACTGTGAAGCACCTGCCTGTCTGTCTTTAACACCTTGACGCCTCCCTCAGTTCGCTTCAGCCATCTTGTCTCCTGTTGCCTTCTGGTTCCTAGTGCTCAGAGTTCCGTTAAGGTGCCAGACAAGCTCTATGCTTTCCTTCTGGTCTTGAGCTAATGTGCCATTGGCCTGTTGGAATGCTATTCTTGAAAAAGAGATTAACAGATGAAGATAAAGTCATCCTTGGGAAACACTTTCCCATTTCCCCTACTTTCCAAAGTCTCCCTCAGATAACGCTTTGTGGACCCAAGGAAACCTGTAAGTCTACAGAGAAGCTTTTAATGGGCAGTTCTAATCGGGGATCTCTGGTGCTGGTGGCAAGCCAGTGCGGGAGATATTTTTGGTCAGATGTGCCTTTCAGTACCTCATAAATCAGGTCGCCTGGACAGCTTCCTAATTTCCCCTCAGACTATGCCAGTCTTGCTCACACACAGTCAGCTGCACCCCACCGTAGGCTCAAGTAAGGAGAAAGGTGAGTGAGAAATGACATTGGAAAAGGACAGCGTAGGGCATGCCTCTAAAGCATGGAGCCAAGACACAAATAAACCAGTACCACAGGCTCCATACTTCATTTGTCCTTCTTGTAGGTGAAAAATAAAATGAAGGCTAGCCTATTCCTCGCTAGACATGAAGAGAAGAATCAAGGAAAAGTAGAAAAGACGGCATTTCTTCCTATGAGAAGACTCCCGTCTGGCCCATGAAAACATGTCAGAGGCGCTCTCCTGTCAGTGCCCTGCGGTGACTCACAGAGCTGCCGATAACAGCAGAGAACATGAAAGGGGACATTCCCACCAGCATGTGCTGTGCCTCTGAGTGATAGCACACTAAACCATCCGAAGCAGAAATGCAGCGAAGATGTCCTTAAACAACATTTCCCACTGCATCCAATTTGCACACCTCCTCATTTTACGTTTTACCAAATGTCTCAGGGAAGCAAAGTAAGTTAAGAAAGTCCTCCCCCAACTTTTCATTTAACCCAATACTATCCTATTAAAACTTTATTGTCTTTTAACTAACCTAACCACCCAGAGCTCCCAGGGACTAAACCATGAACCAAAGAGTACACATGGAGGGACCCATGGCTCCAGCTGCACATGCAGCAAAGAATGGCATTGTCTGCCATCAATGGGAGGGGAGTTCCTTGGTTCTGTGGAGGCTCGATGCCCCAGTGTAGGAGGATACTAGAGCGGTGAGGCGGAAATGGGGAAGTGGGTGGGTGAGCACCCTCATAGAGGCAAGGGGAGGGGAGATTGGATGGGGATGTTGCAGAGAGGAAACCTGGAAGGGGACATTTGAAATGTAAGTAAATAAAATCACCAATAAAAAATTATTATCCCATTGGCGAAGCAGTGATTAAAGCCACATATTGTCCACAGTCTAAATTTCAGGATTGAGTACCTGTTTTAAGTATACTCTTCTTTCTCAGACAGGAAGTGAATTAGCACATGTAAGAACAAAACAGTAAGCATCCTACAACATCAAGAGTGGCTTAGGACCCATTGAGGAGCAATGGGCGGACATTTGCCCTTTTCATTGATTGCTTTAGTTAGCGTGTAGAACAACAGGCTCTATTATGACATGATTTACACCTGTATCACTGTGCTTTCTCATGTTTGCCCCGTACTACCCTTCCATGATGCCACACGCTCTTCTTTCTAACCCTAATACCTCAACTAAAGGAACCCGAGCAATGGGATCGGGGCTAGAGATGTGAGTAGGAGACAGACAGTATCTTCAGTGTTCCAAACACCATCACATCAGTGATCACACTTCTCTATTGTTACTTCACTGCGAAGGTGAGGAGTGTGGAGCTAAAGAGAGTAAAGAAACATGCCCTGGGTCACGTAACAATGACCTGGCAAAGCCAAGTGTCCAAACCTGGAGGTCATTATCGTAAGATCCCTCAGCTACGCAACACAGCTTTAGAGCTTTGTCCTCCCTAAAGCTCTGTGCTCCCTAAAACTCCATCCTCCCTAAAGCTCTGTGCTCCCTAAAACTCCATCCTCCCTAAAGCTCCGTGCTCCCTAAAGCGCCATGCTCCCTAAATCTGTGTACGATTTGTTGGGTTGTAACTCTGCATTGGTTTGTTATTCCCTATGACCCGCCTTTGTGGTCAGCATAGTTGTAATTGTGAAGATATAGCAGTGAACCGTATCAAATAAAACCCTCCTCTGGCTGAGCTTAACTACCAAGGAATGGATAGGCCTTCAGAAGATGGATACACTAATCTGTTGCGGCTCATACCATATTTATCCAGCACTCCATACCTGCAATGAACTAAAAGACATTTCCAGCCAGGCATGATGGTGGTGCCCGCCTTTAATCCCAGCACTCAGGAGGCAGAGGCAGGCAGATCTCTGTTAGGTCAAGGCCAGACTGATCTATAGAGTGAGTTCCAAATCATCATGACTAAACACGGTCCCTAAATGACTGATAAATTTCCAGAGTAAGAAGCTCTCGTAGTTGGTAAATGGTCACAAAGCCGAAGTCGTTGTGGTCTGCCTAGTGCCTAGGAGAGGTAGCAGAATTCTTCCTCCCACCGCTGATGAGGTCCGGCCCTGAGCCAACCTCAGGAGTTTCAGCCAGCTTTGTTCCCCGTGAGCCAGCCAAGGGCTGCTCTCGTCCAATTGCAGTAGTACAGGAAGATTCCTTTTTACCTCTGAGAAGTATCAATGGCCATAGACGGAAGAGAAATCCTGGGCACCTTTCGAGCCACTGGGGAGTCGCAGCAGATTCCAGTTGAGGAAGAATTCAAGTCCCTCAACTCACATCAAAACTTAGCACTGTCGGTATGTGCTTTGTACATTGGATAGACCAAAGCCCAGTAATTAACTGCACTGCACACCCTCAGCCTCACTGTGCCTCTACGGGGGGGGGGGGGGTCAACCTGGGCTTAAGTAAATTACCCTCAGGCTTTGAGCTAAAACAGAGGACGCTGGCTTACATGCTCCACCACAGAGTCTTGAGCCAACCCTCGTGAGCCCGGGAGTTTGCACAAAACAGTCCAACCACTGGGCTTCGACAGAACAACCATGACTCCGTGTGATTGCCCCACAGGAAAGTCTACACTCCCGTTGGGGTTTGGTAAGGCCAGGGTTCTGCCATCTTGTTCTAGGTCCAAATGTATTTTTCAAACAACCTCTTAGGAATCTTCTCTCAGACATCTTGAACCCACTTTGGGGTCTATTGAAAAAGGTTTACCTCTTGTTTGCCTCGTATTTCTTCTTTTTCTACTTCCTCCTCTAAAGGAAAACAGAGGGATAAGAAATGAAATAAAAACAAGAGGAGCTGCCTCCTCCCCTTTTTTTTCTTATGGCAAAGGAAAAGGAGGAAGAGATGGGCCCAAGCAGCTGCAACTTGTACAGATTTAGGTTAAGTGCCAAAGACACTTGCTTCCGTGAGACATTTACACTCTACAGAGAGACACCCTTTCCTCTCTGTGCCAATAGCCCTGGCACCCCTTGCCTTCTATATAGAGTTTGTGTATTTATTCCAACCATTCAAGGGAAGAAAGGCGAATGAAAGGCCCATGCTCCCCCATGAGGAGCTGAGAAAACACGCAGATGGACCTTTTGGGCTTGAAGAGACACAGTCAGTAAACTACAAGTACAGCAGAAAAAGCCTTGGTGACAATGTGACAAGAACCTGGCCTCTTGCTTTTGCATTTCACCAGGCTCAGGGACCAGAGAGTCCCAAATTGTCATTTAAAGCACCTGTGAGAACCTAGACTCGATGAACCTCAGATGCCATCTTCCCTAAAAAACGGGGTCATGTGTGTTGTCATCATAGCCACTTGACACAAACCTGGGACACAGATGCAACTGTCACCACATCTGAAAGACGAAGGAAGCCCAGCTAAGTACCCAGGCCACCGTGCAATGGACAACCAGAGCGAAAGTACAGGCTGGGTCTGTACCACAACCTTTGCTCTTGATCACCATCCAAAGCATTGGCTCCTTCACAAGTGTGTTCTCAGACCGCAGGGACAGCCAACTTCCATTTCTTTTGAGCCTCTTCATTCCTTATGGTCTTCAGGATCATTTCCTGGACTGAGTCAGGGACCAAGATGCAGGATAATGAACCAGGTAATTCTTCCTACAGTGAGTCACCATTACAAACAAAAGCTTCAGTTTGTTTTTTTAAAAATAAATTTATTTTTGGGTGTGTGTGTGCACGTGAATGTGTATGTGGCTGGGCGTGCATGCACCACCATGCATGTGTAGAGGCAACTTGCCAGAACTTATCCTCTCCTTCTGCCCTGAGGGTCCTGGGATCGTCCTCGGGTCATTAGTCTCAGCACAAGCACCTTTACCCAGTGACCCATCCCCCTGCCTAAGACCATACTCCTTTTCTAGAAGGCTGAGATGTAATGAGTTTGCTTCTGACTCGGGAGAAAAGGATGCTGATGAGCCAGTGAGATGGTTCAGCAAAGCTGTGCTGCCACGTCGGAACACTTGAGTTCCGTTCCTGGACTCTACCTGGTAAGAGAGAACTGCAGAAGGCAAGCTGTCCCATAACCTCCACTCACGCCATGACACATGCATGTGCCTACACAACCAATCGATCAAGGTGTAATTTTAAAACTTAGGGGAAGGACTAGAAGGATGGCTCAGCAGCTAAGAGCACTTGACTGCTCTTACATAGGTCCCCAGCGTCCACATACCAGCTTCCAACCCTTTATAACTCCCGTCCCAGGGAATTCAATGCCCTTGTCTAGTCTTCTAGGGCACCTGCATGCATGTAGTTCATATACATACATATAAGCAAAACACACATATACATAAAATAAAATTTTTTTTTAATTTTTAGTCAGGGCTGGAGAAATGGCACAGCAGTTAAGAGCCCTTGAGGCTTGCTCTTGCAAAGGACAGCGATGTTTTTCCAGAACCTCCATGATATCTCACAACTATCCATAACTCCAGTTCCAGGAGAGCCACTCTCCTAGTCTGGTGACCTCAGCATTCAGAAAGCTAAGGCAGGTGCAAAGTGAGTGAGACCTTGTCATAACAGTAGCAACAAAAACAACACAATTGTATGGATAGGTGAACTCTTCAAACCCCAGATTGGAAAAGCAGGTCCAACTGCTCTCTTCTGCTTACCTAACCACTCAGCAAACATTTATTTAAACAGCTGCTATGGCAAAAGGAAGAAAGGAAGGAGGGAAGGAAGGAAGGAAGAAGGGAGGAAGGAAGGAAGGAGGGAAGGAAGAAGGGAGGAAGGAAGGAAGGAGGGAGGGAGGAAAGGAAGGAAGGAATAAGGAAGGAAAAAAGAAGGAAGGAAGGAAAGAAAAAAGGAAGGAAGGGAGGAGGGAAAGAAGGAAGGAAGGAAAGAAGAAGGAAGGAAGGAAGAAGGAAGGAAGGAAAGAAAAAAGGAAGGAAGGAAGGAGGGAAAGAAGGAAGGAAGGAAAGAAGGAAGGAAGAAGGAGGGAAGGAAGGAAGGAGGGAGGGAAGGAAGGAAGAAGGGAGGAAGTAAGGAAGGAGGGAGGGAAGGAAGGAAGGAAAAAAGAAGGAAGGGAGGGAGGAGGGAAAGAAGGAAGGAAGAGAGGAAGAAAAGAAGGAATAAGGAAGAAAGGAAGAAGAGAGGGAGGAAGGAAAAAGGAAAGAAGAAAAGAAGAAGGGAAGAAATGAAGGAAGAAAGGAGGGGGGAGGAAGAAGGGGGAAGAAGGAAGGAAGAACCTAGCATGCGGCATGTGGAAGTACGCAGAAAGTAGACCCAGATTGCCTGAGTTCCAATATGGGTTGTATCACTTCCCTACTGTGTGGCTCTGGGATGGCCAACTCATCTCTCTGCATTTCTGTTTGCCATCTGTAAAACAGAACAAATTGCAGTTGCAATGTGTGGAGGGGAGGGGGAGGAAGTGGTTCAGTATGGTAAGTTATTCATAAGAGCGCCTGGCACAAGCCAACAGGTATTTGCTATGATGGTGATAAGGGCCAGCGCCACTGTTGTTCAAAGCACCAGGAATGCAGGACTGGAATATGTGGGGGAGGGGAGGCCTACACCCACAGCACTTTCATTCCAGGAGGGGAAACGAACAGCGGGCAATACACACCAGTAGAATAATGTTGAGTCATTTTAAACACTACAAAAGAAACAAAGTTTCACTGCTATTGTGAAACCAGCATGAACTCATAATTAGCATGCAGGATACATATTAACATATGATTATATTAATAGTGTGTTATGTTATATAGCACACTATATATATTTAATAATCCATATTAAAGAGTGTTTGGGGGATTGGTAACTGGAGGGAGAAGGAACTGTAAATATAGAAAGAGAAGCCAAACTGGAAAGCATGCCCAACAGTAGCCTCCCACTCCACAAGAAACATCTTCTTCTAGGGCATGGACCTGCTACTGAGGAGGATGGGCCTCCATCTACGGTACTAAGTGTAGGTCTCTTGTTACCAAAGCAACTGCTAAAGAGTCTGAGGGCTACAAGTTGTCTGCCCGTATCACTCTGGGAAGCTGAAACAACCAGGCCTTTTCACAGGAGGACTCAGGTACCATAACACCAATAAACGTGAGAGTGGAGGCTGGTCATCCTGCTAAAACCAAGAAGGCCTCTCTGAACAGGTCATATCTAAGCTCCCAGCTACACAGTGAGACAGCAGTAGCCATGGGAATAGCTGGGAGAAAGTACACTTAGCAAAGGAAAGTCCCCTAAATTAGAACCAGCCGAGTGTTGGAAGTATGTGTAACAAGAGCGGCGAGGCCATGGGGTCACAACAGGAGAGTCTTGGAGGAGTTTGGCGTTTATTCCAGGCTATGACAACTAAGACGCAGGCATGACCTGAGTTACTCTTTCCAGAGATTACCCTGGCTGATATGTGGACAGGACTAAAGTAAGAGCACAGCAGGTTGACAAAGAGGGTATTGAAGTGTTCCAAGTCAGAGATGCTACACAAGGCAGAGGAAAGTGGCTGGAGTTCCAAAGAGTCCGCGGGGAGCTGCGCAGAGCTCGGCTGGGCCGCAGACTAAATACAAACGGAGACAGAAAAGAGACTCTGGACGCCTCTTGTTTTGGGTTTGGACGGGTAAAAGGATGATTATATAGTTTATTTAGATGGGAGAAGGCAGATTTAGGGGTAAGAATAGTTATCTCTTGATTTTTAAGAAAGTATTTATTTCTACTGTTTTTATGTTTTGGTTTGCAAAGCTTCTTAGATGCAGAATGGAGAAGCCAAGTACTCAACTGAATATACAAGACTGAAAGACAAACAACAGGCCAGGCCAAGGCTAAGGCCCTGTATTTGAAAGTCCATACAGATTGTGCATCGTTGATTTGCTGTTCCTGTGCAGCCATTTGTCACACGCAGTGGGTCTGTTTGCGTCTGCGTCTGACACTGACATTCTAGCGAGGCATCTCAGTCTCTATATGCAGGTCTGCGGGTCAAGCGAGCATCTCTGTTCTGCAAGTCTTCTACCCTCTCAGCTTCCCCAGCCCTTCCAGGCTGTGCTCACAAAGGATGCTGTACCAAGAGAGCAAGGGGGATTGTGGGAGGTCCTACCTAAGCTCGAGATACATCGTTAACTCTGCCTATATATCATTACCTAAAGCAGGTTATTACACATGCCCAGTCCCAAGTCCCAAGTCCAGGGCAGAAGTACCTTTGCCAGTTTCAGACCCAGACACAAAAACCAGGAGGAATGGAACCAGGGTCAGTAACAAAGTCTACCTCGGAGAAGATCACCCGGATAAGGATGTAGGTAAAGAGTAACTGGGCATGTCAGCATCTGTCCATCAACTGGGACAGAATAACCCTAGGTGAAAGTGTGCCACATAAGCTAGAGACTCTGAGATAACTATAATGCAAGCACACTAGAGGCTGAGGCAGGAGGATCAAGAGTTTGGGCCAATTTGAGATACATAGCAAAAAAAAAAAAACTATCTCAAAAGCCAAGAAAAAAAAAGTAAAAGAAGATGGGGTTGGAGAGATGGCTCAGCGGTTAAGAACACTGGCTGCTCTTCTAGAGGTCCTGAGTTCAATTCCCAGCAACCACATGGTGGCTCACAACCATCTAAAACAGGATCTGAAGCCCTTTTCTGGCATGTAGAGAGAGCACTTGTATACATAATAAATAAATAATAAGGGGATATGAAAGGAACAAGAGAGGAGAATATTCCCAAAAGCTAGTCTAGAGGAATGGCTCATTGGGTAAGAGCACTGGTTTCCCTTCCAAAGGACCTGGGTTTGATTCCCGGTACCCACAGAGCAGCACACAAGCCTCTATGCCTGTAAATCGCTGGGGGTCCACCGCCCTCTTCTGGCCACCGCGGGTACTACAGGCTTTGCCTGGCTGACTTCGGTTGATTTATGGTAATGCTTTGCCCTGCTCTCCAGCTCAACGTTCACTCACTTAGGGGGAGCAGAAGTATCATCTCCCGTTTGTTAGCATGGAAGAAAACATCTCTTCTCATGAACAACGCTCAGTGGGAACCACAGTTTAACCTGTTTGAGCAGCTTGCCCCCTACAGCTCTTCTTCCCTGCCCCAGCTTTCTACACGCTTGCAGACTTAGTCCCAGCACTGTACTTACTGATGAATTCAGAACATGCTAACAGCCCTCACAGGCTGACATAGGCTTCGTTCTTGCTCCCATGAGCTTCCTCATTTCCGGCACATTTGAGCGGCTTCGCACTTAGTTCAAATGTTGGTCCTACTGAATATTGGTCCTTTTAGTGACTCTAGCAAGGGGTTGAACTGAAAACACATTGTGAACAAGCGATAACCCTGAAAGCCACAATACGACTCATTCTGCACCATTTCCAAGAGGTCTAAAGGAAATATGTGTCTCATACAGTGAAATCTCACTAGTACTACTACATAGAAATTCATTTTGGATTCTTCCCCTACATTCTCACTCCTGGGCGTCTGAAGTATCTTCAGAAAAATGAGCAGGTAGTGTTTCTAGAGCACGAAGGTTTCTTGATGTGAGCTATAATTAAAATGGAGAAGCCATTATTGGATCTGTTCTAGAATTTTTTTTGATTTCCTAGAGCCATGGCTTTTTATCCCCCCATAACACATACATCTTTGGTTGCTATGGGTGTTCTTTTCCTGTTGTCAGACAGTCAAATACTCTCTAGCTGACAGGAAAATAGAGGACGTCTGGGGAGAAACAGCCTCGGTGGACAAGTCAAACATGCACACACACACAGAATTCTGCTTCGACTCCGTTTAGCACTGTTAACAAAGGATCGGATTTGGTAACGGGGAAGCTTCTCCTTCCTCTGCCTCACGCTCATTCGGTAAATATTTGTCTCCCTGGATTCAACAGGGTTCCCTCTTTCCCAAGGCCGCTCGCTGGAAGTCTTTCCCCCATAAACAGGCTGCTCCGCTTATCACGGAAGCATTTCACGATCCTGTCTTCAAAAGTAACTACGCTCCCCTTTATGCGGAGTCTCCATGCTGCCTTTGTGGGACTTCAGGCATCTTCAGAAACAGCTTTAGCCCTGGTCTCTGCCCTCTGACCATCTCATTATGTGTGATGACCAGATGTTGTGGCTGTCGCCTGGCAGGGCCCGGAGTCTCCTGTCTGGTGAGTTACACTGTTCTCTTCAGCCATGGTCATGCCGAGCTGCAAAGCCCACACCCACTAATCCTACACCCTCCGCAGTTAATCACCAACCACCTGGCATGTCTTAGGGTTGCTCTGCCCCTCTGTCACAGTGCAACTCGACAGAGTGGCTCATAACTTTCCCAGACAATTTTTTTGACCTACTTGATTTTGCCTTTTGGAAACAGGGTCTCGTGTAGCCCCATCTGGCCTCAAACTCACTGTGTTTCTTGGATTCTTGATTCTCTTACTTCCTCCCTGCAAATCCTGAGATTTGGAGTCACGAACCTCCAAGAGAATCCTTTTAAATTAAACTCATTTAAGGCTTTACAAAAACTATAGGATGGAGGAAAAGGCAATGGTTCAGAAGGTACTGAGTCCAATCTATACCTGGGAGTCTCACACATGCACTGTGGCATGTGTATTCACACACACACACACACATGTGCACACACAGGCACACATACACACAGAAACACAGTAAAAATAAGCATAATAACTGTTAAATTACAATAAAGTAACCAGACAATTCACATATACACATCCAAAGCTGCCACTTACACACACTCCTTTGGGTCCCTGAGGGAGGAAATGGAGTCACCGACTCTCCCTCGGCCATACATCCCTTTATGCTATTATAGCCTTCGTCCACAACGCTGACTTCTACTCCACACCTCTAGATAAAACAAGAGTGTATGAACAAAAGTAGACACCTGAAAGCACCGGCGTATGCCGATAACGGAACAGAGCCTGTGGTGGTTTGAATGAGAATGGTCCCCATGTGCTGAAATACTTAGTCTCTGGCTGGTGGACCTGTTTGGGAAGCTTCAGGAGGTGTGGCCTCATTGGAGAAAGTATGTTACTTAAGGTGGGCTTTTAGGCTTCAAAAGACTCATGCCATGCCCCCACCCAACACACCTCATATCTCCCTCTCTCTCAGCCTCCTGCCTGCGGATCAAGATGTAAGCTCTTAAGCCAATCAACTATCTCTTTTATAATTGCCTCGGGGGTAGTGTTCAGTCACAGTAATAGAAAAGTAACTAAGAAAATTCGGGCGGTGGTGGTGCAGGTCTTTAACCCCTTCGTTTGGGAAGCTGAGGCACGCGGATCTCTGAGTTCAAGGTCTACAGAAAAAAAGCAACTAAGACAAAACCCATGACTTGTGCCCATGTACGAGTCAGACACGGAACAGGTACTGAGCTCCTCATGTCCAGTACTAAGGAGTTTCTGGCACTGGCTCCTACCACCAGTCCTGACAGGTATCGCTGACAGGTTGATTACATCATCTGCTTTTCTCTGCTCTCACTGCCCTCCAGTAGCTATGGTGCAACATTGGGCAATTGTGGATGGGTGCGTAGAGCAAGCCTTGGCCAGAGAAGGGCCCAAGCAGAAGCAGTACAGCCGACTCCAGCCCCCTCCAGCCCCCACAAAGGCACGGAGTACGCAGTGCCCTTATGGTACGGAGACCATTGTGTGTTCTCTATCTTTGCTTCATTACCTCATGTCTGCTGCTTTGACCATAAACACAGACCAAATGCCAAGATACAGACTACCGTCACCAGGAAACCCAGCGTCTTGCGCCAGACCCACCTTTGGGCTTTTGGACCTGTTTGCCGAGTTTGTTTAAAGATGGCAGGGGAAAGGTACATATGGCATAGTGCCCCTGTGTTTTCTCTCTGGTTATGTCTTAAAACCCAGGAACCAGGGCCAGCCTGTCTTCCGTATTATAGCAACCTAGCTGGACCATCCAACTCCCAATCTCAGCCCCAGAAAATATCCCTCTCCTCTTCTTCCTTCATCCCTCAGCCCAAGGTCCTGTGAGCTAAGTATTCAAGACCCGTGGGAAGCCCAGATTTCTCTTCTTTATTATGCTATTCACAGCCGGGGGGGGGGGGGAGTATTGATTATCTTACTGATTATCTTAACCTGCACAGAACTGGGGGCACAGAAAAATGCCCATCAAATAATCCTCCCTTAATACACTCCCTTTGCCATTGTAAACTAAGGCATGATCTTCGAGCATTAATACCCAGACAATACACCACTTGTATGCTATTTAATTAGCTGATTACCTTTGTTAATGCACATTCCTGGGGTTGTTCTATTCTCCGCTCAACCTGAAATTAAAACTGCATGGGATAAAAACATTGTTCTTACCAATGCCTCCATATCTCTTTCTCCATTAAAAAAAAAAAAAAAAAAAAAAAAAAAAAAAAACCTTTAACTCCTAGCCAACATCTCTTAAAGTTTAGAGGGAACATCATAAAAATAACGACTTTGTTAAGTCTTATAAAAGTGTAACAACACTAAGTCTTTGTGAAATGTTTGGCATAGCAGAGGCTTTTGGTAAAGAAAGAAAGGAAAGAAAGAGGAAGGAAGGAAGAAAGGAAGCAAGAAAGAAAGAAGAGTGTGAAAGATTCATCTCTGACCACTGCCATTTGTATGTTTTCTAATCCCCATTATCAAGTGATTCTTATCAAATTGGGAAGTGTTCATCTGGCACTAAAAGCCACACTGGGGATGCTAATTCAATAAATCAGAGAGGCCATTCCCTGTCATCTGCGGGCCGGGTGGGAAGAGAGAAACGGCGGCTTTCATAAATCCCGAGTTCCTAGCCAAAGGTCTTTCAGAGCTCTTGGCTGACTAATCATCTGTCTGGGACTGTGAAAGTTTGTGGAGCTGAAGAGGGGGCTCTCTACTTAGCCTGAAAGTTACCTAGCAGTTGTTATTTCCGTTTGACCCATGATAAAATTAAGACCAAGAAGGAAATGTATACATACCATGCAAGGGGATATATTATGGATAGACTGAAACAGCCCCCACACCCACCCCGACAATGTCCATGACTTAAAACAGGATCAGAGAGCACTGTCTGCCCCGACCAATGATTCCATTCTGGCCCCATAGGTTGCCTGGCATGAGGTTTTGTCACACAGGGAGCCAGGTCAGCTGACTAGGTCAAGCTATCCAATGATACAGCAAATGTTCTTGAGCAGCTCTAATGTTCCAGTTATTATCACGAGGTGATAGAGTGGTATAAAAGTGAAAATAGGCAACCCGCCCCCATCTTCTCTGGTCTGCATTATATTGTAGGGAGACAGACAAGTCAATTCATTCTGCTGTCAATCAGCAATAGATGAGGGGAGGGGGAAAAAAGAGAACAGGATGTGGGAGGAACAATTTCCTAGCGATGGCCAGGGAGTCTTCTCCGAGGAAAAGGCTGGAACAGAGACTGAAGGACTCAAAGGACAAAGAAGGAAGTGGGCAAAGTGACTACCAAAGGGATGAGCAGAAACAGGATGCTCTGTTCATTTGAGGAAAGCATTTTAAGATGCTGGCGGGGCCACAGCAGAGCAAGCAAAGAGGAAGCTGAGAGAAAGAGAGCAGAAGACGGTGCCAAAGAGGGGGGAACCCCAGAAAGAGAGCAGAACACGGTGCCAAAGAGGGGGAACCCCAGAAAGTCACTGCAAAACTCTAGCCATTTGGATGCGACTCCGTGCGAGCTGGAGTTTTTTTGTTTGTTTGTTTGTTTGTTGTTTTGTTTTCTGCAGAAAAGAAACATGCTCTGATTAACGTTTTCGGAGAATTACTCTTAATTAGCAGTTGATGTAGCTGCCAATAGTTAACAAGGCCCCAAATACCAAGAGAATGAGAGGCTGGGTGGCGGAGAGAAGAGCAGGGCTCTTGGATTTAGACAAGATTGTGTCCGGACCTCAGGCTTCAGTGGCATTACTAATTGTGCGAGATGTTTTGATCTGGAAAATTCAGTTTCTTTAAACGCAAGAGAATTATATGAGCTGCCCATATAGAGTGGTTATTTCTAAATCACCTGAAACTTATTGGCTACTAATAAAAGATAGAAAGATGCTACTTTAGTCATGTAATTTAGTGATTATACTGAATTATTTTATTATTAAATATAACACAGGTGAGACCTTAATTGCATAGCATATCTTCTCTGCTTCTATTACAGTAACATATTAGTAAGAAACATAAACAATATGTTCTTTCTCTAATAATCAAAAACAAACAAAAATGTCTTGGGCTAGAGAGATGACTTGGTGGTTAAGATCACTTGCTGCTCTTGCAGGACTAGGGTTCAGTTCCCAGTACCCCTGTGATAGTTCAAAATCACCTGCAACTTCAGATTCAGAGAGCCCCACACCTCTGACCCACGTGGAGGTTTATACTCATGTATGTGCAAGCACCCACACACAATTAAAACGATGAGAATAAATAAAATTCTTGCCAGGCACAGTGTACATGTCTTTAATCTAGCAGTTGGGAGGCAAAGGCTGGCAGACCTCTGTGAGTTCAAGAATCTCTGTGAGCTCAAAGCCAGCCTAACCTGTGTAATGCATTTCATGACACCCAGAGATACCTAGTGAGATTTTGTCTCAAACAAACAAACAAAACCCCACAAAACAAAAAACAAACAAACCCCCTAAATTTAAAATTTTTTGTGCCATTCAAAAGCATATATAAAAGTAAAACAAATAATATAATAAGTCTCACTATTTATAGCTTTAATAATTAGGATTTATACTTGGAGCTGGAAAGATGGCTCAACAGTTAAGAACACTGCTGCTCTTCCAGAGGACCCAGACTCAATTCTTAGCACCCACATGGTGGTTTACAACCATCTATAGCTCTAGTTTCAAGGAATCTGCCTTAGCTAAGGTTTTACTGTTATGAACAGACACCATAACCAAGACAACTCTTATAAAGAACAGCATTTAACTGGGACTGGCTTACAGGTTCAGAGGTTCAATCCATTATCATCAAGGCAGGAACATGGCAGCATCTAGGCAGGCATGGTACAGGAAAGCTGAGAGTTCTACAACTTCATCTGAAGGCTGCTTGTGGAAGACCTCCTTCCAGGCAGCTAGGATGAGGGTCCTAAGCCAACACCCACAGTGACACACCTATTCCAACAAGGCCACACCTCCAAATAGTGCCACTCCCTGGGCCAAGCACATTCAAATCATCACAGGATCTGATGCCACCTTTTGGCCTCTGTGGGCCATGCATGTGGTACAGCGACAAAACATTTATTCATATAACAATTATTTTCTAAATAATTATCATTTATCCAATCTTGTTTAGTTCTTTCTGGAACATTTTAAAGCAAAAATCAAACATTATCACTTTGACCCTAAGTAGTTGTTTATCTCTCTAACAAAATAGTTTTGGTTAATATAACTCCAGTACAATGACCATCTCTGGCAAAACTAACAGTCATGTTTTAATATCATCTAGCCAATGCTTAATTTCCCGTTTGTCTCAAAAGTACTTCTGATGGTTGTTTTTGGCCAAATCAAGGTCTGGAGCAGGTGTGGGCTATAATTAGGCCGAGTATTCTCCCAAACCCCTTGTGGTAAAAGCTCTGGTGGTGGGTGTGGCGTTATTGGGAGCTGGTAAGACCTTTAGGTGGCACACTAAAGCGGTGTGAGAACTGAGGTATTTAGGGACACACCCCTGAAGGATGTGCTGGGGCTCTCAGCCCTTCTCTCAGTTGATGTGCTACATGAGATAAGCCTCTTCCCCCACTGCCCCAAGTCCACGATTTGTTCTCCCCAACCACCGGTTCAAAGCTATGGTGCCAACCAAACATGACATAAGTTCTGAACCACGTAAGCCTTTTGTGTTGTTATGAACAGGAATGGCCCCCACAGACTCATGTGTTAGAATACTTGGCCCACGGAGTGGCACTATTAGGAGATGTGGCTTGGTTGGTTGGAGTAGGAGTGACCTTATTGTAGGAAGTGTGTCATTGTGGAGACAGGCTTTGAGATCTCAGATGCTCAAGCTAGGACCAATGTGGAACAATCTCCTTCTGTGGACCAAGATGTAGAACTCTCAGCTCCTTCTCCAGCACCATGTCTGCCTGCATGCCACCATGCTTCTGACCATGATGATGAGGGACTAAACCTCTGAAACTGTAAGCCAGCCCCATGTGAATGTTTTTCTTGGTTGTGGTATCTCTTCACAGCCATACAAACCCTAACTAAGACACCTTTCTTCCACGCTGTCTCCTTTTATCTGAAAGTTGTATCAGAAAGCAGTAATATATTAATGGCAGTAATGTCCCCACATGCTCGGGACACCAAGTATACACAGTGCACTAAGGACACTAAGGACACAGAGAGGAAAGGAAAGCTTTCTGTTTCCCATCAGACAGGCTATCTAGCACCGTCTGACTCTAAAAGGGAAAACAGTGCATTGTAATGAGATGTCCAAGAGTAAACTTAGACTCTTTAACATGAGTATAAAGGGCCATTGTGGAGACAGATCATATGACCAGAGGCCTTTCTGCTATCCCAGAGTTCTCTTTGGCCTATGGTGGAGTATAGAAGTAGAGATTTACAATGAGATAAAGGCCAGTAGAGCTTCCTGTTTTCAGTAAAAGAGAAATCAGCTTTGTTTCCCGATGGTAAAAAATGACACGGGCACTTCCTCGTTGGTGAAAAGGACAGGACAAATGAGTAGGTGGCTTTCGGTGCAGAAGGTCCCCACCACCCTAAGCTTTGGTCTCTTGATAGGGTTGGTCTAGCTAAACTCAGCTCTGGACTTCTAGGTAGAGCTAGTTGACTTTCATTCTTTTAGATAATTCTTAAAACAGGAGTCAAAGGAATTATAAAAATACAGAGAAATTTTGAATAAACAGAAGCAAGTTTTTTGAGGTGAAGGGGAAAAAAAAAAACACAGGTCAAAGCAGCTCTTTTTGACTCCGTGCCATGGTATGAGGAGGTCTGACCAAAGCATCACTTGTGAAAACAACTTCCAAGGAGCTAAACTTTCAATATTACATCTAAGCAAAGAGTCCTGGGAGCAAGTCAAAAGAGTCAAATTTAGATATTGGTTCCCATAATACTTTATTTAACTATCAAGCACACAAATTCCTTTGTAGACCTTAATAAAAGACCAAAATTAGAAATGAAGTATTTGTGTTCATTGAAAATAATTTTGGACTTGTGGATCCTTTTGAAATTGCCCATGTGAGTCAACATGGGGTGGGAGCTAGGAAAAAAATAAAGTATGGCCTCCCACTCACAGCTAATTCTGGCTCTGGTAATCAGGGAAACATAAGAGGCAGCCAAGTATGGGCTGGCAGTGCCAACCGGCTCGTTTTGTTTTCTGTGTTTCTCTCGGTAGTCAACCCTCCTTTGGCATTCATTAGAGTGTGACCTTGCCGCAGCCCGCTGTGTTCTAAGGATAATAATTATTCATCAAAATGTAAAGCTAGGAGTCTGGTGTAAAGGCATGCACCTTTAATGAAGATGGATCACTGTGAAGAAAAAGAAAAAACTAATGCCGGAAGGAAATCAATGGTCAATCAGACAATAGCTGTAGCAAAGCCATAGAGAGCAAAGAGGGAGTGGGGGAGAGCAGGCGGGACAGAGTGTGGCGTGGCTTTGTTTTCTATTAGGGTATGCCTCACATGTCTAATAAAAAGGAAAATAGAAAAGAGAGGGAAGGAAAGCAGTAAGGAGCTTGCGGACACAGCTGTGTGAGGAGCATCTGCCTAGGCCTTAGGATATGTAAGGGTCTAGGTTCAATCTTCAACAACATGAAAGAAAACAAAAAAGAGAAATAAGGAGGGAGGGAGGGAGGACTAGAAGAAGGAAGGAAGGAAGGAAGGGAGGGAGGAAGAAAGGAAGGAAGGAAGGAAGGAAGGAAGGAAGGGAGGGAGGGAGGGAGGGAGGGAGAGAGGGTGGATGGGTGGGCTTTCAAGCTGTCTAAGGCTCACATAGGACTGAGGGGTATAACTCTCTTCTACACTGGACCACACATGATTACATGAAGAATAGTAAAGAAGAGGTCAAGGGTCATGGGCAGGGCATATTATAGGATCCTGGGGGTGGAGTAGAGAAAGAAAAATAGAACAAAGTCACTTTTTGGTGGGGGGAAAGATGAGGTGAGACAAAGTCTCATTATGAGGACCAGGCTTGCTTCGAACCCATAGAGATCCTCCAATTCACAGAGGTCGGCCCCTCCCCCGCCTCCCAAGTCCTGAGCTTAAAGGTATACCACATCTGGTTCCAAACTTACTTTTAAGGCCAACTCATTCTCACAGTAATGTACCTGCTTCCACCAAAAGAAGTCATATTGAGCAAGCCAACAGTCCTGCACAGTTGAAATCAACTTCAGCTGCTGGGAGTGGTGACATATGATTGTCCCCTCAGCACCAAGGGCCTAGGGCAAAAGGAGCTTTGCAAGTCTGAGAACATTCTGGTCTACACAGTGAGTTCAGCACAGCCAGAGCTACATAGATAAACCCTGTCTCAAAAAGAGTTTTTGTTTGTCTGTTTTGCACTGAAAGTGGCAGCTCCTGCCTGCAATAGGAAGGTCAGGCATTCAAGGTCATCTTTATAACATAGTGACGAGTTCAAATCCAGCCTGGGATACATAAAACTGACTTAAGAAACAAAACAAACTACAATAGCAATTGAAGTAGTTTTTTTTATGTTTTTTTTTCTTTGTTTTTCTGTTTCTTTGTTTTTGGGGGACTTGGGGGTGATGGGGGCCAGGGTCTCTCTACATAAACCTGGCTGTCCTGGAATTCATGTAGATAAGGCTGGCTTCCAATTCACAGAGTACCACCTGCTCTGCTTCCCCAGTGCTGAGACAGGTGACCGACACCAGTCCCGACTGTTATCTTTGTCTTACTGCATAAGAAAGAAATCATGCTGACAAAAATTTGAATTTAATGATGCTTTTAAGTAAATTTATGTTTCGCATGTATGCCAACACTTGCATATATTGAAGAAATTTAAATACAGTTACATAGAAAAATAAAGGCCAATATTCTAACATAAAGTAGAGTTGCTATAGTTTATAACAATATACCTACTAATATTTTTTTCCTGAACTAGAAACTGAGCTCAGGGCCTCACACTTGCTAGAAGGGTGCTCTTACACTGAATAATTTTTTTCTTCTTCTTCTTCATCTTCTTCCTCCTCCTCCCCCTTCTTTCTTTATATTATTTTTATAAGTCATATTATTTTATTTTAATGTATATTAGCACACTATAGCTGTCTTCAGAGACACCAGAAGAGGGCATCAGATCTCATTACAGATGATCGTGAGCCACCATGTGGTTGCTGGGAATTGAACTCAGGACCTTTGGAAGAAAAGTCAGTGCTCTTAACCGCTGAGCCATCTCTCCTGCCCTTATATTATAATCTTAAAAATAAGTTAAAAGCCAAAAGAGAGGAGTTCAAAGGTTCCCACCACAGAGAAATAGTAATATCACGGAGATGTTAAAAAGTTAGTCAACGGCAGCGGTGTGCACCTTTAGTCCCCACACTCAGGAGGCAGAGGCAGTCAGAAGAAGAGGAGGAAGGGGGGAAAGGAGAAGGAGGAAGAAAGAGGAGAAAAGATTAGCTTTATCGTTACACATTCTATACATGTATATACAGGTATTACTATATTGTACAACTATTAGAAATGTCCTCAGAAAAGAAAACGCTGGCCAACGAGATGCCTTGGTGAGTTAGGGTTAGCTGTACAAATCTGACCATCAGAGTTTGAGTATCTGAATCCACATGAAAAGAAATCATTTAGAAGCCCATGGACCAGTTAGCCTGGAGTTCACACAGTGGTAACAGGACAGACTACAGTTGGAAGAAGGACACCAACTCCTACCCTCAGAGACATCTTCAGACACACGCACATAAACAAGCAAACAATAAATACTGGGAAACGGGTGGTGACCACCGACCATAATATTATTTCATTCCTACTTCAGAACTGCAATTTTTGCTGCTACTCTTAAAAATCATAATATCTGATATGTGACCCCTGTGAAAGGGTCACTTAACCTCCAAAGGGGTCACAACTTAAAGGCTGAGCACCACTGCCTTAGACTAAGAAGGGCTGGTATGGAATAGCTCCTTTAGCCTACAGCTTTCTCTATGTGCATTAGGAACAGAAGCACACAGGCCTGTGTATAGCAATGTGATAAAATGTGATATTTGTCCAATACTGACTTGATCACGAGAAGACAGACTCGGGACGGACCGATAGATCTTTTTTTGAAAACAATCCCATTTGTCCTGGATCAGACAGGCGTCGATTTGTTCTTCTATAGCGAGACATTGTTTCCTTATAAACAAAAAGAGGATGGTTGTACTCTCAGAAGTTCCTGGTGAGAGTATGCAGGAACCCCTAAAATAAGGCTGTGAAGCACAGATTTAAAGTGAAGAGGTTTTGCTTTAAATCACACTCAGTTTACTGTTGTCCGAAAAAGAGTTAACAATTCACCTACCGCCCTGGGCGCCTGCCAGGGTTCATGTGGGTTTCATTATGAACTGTGTCCTACCATGGAGGGCTAGTGAGAGGGATTCCTCTCTTTTCTGTCTTTATTTCATACAGGTTCTGTTGAGGAAAGGGTCTGGGTGTAACCCAGCCTTTTCCGCGCGGTTGAACAGTTGAACAGCAGAGTTCTTCGGACTGCTCAGGTTTTTCCCGGTGGGCCCCCAGCTGAGAAGGTTACCATTCTTTCCTACCTGGAGCTCTGCAGGGGGTGTGACCGGTGGAGACGTTGCTGTGCATTTGCATTTAAAGAATTAATAAAAATTCCTCCTAGGCCTGAGAGACCCGGGAAGTTTATAACCTTGACGTTTTATAACCCCCCACGAGGGTTTGTCTCCCGGAAGGCCAGTGTAAGGCCAAGTTCCCAAGTATGTCATTAGTGATGCGCTACCGGGACCACATACTGGAACCACGTGGTTCTCTAACCCACTGAATGTCGCAGAAAAGAGACGAATAATACAGAACAATGAAAGCCATTCCCTGGGCCATAATAACCTTTGGGTTACCTATATTAACGGCAGCTATTCCATATGAATGTTTCTTAGTTCACAGAGCTGAGGACGCAAGGTCAACAGTGCCTTTCTTGGGTTGACATTTCACATATTCTGGACCAGAAATTTAAGCCACGGTATTTTCCAACGATGATGTCAAGGCCTGCTTTCTAAAACTACTTGAGAGTGCTTCTGGAATCCGTGTCTGCCACAGTTCCTGAGCCCAGGCCGCCTTGGGGTCCTGTATCCTCCCTGGGGCAACAGAACTGAGGCTCACTATTGCCAGGACCACACGATCCCGAGAAAAGGTTTTTTCCAGGAAAGCGGTCTGATCCACCACCATCCTCTTGCGAGCAAGGGCCAGGGGGGCGGTGATAGCCCACTGCGTGAATAAAATTCAAGAGCATTTCCTAAGCCAAGAACAAAACAAGGACCCTGCCCCCTGGAGCCTTCACTCAAGGAGACTGAGCAGAGCACAGGACACCAGTCAGGAATCCTCCAACCAACCCGCCTGTCTGGGTAACTTTTAGGCCACTTGGGAGTTTTCACAGAGGCTACAGCGCCCTCTGGAGGCCATGCTGGTTTACCTGCCCTAAATTGTTACAAATACTGGGTGCAAAAGCTAGGAATCAAACATCCAGGAAGAGTAAAAAAAGAGAGAGAGAGAGAGAGAGAGAGAGAGAGAGAGAGAGAGAGAGAGAGAGAGAGAGAGAGAGAGAGAGAGAGAATAGTTATCCCATCTCCTTCCTGAAGTACAGAGAAATAGAGAACTACACAAGAAAAGGCAAGCATCGAGTCCAAAACCTTGAACTTGTGAGTCAAAAGGAGAATTAGGGGTTCAAGGCCAGCCTCCTCTACAAGAGTCTCTGACAAAAAATAAATATGGATGAACAGATGGATGGACATATGGACAGACAGACGAATGGATGGATGGGTGGAGGGGTGAGTAAGTGGATGGATGGATGGATGGATGGATGGATAGATGGATGGA
Source organism: Micromys minutus (assembly GCF_963924665.1). Classification (NCBI taxonomy): domain Eukaryota; kingdom Metazoa; phylum Chordata; class Mammalia; order Rodentia; family Muridae; genus Micromys; species Micromys minutus. The sequence continues at coordinate 37,751,091 of NC_137957.1, read as the reverse complement.
TGGATGGATGGATGGATGGACGGACAAATATACAAAAGAAGAAGCAGTGTCTGAAACAGTACCTTGATCCATTCGTGGGAAAGAGTGATTTTTAAATCTTTAAATGCTACCAACTGTCAGACAGATGATCAATACAACCCAAGGTTTGTGGACTTAAAAAAAAAAAAAAAAAACAGTGTACTAAGCATACATTGAAATATTTAAATAACAGATGTGTAGATATGAAAGTATATCATATGGCACTATGCTAAGCTACTCTTCCGAAGCTTCCAAGACACTTGTTTTGGGAAATGTGATGTACGGAATCTACGGGTGACGCTGCGTTTGGCAAGAAGCTTGCTGGATTGCTCCACTCCTTTAGGATGAACAGGATGCTTTCTAAACTCTACCCACAGTCACCTGACTCACTATAAAAGGGGCTGCTTGTCCTCTCCTCACTCTCTTGCTCCTTTGCCTCCCTTACCCCTTTGTCCCTTCTCTCCCCATTCCCTTCTCTCCTCTCTCACCACATGCTCATGGCCGGCCTCCTCTCCTCTCCCCTCCCCTCCCCTCCCCTCCCCTCCCCTCCCCTCCTCTTCTCTCCTCTCCTCTCCCCTCCCCTCCCCTCCCTCCCTCCCTCTCTCCCTTCCTGCCTTCTCTCTCTCTCTCTCTCTCTCTCTCTCTCTCTCTCTCTCTCTCTGCCCTTACTACCGCCTTAACTCCCCTCCCCATGTCCTAAATAAACTATTCTATACTATACTGTGTGGCTGGTCCCTCAGGGGGAAGGGATGCCCAACAGGGGTCAGCCAGAGGCACCCCTTCCCCCCACACCTCACCACACCTCCATAGAACATATTCTCTCTCTACATTCTCTTTATCTTTTTCCTAACATTGGTGCCAAAACCCAGAACACATCTTTTCTTCACTTTTTAATAAACACACCATGGATGGCCAAGTGTTTTCTGTATTTGGAATGGTGTTGGTGTTTTCTTTTCTTTGGTGAGCACACAAGTCAGAAGTCAGACAGCTTTCTTTGGACATACCTGGAAGCTTTGAACCATGAACACAATTCCTCAGCTCCATATCTCTGTCTCCTGCATTTGGCACCCATTGCTTTTATCAGCATTTCTAGGCCTGTGTAAATTAGTTCCTGTTTTTTCCTCGAACATCCAGCTTTTCATAATAATAATTTAAAAAAAAAAACATCTTGTTCTTTCCTTGTACCACTGAGAAAGCTGTTTTAGCTGATGAACGTAACTTTATACATGTTACCCTACAAGCTTCTTTAATTACTTGAGTTCTATCTTAGGTTACTCGACTATGGCTTTGAGGAGATAAAGGGAAGGAGAGGGAATGTGTCAAGCCTCCTAGGGAGAGCCCCACTGACATTGTAAGAAAAGCTCAGAAAATTCAATGGCGCCCACTTCTACTCTGTGGATTTGATTGGCTTGTTCCATTATTTACTTCTTATGAGATTAAAAAGAGTATTTATTGAGCAAATCCCTTTAATGCACCCCCCTGTTACTTCGTTTACAAGGTAGGTTGGGAACCTTGGAAGAAATGGAACCTGTACTATAAAGGAAGGAAGGGTACAACCAAACTAGATGTGGTGGTGTGTGCCTGTAATCCCAGCCAAGGCACCAAGGGTGCTGTGAGTTCAGCCTTTGCCACAGAGCAAGCTACATAGAGAGAGCCTGTCTTAAACAAAATAAACAAAAAACTACAGAATAGAATACTCAATGGATGCTGTTAAGGTAAGCTGTTACAGATCTCAAAACAAGCAAACAAAAAAACAAAAACAACACCCCCCATGTCATAGCATACACAAAAATCAGTTCCAGAAAGATTAAAAGAATTAAAATAGGAATTTATTTTAAAAGAATTCAAATAAGCCAAGTAGTGCTGGTGTATGTCTTTAATCCCAGCACTTGGGAGGCAGAGGCAGGCAGATCTCTGTGAGTTTGACCAATCTGATCTAGAGTGAGTTCTGGGACAGCCAGGGCTACACACACAAACACACACACACACACACACACACACACACACATACACACACACACATGCACACAAGTTTAAATAAGAAGGAAATATGACTTAGAAAATGGTCAGTAAGTAAAGACATGTCTGGAGAATATAAACTCAGGCAATGATGAGATGTAATCACATTGATAAAAATGTAGAAGTTGGGCTGGAGAGATGGCTCAGTGGTTAAGAGCACTGACTGCTCTTCCAGAGGTCCTAAGTTCAAATTCCAGCAACCACATGGTGGCTCACAACCATCTGTAATGAGCTCTGATGCCCTCTTCTGGCCTCTGGATGTATATTTAGCAGAGCACACTCATTAAATAAATAATTTTAAAAAAAATTACAAATCTGACATTACCCAGTGGTACTAAAGATAGAACAATCTGGAAAAGTCTAACAAACTCTACAACTACATCTTGTTTTAGTCCATAGAAAAGCTCTCATTCAAAGAAACATATCTGATACAAAATCCAAATATCACAAATGTACTAAAACTACACCCTCCACAATCTCTGTGTGAACTTTCGAAAACAATATCACTGCCTTTCTGTTACTGTTACCTTAGTGAAATGTCATGACCAAAAGCAACTTGGGGAGGAAAGCATTTATTTTGCTTACGAACCTACTTCATTCATTGTTCGACATCAAAGACAGTCAGGGCAGGAACTCAACCAGGGCAAAAACCTGGAGACAGGAGCTGATGCAGAGTACATGGAGGGATGTTACTTACTGGCTTGCTTTCCCTGGCTTGCTCAGCTTGCTTTCTTATAGAACCCAGGACCACCAGCCCAGGTATGGCACCGCCCACAGTGGACATAAAACTATGTAGCACAACAACCAAGAAAACTCTAAATCTTCTTCCCTTAACATTGACATTATCACTTACAGAATTTGCTTTTACACTGATCGGTAAAAATTATACCAGAATTTATCACTAAACTAACTTTATTTTATTTAGGAGAGACCAACTTTATTACAATTGCTTATAACCACTTGATGACATTTACTAAGAACTGATGTAACTCGTGTTTCCTCTGATCTTGTATTATGTTTTTTTTTCTTTTAACTTAAGTTTGTTTTCCATATCTGTTTTCTTTTAACTTAAGTTTGTTTTACCTGTCTGCGCAGCTCATAGGTACCTAGTGCCATAGTAGCCAGAAGAGGGCGCTGGAGACCCTAGGACTGGAATTACGGACACGTCCCATGCTGGGAATCAAACCCCGGTCCTTTATAAAAGCAGCCACTGCTTTTAACCACTGAGCCATCTCTCCAGCATCTCGGTACGTCTTGGTACTAAACCATTAAATAAATCTTGAGGGGGAAAGGTTTTAATTCTAAAAATGATCAAAAGGTAGATAGTAGCTTCTTATACCCAATTTCTCAAGATTATTAGCCCTTTAGAACCTCAATAAAGAGACAGAACGTTTTGGATTATAAGGTGCTGATTATCAGTTTTAGGAGCTCATCTGTTCGTGGGACTTAAAGCATTTGAAAGCAGAGATAAATCACGGAATAAAAGTACTATCCAGTTGGGAAGCATTGGATGAAGGGCTAAGAGTTTGCTCAGGGCCTTTTAACATTCATGTGCCTTTGGGGGTAGGGTTCTCTGCCCTGTAACTCACTCTGTAGATCAGGCCGGTCTTGAACTTAGAGATCTGCCTTTCATCCCGAATGCTGGGATGAAAGGCGTGTGCCACCACGGCCGCTGGCCTTCCGTGCTTTATGCTTGAAAAAGAACCCCACTGTTGAAAGCCAAAACAGCATGAGCAGTGGTAATACACCCACAAAGCAGGATTCTTCTGGCGAGCCCTTCAAACGAGCTAAGAGTCAGCTATCGGCGGGCGAGAGTGTGGAGGCTGAGTTGAGTTGGTTTTGTGCTAAATGGAGTCATCAAGTAATCATTATATCATCTTCTCCTCAGCTATGTAACACAGGTCCAAGAAGACAGGAGACCAGCGCTCCGAGTCACTATGACACTCTACAAATGCTAACGCAGCGCTGCATGCTGGGGCTGCGCCGTACCTTGAGACTGCGCTGTCTCCCAGTAATGTATGAATCCTAAGAAGCTGACTGTGGGCTCAAACTGGCCCTAATCCACTTTCTCCCAGGCGAAACCTGCTACAGTACAAACACCTCGCACGTCGGTCCTCCCTGCGTGGCCGGCGGCATCCTCAGTGGAAAGGGTTTTCCAGATAGAAAGCAAACGCTCTAAGGTTGAGACCTCATTAGCATCTGCAAAGGGCTGTGAAAAGCCTCTCTTCTCCGACTCCTGCCAAGGAAATTTTGTTTGGCTGAACACTGGCACTGTCCCTGTGTTGTCATGGTGGGGATTATTGTCATAGCTGTTTCGGGAGGCTCTGCCATGAATATCTTTAGAAAAATAACACACTAATAAGGACGTGACATCGCTACACCAAAAGAGCTTTTTAAAAGGCAACCGTGGCAGCGACTACAGAAGATTTCCAAATAGGTAGGCCAAGAATCACTCTTCATCTTTAGAATTATGGCACCGAAAGATAGAATTAGGTAAATGAATACGTAATTAAATAAACATATGTGTATATGATGTATCATATATGTGTGTGTATACATATATATATATCATAGATAAGGACATTAAACACAGGTGCCTTCAATTAAAAAGAGAAAACTGACCGGATATTTTGGAGTTTCTTTATAAGAATTTTTTTTTCTTAATGATAGTGCGCACCTGTAATCCCAGCACCAGGGAGGTATAAACAGTTTGTGAGTTCAAGGCCATCTTGCTGTACAAAGCAAGTTCCTAGGTAGCCACAGATACACCGTGAAATCCTGTCTTTTAAAAAAGGCTGGGGAAGGGGGTGCCTGGAGAGATGGATGGCTCAGTGGTTAAGAGTACTGGCTGCTCTTCCAGAGGTCTTGAGTTCAAATCCCAGCACCTACATCGAGTTCACAACTCCAGATCCAGGGAATCCCAGATTAAACACCAACACACACAAAATAAAAACAAAGTAATGAAATAAAAATAGTGTCTACTGACCCTGGCTGGGGGCAGTTTTCTAAACAAAGCTCTCTTCTAAATAGACAAAACTTGTCCTCACTATGCTGTAGCCCGTGCGAAAGGCTAGAAGGGGTGGGGCTATCTTAAAGGCACCACTCATGTCCTTTGGTCTTCCATAGCCACCTGCCTGGCATGGGATGAGTGCTACTACCTAGCCAGGCCCATTAGCTTCCAGACACATCGATACATATATGTTTAAATTGATGTATATATGCAGATATGCATATTTAAGTCAATGTATATATGTGAATATTTAAATTGGTGTGTATTTAAATAGATGCTTATTTAAATAATGTGTGTTTAAATACATGCAAATGTGCATGTGTGTACATATGTGCATGCATATATGTATACCACACACATAAATATATTCATATATACATATACACATACACATACATTCACACACATAAAGCCCCTTTTCCTTTTATCAAACTGACCTATGCTCCTGAGTTAATCCTAAATTATGTAAAGCACTTTGTATCTGTTATGACACATCCATCTGTGACAGCTGAAGTTGGGAGGAGGGTGCTGCCCACCACCCCACACTGCACAAGGAGCTGCAACAGAAAGGGACCCACAACATCAAGGCTGATGCCCTATTCAAAGCACAGCCTCTCAGATTTCCTCACACATAGCCTCCTTTGTCCTCAGGAACTTCCTTACAACCACAGGTATATAACAAAACGGAACTGGCATACAAATCAAACATTTGCACATAGAACAGGTTATAAGTCATTATACATTTATTTTAAGGACAAGCATTTGGTATTCCATAATTTTACCATTTGATGAGGGAAAAGCAAACTTACATCCTAATGAATGTGATGTGCTTTATTGCTTTTATGGAAAGGATTAAATCTTAGTTTATTATCCAATACATCAGGGCAGAGAGCACCTTAATTGCTTTCAGAATTGAATGGAAGTTTTCAGTGATTTTTTTTTTCCTTTGTGGATATGGTGTGGGTGCATATGTCACAGCAACAGTGTGGTGGAAGTCAGAAGACAACTCTAAGGCGCTGGTTTTCTTTCCACCTTCCTTTCTTTCTAAGGACCCAACGGGCCGTCATGCTTCGAAGCATCACCTGCTGGCGTAGAGCAGCAACTTTTAAAATTCAAATATTCGAACACAGTAGGGTCCAGTTTATACTAATTTGATGCTTACATGATGAGGAATGATGACATAAAAATACCAAATCTTGGGGCTGGAGAGGTGGCTCAACGGTTAAGAGCACTGACTGTTCTTCCAGAGGTCCAGAGTTCAAATCCCAGCAACCACGTGGTGGCTCACAACCATCTGTAATGGGATCTGACGCCCTCCTCTGATGTGTCTGTAGACAGCGACAGTGTACTCATATACATAAAATAAATAAATCTTAAAAACAAAAACAGAAAAACCAATCTTCACTTATGTTTCCCAGAACAGAAAACTAGACGCACAGTAGAGTCGCTGTATTATCCCAAGGAGTTCAGTCGCGGCTTACTGTTTGCTGAACGTCTTCAATGTTTCAGGACTGACCGAAATTTGGGTTGTATTAATAGAACCCTATTGTGCAAAAGAAAATTTTACTGGGGAGGGAGAAGTGTTTTCTAAATGGCATTCTCTTCTTGTCTCGTGCCACACGTGGCCTAACCAGTCTTCGTGCATTCTGTAGCTGTGCAATGAGCCAATGTGACATTCACAGAGCTGTCTTTGATGACAATGGACCAGGTGACTCCAAAGACAGAGGCCATCCACCCCATCGCCACCGTTCTTACGTCCAAGAACACACAGGTCTTCCGTTTCAAGTCATTTGTGTGTTTCATGAATCGCATCAAAATTTGCTCCAATTAGTACTGCCTGTGCCAGTAGTCAGGACTGAGAATATAAAACTGAAAGATACAGCCAATTGGCTCAATGTATGATTTTTATTCTGAAGGAGTATGTGCATCGTTAAATAAATAATTATGCTGTGTGTGAGAGAGAGAGAAGGGTGGGGGAGAAATGGACCAGACATGGCATACACACCTTTAATACCAGCACTGAGGAACCAGCCAGGTAAAGGCAGTTTTCTGTGAGCTCAGAGCCAACTTAATCCACAACTTAATCCACATAGGAGGTTCAGACAATTAGGGGCTACATACTAAGACCCTGAGATGATTCAACAGTTGAAAAACATTTATAGGTTTTGCAGAAGACACAACTCCAATTCCTAGCACCCATATGGTAGCTCACAACCATCCACAACTCCTTCCAGAGGATCTGATGTGCTTTTCTGACTTACACATGTCCCAGAAAATAATGTATCTGGTTTCTTAAGGCAGAAAAACCAAGAAATTCATTCCCGGTACTCGGCGTGTATCCTTGTGCACAGGTGTTTTAAGTTTAATTGATTATTTGAATTTAAGGGTCTAAAGGATCATTTTAACTAGATCACTGTGTTGGTTTGGTTCTATGGAGTATTATTGATGTGTTTTGAGGTATTGCTATTGTTTTCCAATGCTGAGGAACCAAAGCCAGGGCTTCCCACATGTGAAACAAGCGCTCTAACACTGAGCTACTACCATTCTCTCCACTTAATTGATGGAAACATAGATACACAATACACAGATGCATTTGTGCATATATGCATATTTAAATTGATGTGTGTTTATATATGCTTATTTAAATATATGCATGCTTAAATAATGCATATATGCATATATGCACATAACTCATATGCATATATGTGCATGTATACATCCATATATATATATGTATATATTATACAATCTACAATTCCATTAGCATTCTGTCCTATTTTCTAGCAGTCTCCCACTCCATCTAGAATACGATTGAGTGTGTGCATTTGCCATACTTTCAAATGAAGTTTTGGGTGGTCTCATACAGAGAACAGACACAATTCAAATTGGAAATCCCAATTCCAGATGAAAAGACAGAACGCAAGCATAAAGGTGAAGAGGAGAGAGGGAGGAGGGGACACTCTGAAGCCTGGACAGTCAGAGGATAATGGCTGTTTTCTTCATAATGACTGAATCACTGAGTCTGAACCTGACAATCAGAGACAAACTAAAGGCAGACCCACAGATTGTCTGCCAAACTGCTGATCAGCTTGTAGACTTGCCCTTCCAACGCTGACACACCCAGAGAGCATAGCTTCTGCTCACTGGATTCGTCCACCACATTACCCTCAGTATGCCTTGAAGTCAAGGTTGCCCCTCTCAGTAGGCATTCCTAAGGAGGCCAGAATTCCTTAACTGCAGTTATTTCCCTGTGACCTGCCTTTCCAGTATTTCTGAGATATATCTTGAACTAAATCCTCCCAGAAGTGAGGGGTATTTGCATTTTTTGTTTGGTTGGGTTTGGGGCTTGGGGTTTGGGGTTTGTTGCTATTGTTGTTATTATTTTTGTTTTGTTTTAAAAGATTTAAATGGAGAATTTTGTCAGACAAGGTCCTGCCTCTACCTGTCTAGATTATGGAAAACATTCCTGGTTCTGGCATTCATACCTTCTGAAAATTTAGCCCTAAAGTTTTAACAGCCAGCACACTTCCAAGCTGAAAGCTACTCTAAGGGTTAACTAGATGTCTCAGCAGGTAAAGGCATTTACCGTTAAGCATAATGACTCTTGTTCAATTGACCAACATAATAGATCCTCTGTCCTCTCTACACCGTGGTACATGTTCCCACACATATACATACATACATTCATACACACATATACATGTATACACACATACATGCACAAATGAGTATAATTATAATTTTTAAAACCTATCAAAATAAAAGCTATTTTTAAAGTTGTTAAAGGTACTTTAAGGAATAGGTTCCCACCAGGTGGTGGTGGCACACACCTTTAATCCCAGTGTTCAAGAGGGGGAGACAGGCAGATCTCTAAATTCAAGGCCAGCCCGGGCTACAGAGTGAATTCCAGGACAGTCGGGGTTACACAGAGAAACCCTGTGAAAACAAACAAACAAAAAGATTGGGCTAGTGAATGGCTTACTGGTTAAAGTGATTGCCTAAAAGCAGCGAGGACCAGAGTTCAGATCCTTAAAACCTACATAAATGCTAGACCTGCCTATAATTCCAGCCTCAGAAGCAGAGAGGAAGGGTTCCCTTAAGCAAGATGGGAGATGAAATTAGCCATATCAGTGAGCTCTGGGTTTGATTGAGAGACCCTGACTTGATGAATAAGGTTGAGCTTCCAAATGCACAGATGCTTTCATGCACGTAGAACCACACATGTGTGCCCACACACATGTAAGCATGTATGCACATACACACACACACTCACACTAAAATGAATTTTTAAAACAAAAGAATCATTTTTAGGGCTAGGAACGTAGTTCAGTTAGCTGAGTGCGTGTGTGGAATGCACAAATCCCTAAGTTTGGTTCCCAGCCCCACAGAAACTGCCTGGTAGCAGGAGCCTGACAATCCCAGCACCCGAGAGGTGGAGGAGGCAGGAGTCAAAAGTCAAAGGTCATTGTTGGGAAGCTGGAAGCCAAGATGGGATGTTGGGATACATGAGACCCTTTCTCAAAGGGGGAAAAAAGGAGATTATTCCGATTTGACTTGGATCATAATTTATATAAATACAATTTAAGTGAGCGTAAGCAAAGGAGCAAACCCCTCTCCTGTCTGGAGTTTTAGTTCCAGGGCCAGATCAATATTAGAACTTTTCATTTTCTCTGTGTCTCCACTCTGTTCCTGTGTGTTAGTTTTCTCTTAAAACAAAATGGTCTCAGGAGGTGGAGAGGTAGGTAGCTCAGTAGTTAAGCGTGCGTGCGTGTTGTTCTTGCAGACGCCTTGAGCTCAGTTCTCAGAACCCAGATCGGGAGACTCACAATTCATTAGAACTCCAACTCTCTTTTGGTCTCCCATGGCACTGCATTCACGTGCACAATAAAAATATATATTTTTTTTTTTTGAAAGGAGAGCTGGTCTGGAGACACGGCTCAGTGGTTTTGAGCACTTCCTGTTCTTGCAGAGGACCTGGGTTTGAGTCACAACCCACATGCAGATGGCAGCTCCCAAGCATCTGTAACTTCAGTTCCAGGGGTTCAACTATTCTCTTCTCCCCGCATTGCATGTGTGTGGTACATATCATGTATGTCGACAAAACACTCACAAGATAAAAGAGCAAATCTAATAAAAAATTTTAAAAGAGCAGCTTTTTTTAAAACAAGATGGATTTTGTGATCCAGGGAAGAATGGTAACTGTTGTTCCATGTGGTGCCTGAATGTGGAGACTTCTGCAGAAGAAATACTACATAATCACAATGAATCAGGTTAGTCTTTGATGGATCCTATTGGTACCAATGGACCACACTTGAACCAGTCTTGTGTCTAAACAATGAATTTCCATGCATGTCCACGCCTGGTTCATATGTGATTACCGTCATGAAGTAGTCGGTGCCTGGGAATTGGAGCCATGGGAGTTAGGAGTAGGAGAGCCATGCTTGCTTTAAAAGAGAGTGTCAGCAAAGACAACAGAAACCCCCCTGTGATAGTAAAGTACATAAATAGGTCGTTCACAGCACCCTCAAGTGTTTAGGCATGTATTTAAGGAGCCTGTGACAATTAGTACTTTTCCGATTTGAGAGAGAGGGGAAACAGTGACATTTGCCCTGGAACCAGTGTCTTTGCATCATGGGAATTCATGTTTTAGTGAGTCTTACAGCTTGCCTGTCCCAGAGGTCAAGTCTTCTATTTTTGTTGTTACCTCAGATAGCATGCTTGGCTTCGAGACATTCCGACTACATCTTCTGTAAGACAGGATGCTTGGGCCCTAATATGGCATGGAGCTCTTTCTAAATCACTTTGAAAATCCTGGGAAGACTGAGGTTACAGCATGCTCCAGTGAGCCGGTTAGGATTACTCATGGTGACTCGAGGTTATGTTTGGAACTCTTTCTGAAGTGAATAAACAGATGGCCAGCAGTAGCTAAAATTGAAAGTAGTTTGAAAAAAAAAATGCTGGGGATAAATTCCTTTAATATTCTCTATACTTAAAGATACTTCAGAAATGACTAGGCGATGCACATTTGGATGCTTGTTCCTTCTGGAACAAATTACGCTCAGGGAGAACAGATGTGCTCTCTGGAATCTAAAGCAACGTGAAAACAGAATCACTCCTTCTATACCCCAGAATTCTTGAGGCCTAATTAACTAAGGATGATTACCACAGAAGCAGTCTGAGCCAAGACTCCACCAATAAAGTATTTTTTTATTAGCTTCCTAATAGCTCATGTTATTTACAGGAAACTCACAGGAATAGGCATGCTGTGTCTTAGGAAAGGTCCCATTTAGGAGTGTGCTTGATACAGAAAGAGCAACACGGTGGGAAAGTGGAGCTTCTGAGATGCTGAGTCCCAGAAACTATGCCAGTAGGACTTTCCAAAATCTGTCCCCACAGCTGTGAGGGAGCTGAAGGGAATGCTGGAGGAGAAGGAGCTAGAGAGAAACCACAACACCCAGCTGAGAGCAGTGTGCATCGGGATGGGGGGGCATGAAGGATGAGCTAAGGATGAGGAAGAGAAGAAAAACATAGTGGAAACTAGGCTATAGGAAAATGTTTAATGGCAACAGAACAAAGCAGACCCCACTCTTAGCAACATAGTTTCTATTTCATGCAAACAATCTTGTCTAACACACTTCACAGATGGGGCTGGGGTTGGGGGTGCATCCCAGAGAGAATGGATCAATTATGCCTCTTGCTAGCTAACAAATGAGTCCAAACTGCACTGGCTTATATAAGGGATGTGCTCACAAGCCTGTAATTTGGGCAGGGCTTGGCAAGCGTGGCTTTGACACCACTCCACATGGCAGCAGCTGGGATGATGGGACGGTGCAGTTCTGACTTACGGTTTTTTTCTTTCCAAAAGGGCCTTACCCATCCTGGCAAGTTAGGGCTAGTGTCAGTTGGAAGATCCGCTGGGGCCATTAGCCAAGGATTTAGTTCTTCTACACATGGCCTCTACATGTGGCTAGGCTGGGACTGTGGAGAGACCATGTGGAGGACAACTGTTCACTGCATGGCAGTCAAGGGGTAGACATATTACAGAGCAGCTGGTTTCCCCCGGAGTGCTAATGGGGCTCACACCCGGAACCAAACTGACTTCTGCTTCCTATTGGTTAAAGTAGGCCCCAAGGCCTCCAGACAGAGACAGACGGACACAGAGAGAAACAGGGAGACATCCTGCTGACCACAGAGAAGGGGTAATACCTACCACATTCATTACCTGTTACAATGGGGCAGGGTGGGTTTTATTCTATTGTGACTTTGAAATATAGAGGGGAAAGAGAAAAAAACAGAAAATAAGCAAATCTAGAAAAAAATATGGCTAAAGGAAAGATCATTTTCAAATTTTGGCCACACAATCTAAGAAGCCTGTAGACAAGGCAGAGGAGTAACAGCAACTAGAAAAAAAGACACAAAAACACACAAAAACATTTTTTAAAACTAAAATTAGATAGCCCGGAGAAGGGAGTAAGAGAAAATGAACTCGTGAGGACCCTCAGAGCCTACACTGCTTATGACCCTGCACCACCAATGCCACCCTTCAAAAATAGAAAGAAAAGAAAAAGGTCTGTTGAAGTTTGTCATGGAAGGGGTAGGCTGAAAGAGTTTGCTGGAATACAGGGAGAAAGGGAAACATAAAAAATGTCTTTCTAAAGAGACATCAGAGCAGGCACAGGGACAAAGACTCGCCATGAAAATTTGGATACAAACAAGTCTCTCCTACTTTTGCCCGTGATTCCAAGGCTGCAGTGGGAGGGAGGGAAGAACACGCGAATATGGCATCCCGTGTTCACATTGTGTTTACAAGGTGTATTGCAAGCTTGTGACAAGACAACTAATTTGTGGGATCAATTTATTTTCTGAGTGACTCTCACTTAAGTCCACATATTGGTGCCTATAGAAACTACAGTGACTCGAAGCCCAACCTTGTACCATGAATCAAAGTTCCCTTTGTCTGTCTTTATCTGTCTTCTGTTGGTTCTGATCACAGGGTGGTAAGGACTTGGAAGCTCCAGACTGATGTTTGGTCCACAGTCATGGCCTTGATCAGGAGAGGCTGCCTCAGTCACCAGATACTCAATAAGTACTGTGTCAGAGTTGGAGTCTTATCTCATAGCATCTCATATACCTTTGATTTTGAAAAAATGTGGAACCTAAGTAAAATTTAAAATGATATGAAAAAAAAGACATCAGAGAAGCTATAGACAAATACATACACACATACATAAACACACATATATACATATGTAAACAAACAAATAAAATGTAAGTAACTTAAATAAGTAAATCGAATGTAGAGGAATGTTTCTGCGGCTGGGGCAGAGAAGGAGGTCCCCACGGTCTCCCTCCTGGGAAGCTGCTGTGTCCGGGGAACACTCTACAGTGCCAGAGGTCTGTGCTTGCACCACTGTGACTTCTTTGGGCCTCTGACCTTGTCACTGTCTATCCCGTCTTCTGACAGTGAGGGGAATGTCATGATCTGCCCATCTCAGAGCCTGGAACTTGTTCTCAATGGTATGTACGTAACAACATAATCTCCTAAATGTCTTTGTTCATGCTAAATGGATGCGGAGCAAGAGAAAAAATAACTGTCCAGGCATTTCACTCTGTTAGATGCTATACTTATACTAGGAGATAGCATGACCAAGAAAATATAATTTCTGTTTTAATAATATACTAAGAAGTCCATGTATGTGTCTGTGTAATAGATTTGTTAAATTATGTGTATTAATAGATTATGTGTGTGTATGTGTATATATATATACATATGCGTATACATTCATATATAATCTCAGTTTTATAGTCTGTAAAAGAGGTTCAGCAGTACTGGTGACCTCTTTAGATCAATACACTACTGCAGTAACACAAAGCCATAGAATAACTAGATAACTAGTGTAGAGCTCAGTGTTTAGCATTTCCATTAGAGCCCTTTACATCCTGGTTACCAGGCATTTCCACATTTCCATCAACATTGAGCATGTGTGTGTGTGTGTGTGTGTGTGTGTGTGTGTCTATATCAATGTAAACATTATAGCCTGGAAACGAGGTTGTCATTTAGTGTTAAGACTTACAATCCAGGCATGGTGGCGCAAGCCTTTAGTCTCAGGACTCAGAGGCAGAGACAGGAGGATCTCTGTGAGTTCAAGACCAGGTCTATAGAGCGAGTTCCAGGACAGCCAGGGCTACACAGAGAAACCTTGTCTCAAACAAACAAACAAACAAGCAAACAAAGATTTCTGATGGCACTACATTTGCCAAGGGAATGAACTAAATTGTCAGGCCTGGGTTTTCCCTTTATAAGCCAGGAAACAAAGTTCCTTAAGAATTACCGAGTAACCTTAAGTGACACCTTAGGAAAGCAAATGGAAAATAAAATTCCTTTGTGCTGTAAAAAGTGATTAATATCTATACTGCAAAAAAGAAACCTCAGGTTCCCAGCTTTTCAGAGACAGCTTGAAGGGATCTGGGTGTAATATACAGATAAATGATGTTTCCTTCTGCTTAGACTACATCTTAACTATCCTTAAAATCAAATGCAATGCTTGCTGGGGGGGTTGTTCGTTTGGTTTGGTTTGGTTTGGTTTGGTTGTTGTTGTGGTGGTTTTGGTGTTTTGTTTCGTTTTTGTTCTTCAAGCCAGGGTTTCTTTGTGTAGCTCTGGCTGTCCTAGAACTAGACCAGGCTGGCCTTGAACTCACAGAGATCTGCCTGCCTCTGCCTCCTGATTGCTGGGACTAAAGGTATGAGCCAGTGCCTGACTAATACCATTTATTTTCAATACAGGTAAAGATAATAATAGTAAAAATTTATAATAGTTACTATAATGATTACAGACATAATTTAATAAGCACTCACAATCTTTTTTTAATCATCATATTCTCATGCTTGGGGTTGACCAGATGGCTCAGTGGACGAAGCCTGAGGATGGGAGTTTGATTCCTATGGCTTTCAAATGTGGGACTTGGTTGTCAAGCACACCCATACACTAGCATCATGCATGCGCATACAAAGTTAATACCTTTCTGAAAATGTTTTATAATTCTAATGGTTACACAGTTTATAAATATTAAGGAAGGGACTAAAAAACACACATAAGTGATTTTAAGACTGACGAGACCGATCCCAAGAGTAAGGATAAGTCAGCACCACCCTGATTCCTCTTCAGTGATAGACTTCCTTCCCCAGCTGTTCAGAGCTGCCCTTGGTTCCGCTTGGTCACCCTTAACTACCACACAACCCCTTTCAGGATTACTGCAGAAGCTGTCAGCAGCCTTGCCCAAGGTCACACTCTTCCAGGGTAACGCCTATCCCATGATGAAATGGCTATACTGTGGGAATTGAAGTCATCAAGGCCAACTTAGGACAACATGATGAACTCTTGTACTGTGAGAATGCCTTGTGGGCTTCATGGAGACTGTAGCTGGCGTACATCACAGCTGATATACCCCTCGGCTTCCATCCACATCTTTCTACAGATTTCAGTCCCAAGGCACTCCATAATAAACATCCCGAGTGCTGGGCTCTGCCTCAGAGTCTGTGTGTTCTCCTAGGGAAACTGAGGTACAACAACCTGATAATTATGAGTGCACCAGGTCAGTAATGAACTCAGTACGCACATTGTTCTATGTTGTTCTTTGAGATAGAGTTCCTCTATGTAGCCCACACTGGCCATGAATTAGGAGGAAGTTTGGATTCTCCTAATTTACCTTCCGAGTGCCAGGTTTGCAGGCACGGTTCACCACAGCTCCCCCGTCATCAGTACTCACACCAAATAAATGACATCATTAATAATTTGCCACTAAATTTAATTATAAGACACTGACTCTCAAACAAGCTACGTTATTCCTAATCTTGACCTATATTATCTGGCTGTAGGTTAACAGGAAGAAAGCCATGAAATAAATATTTTTTTAAATAAGAGCACAGTGTAAACTAAGCCCAAGTCTGTCTCTGTGTCTCTCTCTCTGTCTCTCTGTCTCTCTGTCTCTCTCGCTCTCTCTTTTAAATATTTATTTATGTATTTCATGTACGTGAGTACACTGTGAGTTGCTGTCTTCAGACACACCAAAAGAGGACATCAGATCTCATTACAGATGGTTGTGAGTCACCATGTGGTTGCTGGGAATTGAATTCAAGACCTCTAGGAGAGCAGTCAGTGCTCTTAACCACTGAGCCATCTCTCTAGCCTGAATAAATACTTTTTTTCTGGGCCCCAGAAACCATTTTTTTTTATCACGCTCCAATGGATATATGGGCAACACAAATGGGACTTGGGGGTTTTTGAGCTGGGAGGTGAAAGGGTTGACCTAAGAGGAATGGGCATCACATCGAGCATGATCAGATTGCATTGCATGAAATTCCCAAATAATTAATAGAAACATTATGTTGGGGGGCGGGGAGAATTCCATATGGGCCCATTGCAAGACTTCATTTGCTGTTAGTTTCCTGGGAGCACCATGAGGATAGAAAAGCATCCTATAGTCCAGAGATGGTCATTTAGGCTGAAGCGTTGCATGCAAAGAAGGGAAATCCATAATCGGAGTGTGTTCCAATCAAAGCAAATGACCTTTCATATGGACGGAGTCCAACATAATCAACCTGCCACCACGTGCTTGGCTGGTCGTTCTGAATCGGTCTTGTTGTTGTTCTCGGCCGCTAGCAGACTGAGCGCTCAGCAGAGTCTATACCAGGTCTGCCTTAGCGGATGCAAGCCCCACTACTGAACCTGGCCATAACCGCCTATGCTGCCTTGGCCTCCGTGCTCACGAAACCTCTAGCACGTGACATGAGGCGCTGGAGAATGGGGCTGGCTGACCGGTACCCGATCGTCCTGTCCAGGGGATTATTAAAATCCTCTTCTGCGGAGCTCACCCTCACACTCGGGTGTGCCAGGCACCTTCACATACTTCCTGCATATCGTGATGTTTTGTCCACAGATGCCTTTTCCTGGACCTCCGTGTCACAGTTATTTTTCCAACTGGGCTCCTTCCCTGAGTACCCAGGAAAAGCACCGGCCACAGCCCATGAGTTAACATGCAATCAAATGTTGGATGTTTCTCATGCTGAGCAAAACCAACAATCCGGTGTACAGTTTGACGTTCTAGCCACTGGGAAGATGTCCCTCCATTACTGTCCTTTAGGGCTCTGCTAGCAGGAAGCTACAATGTTGAACTGCCCATGTTTGGACGATGTCTATGCATTCATTAAGAAGCATCTGTTAAGGAAACCCTTTCTCTGTTGATTAATCACGGAGGATTCATATAAGATTACGGGTGGTCAAAGGTGATAAATGGCAGAGCATTCATTTTAACAAATGAATACTATGTTACTGTATCTTTGTGCCATAATATAACCTTCCTGTTATAATAGATTTTTAGCTTATCTGAAATTTTTTTTAAAAACACACTCTCGAACAAACACACACACACATACACACACACACACACACACACACACACACACCTAAGAGATTTCTAAAGAAACTGGACAACAGAAATGTTTGTTTCTGCCTGGTTTGTGCTTCTGGATCAGGCTCTGACTGTGTAACCTGGAACTCACAGTTTAGACCAGGCTGGCCTAAAACTCAAAATTCACCTGCCTCTGCCTTCTGAGTGCTGGGCTTAAAGTTGGGCACCACCATACCCAGAGACAACAGAAAATTTAAAATAAAATGTCTAGGATCTAATTCATGACTCAGTCAGTAAAGTTCCTTTCTGCAAGTGTGAGTACCTGAAGGCCAGGCCTTGAGTTACACATTTGTTGTCGTAGCTCTGGGTAGATCTGAGAGAGAGAGAGAGAGCTCTAGGGAGCAAGATAGGTGGGGGGAGGGAGGAAAGGAGAGAGGGTGATGGGGGGGAGAGAGAACCCCAGAGTTCAATGGCCAGCCACTCTAGGCAATTAGTGAGCAAGAGATCATGTCTCAAAAACTCAGGCAAAGGGCCTGGAGAGGTGGCTCAGCAGTTAAGAGGACTGGCTGCTCTTTTATAAGTCATGAGTTCAATTCCCAGCAACCACAAGACGGCTCACAATCATCTGTAATAAAATCTGATGCCCTCTTCTGCCTGGCATGCAGGTATACATGCGGATAGAGCACTCATATACATTAAATAAATAAATAAATCTTAAAAACAAAACAAAAAAAATTAAGGTGGATAAGGATAAAGACACCTAATGCTGATCTTTGGTATTCACACGTGCACACATGTGCACAAACATGAACACACACATATATACACACACATAGAGAAGTAGAAATCAATTAATTTAAAACAAAAATATGTCTTTTATTAACTGTGGCAAGTGCATCTCATTTCCCTAAAACAAAGATATATCAAGAAACAGATGTGTCGAGGATAACGTTCTCTGGCATCAATGGGAGGAGAGGCCTTTGGTCCAGCAAAGGCTGGTTTTCCCAGTGTAGGGAAATGCCAAGGTGCTGAAGTGGGAAAGGGTGGTTGGAAGAGGGAGTACCTTCATGGAGGCAATGGGAGGGAGAGGGGGGATGGAATTGGGGGAAGGGGATAACATTTGAGATGTAAATACAGAGAATATCCAATGAAACAAAAACAAAATAAAATTCAAAGTTAGTATAGGATGAAAAAAAGAAACGTGTGATGGTGTGTGCCTGTAATCGTAGCATTTGGACAACTGAGATAGTAGGCAGCAAGCCTCTGTCTCAGGGCTGGAGAGATGGCTCAATGGTTAAAAGCACTGACTGTTCTTCCAGAGGTCCTAAGTTCAAATCCCAGCAACCACATGGTGGCTCACAACCATCTGTAATGAGATCTGATGCCCTCTTCTGGTGTAGATAGTGACAGTGTAGTCATATGAATAAAATAAATAAATCATTTAAAAAAAAAAAGACTCTCTCTCAATGGTGAGAGATTAGGAGGGAGGCAATGGTGTCAAAGGACCATTCTGACATTTGTTGCAGATTTTTCTTGACCACTCAGAAAAGAAGCCACATTGTCTGGTTTTATATCAATTTGACACAAGCTGAAGACATTTGAAGAGAAATAACCTCAATTGAGAAAAAGGTCTTCCCAAAACCTGTCAGAGAAAGAGAAGCAAGTCTACAGTACATTTTCTTGATTGATGGTTGATATGGGAGATACCAGTCATTGTGGGCGGTGCTACCCCCGTCCGGTGGTCCTGAGTGCTATAGGATGGATCAACTGAGCAAACCACGGAGAGCGAGCCAGTGAGCAGCACCCCCCATGGCACTGCATCAGCTCCTGCCTCCCAGGTTCCTACCCCGACTTCCTACAGTGATGGATTGTGATGTGAAACTTGTGTAAGTTAAGAAACCGTCTCCTCCACACTCTGATTTTGCTCATGGTGTTTTATCACAGCAATAGAAAGCCTAACTAAAAGGGCTAGAAAGATGGCTCAGCAGTTAAGAATACTGACTATTCTTTCTTAGGTCCTGAGTTCAGTTCCCAACAACTACATGGTGGCTCACAACCATCTGTAATGAGATCTGATGCCCTCTTCTGGTGTGTCTGAGACAGCTACAGTGTCATTTTTTAAAAAGATTTATTTATTATATATAAGTACACTGTAACTGTCTTCAGACAGTTACACTTACCTGTAAATCACTTACCTAGTTAGTAATTTTTACTGTTCTTTTTATTACATGAGACGGTCCAATCTTGTAGATGACTATTTAAGAGACAGGCATGGCAGTACATACCTATAAACACTCAGGAAGCTGACAGCATTGTGAATTTAAGGCCAGCTTGGGCTCATAAGATTTATTTTTTAATCTTAGAAAAAAATATATACCTCAAATTCAACAGAAGTCCTAGTCTCGTTAAAACTGGTTGACGCGTTACAGGTTAGTTTCGGTTAAGCCTTCCTGCAGCTTCCAGAAGTCTATTCTTCACTTTCTAACTTTACCAGACAAGTAGTCTTAAAACCTGTGCTTTGGCCAGAGGGATGTAAGAACTTCTCCTTTCAGCTTAGCACTGTCATGCCAACAACTCTTTCCACAGGTCTTCTTTTTATTTCCTATTTTCCATTATCCAATTTCCGGTCTCGCATTTGTGTCTCGGGATGGTTTTGCTTCTCTTTGTACACTGCTCGGACTGGTTCTCCACCCAGTTTACTAAGAGGCGGGATATCTTGATGAACCCGATGCTCACCGCTGTGTGGCTATGCACTGCAGTGTTAAATTCTCTACCCAGAGGTTTAGGAATACAAGTGACTTCTCATGTTCACAAGCCACACCTCAGACATCACTCCTCTTTTCCCAAGTTGTGTTCCTTGATTTAAAACGTTGGTTAAATGAAACTGACTACAACCAATGAGATTAGAGGTGGGTGGGTTTGGAGTGATCTGGTTGGGGGTGTGAGACCAGGAGAAGAAGGAGAAAGGATGGAGAGGAGGAGGAAGCTGTCGCTACGGTCTCCGACCAGCAGAAAAGGAGCGACGTCACAGCATTCTTCTCAAAGTGGCTTATTCAGGAACCTTACAGCATGCAAGTTAAAATCTTTTGTCTCCCCTTCTCTCCTTTTTTCCTCTCTCTCCCTCCGCCCCCAAGCGCAGTCCCTTTTATCCTCTCTCAACTCCACCTCCTCAGTCCATGTTGCGTGGCTGCAGTTCATAGGTCTGCGTCTTCTGGCCTGATCTCGAGTCATGGATGCACCTGCGCAGCTCGCACGGTGGGCGTGGCTAATCTGGGGGGGGGAGTCAGGTGTTAGTCACAAGACTTGGCCGGAGTCCCAAGCGCCATCTTGGCACTGCCGCCACACCCGCTCTCCAGGAAGCCACCATGAAGGGAGAGAAACCATGAGCACATGACCAGGAGAAACAACAAGTATCTGCGGTGCACTTCTGGGGAGTTACGCCTGTTAGACGAATAGATTAGGGGTTGCCCACCCCCAATGATTGTCAAAAACCAAATAAAATAACCATAGTCTGAGTCTCATTTATGTGTAAGCTAGTCAGGGATGTGCTTGCCTTGGTTGTACCACACTGGTTGGCTAGCCTAGCTGGTCAGTAAGCTCTGGAGATCCCTCTCTCTCCGATGTTTCCAGAGCAAGGACGATCAATTACAACACTACTAATGCCTTCTACTAAACTCTTCGGCCACAGCCCAGACATCCTCCTCTTTTTCCAAGTCCTTCTTCTTTCTCACATTCTGATCTTCTCCTTTTACTTTTTCCTAAAGATTCATTTTATTTTATACGTACGAGTATTTTGTCTGGTAGTCATGGAGATCCAAACAGGGTACCAGATTTCCTGGAATTTGAATTAATTATAGATGGATGTGAGCCACCATGGGGGTACTAGGAACTGAACCTGGTTGGTTCTCTGCTAAAGCAACAAAAGCCCTGTCTCAGGGTTTCAGTGCTGTGAACAGACACCATGACCAAGGCAACTCTTACAAGAACATTTTATTGGGGCTAGTTTACAGGTTCAGAGGTTTAATCCATTATCATCAAGGTGAGAGCATGGCAGCATCCGGGCAGGCATGGTGCAGGAGGAGCTGAGAGTTCTACATCTTCATCTGAAGGCCGCTAGGAGAAGACTGGCTCCCATGTGGTTTAGGAAGAGAGGTCTCATTGCCCACCCCTACAGTGACACACTTCATCCAACAAGGCCACACCTCCTAATAGTCCCACTCCCTGGGACAAGCATGTTCAAACCACTACATGCCCTTAACTGCTGGGCCATCTCTCCTGACCTGTTTTTTACTTTTGAACTGTGCTGTTTCGTAGATATAAGATCTGTGGAGCTAAACACAATCCCATTTTTCTCCTGGCCACGTTGCAGTTTTTACCCTTTTTCTTATGCTTACCCACTCTGCTTCCCAAAGACTTATAATCACAGTCACTAAAATCCAAATATATTCCATACTATCCTTGATGGTTAAACCTTCAACGGTTACTGAAATCAAAGAGACCACTGTTACTAATTGAGTAGTATAACATTTGCATCATGTGACTATCAGGCTATCAGGCAGCCATGGTAATAAAATATCTTGAAGTGTTAGCGACAATTCTAAATGATTTATAGATATCTCTTCTCTTAGACAAACTTCCTCTGCATCTAGCTCTTCTTGTACACATCATTGATCCTTCTTTTTGCTAACCCTGGAAGATTGATACTCTTTTCCTTCTCCCATCCTGCTGGAACTATCTATTATCATTTTGTTTGTTTTGTTTTGTTTTCCTGAGACAGAGTTTCTCTGTGTAGCCCTGGCTCTCTTCAGAACTTGCTCTGTAGAGCAGGCTGGCCTCAAACTCACAGAGATCCACTGCCTTTGCTCGGGAGTGCTGGCATTAAAGGCATGTGCCACCACCATCTGAAGCTCTCTGTGACCTTAACTCCCAATACCATTATATCCTTTTGCTTTTCTCCAGTTTTAGTCTTCAAGTGTTGCTGTGGGCCGAATGTGCTGTGGTCCCAAAGGCTCAAGTGACTGAGCATTTGGTTCTCAACTGCAGGCTGCTTTGGTGGGATCTTTAGGAGGTAGAGCCTACCTCCAAGAAATAGGTCACTGGATGAGAACCTTGAAGCTTATCGCTGGGTCCCACTTCCTTCTCCTGTCCTGCTTCCTGACGGCAGATACACTGTCACCAGCCAGCTCTCTGCTCTAACGGCCACACACCCCTGCCGTGTGGACTGTCACCAGTTCAAACTGTAACCTGAAATAAAGCCTTCCTTTCATAAGTTGTTCTTCAGGGTATTTTATCACAGCAACAGGAGAGTATTTGTCTTAGTCAGGGTTCCTATTCCTGCATAAAACATCACGACCATGGAGCAAGTTGGGGAGGAAAGGGTTTATTCAGCTTACACTTCCACATTGCTGTTCATCACCAAAGGAAGTCAGGACTGGAACCCAAGCAGGTCAGGAAGCGGAGTTGATGCAGAGGCCATGGAGGGATGTCACTTACTGGCTTGCTTCCCCTGGCTTGCTCAGCCTGCTTTCTTTTAGAACCCAGGTCTACCAGCCCAGGGATGGCACCACCCACAATGGGCTGGACCCTCCCCCCTTGATCACTAGTTGAGAAAATGCCTTACAGCTGGATCTCATGGAGGCATTTCCTCAACTGAGACTTCTTTCTCTGTGATAACTCCAGCTTGTGTCAAGCTGACACACAAAACCAGCCAGTACACCATTCAATAAAGTAGTTCAGCACTGCCCACTTTCAAACTCTACTGTCTTTGCTCTTATTTCTTCTGTTTTAGATTGTTGCTGATAGCTATAAGGGTTTTTTTATTTTGTTTTTGTTTCTGTTTTTTGTTTTTTGTTTGTTTAGTTGGTTTGTATTTTTTAATCTGTCTTAGTTACTTTTCTATTGCTGTAAAGAGACTGTGACCACAGCAACTCTAATTTTTTAAGGCATTTAATTAGGGCTAGCTTACAGTTTCAGAGGTCCAGTCCATTATCATCATGGTGGAGAGCATAGTAGCATGCAGGTGCTGAAGAAGTAACTGAGAGTTCTGCATCCAAAGCCTCAGACAGCAAGCAGGGCCTGGCTTGAGCATATAAAACCTCATAGCCTATTGTCAGTGATATACTTCTTCCAAGGAGGCCATACATATTCCAACAAAGCCCACCTCCTAATCCTTCTCAAGTAGTGCCATTCCCTGTCGACAGAGCATTCAAATATGTGACCCTGTAGGGACCATTCTTATCCAAGCCACCACAGTGATGAGGTTTTCTTTTTAAAATGTACTACCTGGCCAACAAGATGACTCAGTGGGTGAAGGTGCTTATTGCCAAACCTGATGACCTAAGTTTGACCCCCATGACCCACATGGTGAAAGGAGAGAACTGACCCATAGACGTACTCTAACCTGCGCTAGTCAGGTGCAATGCCACCAGCATACCTCCCCACACAGGTTAATAAGCTAATGTGAAAACCATCTGTGTACTACAATGTGTCCCTCATTGTTCAGCTAGTGGGCATTTTTGTTGTTTCCACTTGAGGACCATCATAAAGAATTGGTTATGAACACTAGTAAATGTATACTAGGAGCTGGAGATATGACTCAGTGGTTAAGAGCACATACCTCCCTTCTGGAGGTCCATAGTTCAAGATGTCCTGAATCTTCAGTAGGTGGCTCACAAGCACCTATAACTCCAGCTCTGGGTAATTAGACATTCTGGCTATGTGAGCACTTGCACTCATGGGCATATGTGTACACACACATACACACACACATATATTCACACACAAATATACATGCACACACATGTACACACACATGCACACATGCACACATATTCACATGTGGGGCAATGGATCATGACAGGAAATTCAATATGTACTTAGGAAGCATGTTATATTATAATGTGTATTTCATGCCTTGAAGTTATGCTTTCTTAATTCTATAGTTGTTTGGTCATTCTCATGTTTTTTTCTTTGTTGTGGTGGTGGTTTTTTGGTTTTTGGGTTTTTTTTTTTTTTAAATAAATTAAGCTTTGTATTCCCGAGAGCTATGGTTTAGTGGAGGCTGCAGATGCATCTTGGGATTCCACCCTACTCTGGCAGCATCTTCACACTTGGCTTTCTTCTGCAGCCCTCTGTGATAGCTATCTTGTTTGAAGAAGAATCAACACTAAGCCCAAATGTATCTGGTTTACAGTTTTTCCACTCTGTGAACACACTCTACTAGGAGGCATCCTGATCTTTGTCACGCGCCCCACATCCTGCCGGCAGGAACAACGTGCAACAACAGGATTCTTCTGCGAACAACCTTTATTGTATAGCACTCTGAGCAGGGGATCCCACGTGGAAGAAAAATGCACTGCTTATATATGCCCAGGAGACTCGTGTTGCTACCTGATTGGTGCTCCCTCCAGTATCTCATTAGCATGCCCCGAGAGCGGGCTGTGACGTCTGTGGCACATGCGCACTACGTCTCTCGGGCTGGGCAACAGCTCTGTTTGCTGAGTCATCGGCGGGAAGCCGGCGCCATCTTTGGGTGCAGCACAAACAGCTCTCAACAGATCTTTAGCCCTTGATGCATCTCCTCTGATGGTCTAGCCCTACCTTCTTCAGGGTCAGCAATCCTAAGATCTTGTCTTTTTTCCTTGATGTCCTAATTCCATCCTTCTCATCATCCTTGCTCTTCAGAGGGAATTGGTTGATAGTTTGAATTGTAAAACTGACTGGCTGAAATTAAATTATCATGTTTCATATTCATTGGGTTTGTTCTTGGAAACTTTGCCCCACTGAGTAAACTCACACAGCTAGCTACACTAATAGAAAATGAAAAGGTTATTACTACCAAAGTGCATTTTCTTACTTAGTAACTACATGCTTCTATATTTCTCTCAAAAACATAAAAACTAACTTTATTTAGCCAGATGTGGTGACACATGCTCTTCATCCCAACTCTTGGTAGGCAGAGATAGGCAGATTTCTGAGTTCAAGACCAGCCTGGACTACAAAAGTGAGTTTAGGGACAGTCAGAGCTGTATAGTGAGACCTTGTCTCAAAACACAAGCCAGGCAACCCAACAATAGCTTGTAACTTACAGAAGAGAACTGAGTTCATTAGCATTGCTTGCTATTTCCAGATGACCCCAAATACATTAACAAACATATTCTTTACTTTTTTAAGATTTATTTATTTATTATATATAAGTACACTATACCTATCTTCAGACACCCCAGAAGAGGGCATCAGATCTCATTACAGATGGTTATGAGCCACCATGTGGTTGCTGGGAATTGAACTCAGGACTTCTGGAAGAGCAGTCAGTGCTCTTAACCACTGAGCCATCTCTCCAGCCCAACAAACATATTCTTGAGAAGAAATAGTAGAACTTACAACGAAGTTTACTGAAGAACCTTGTGCCTTTATCCCAAAGCACAAAGGTAGAAATGGCTGCTTTGTATTCTTGAATTCTATTCTATCGCTTGTGCACAGCTTTCTGTCTATCTGTCTATCTGTGATACAGCATCTTCCCTTGGGAAACTTTCTCTGGCATCTCCACATCCAAAATTTTGAAGTCTTTTAAAACTGAATTCCTGGAGGGTTCCCCCACCTTTAAAGAGTTACAGCTAGTGATCCCCAAACATAAGTTATATCCCCTTTCCCCATTTCCCCAGTAGCCCTTGTGGGTCCTGCCCACCAGCAGTCAGGGTACACAAGAGCCCTGGTTCAAGGCCATTCCACACGAATGCCTGCTTCCTTTTTGTGTTCTCCATGGCTGGCATTCACCTCTTTGAAAAGCACAATGCCATGCTGAATGTGCATGTTTTTATTAAACTGTGACCTGCTTCCAGGCTGGTATCTGTGCTCCGAATTCAACTGAGCCTTTGGCAACATTCACACCCACATAGTTTGGACATTCTTCTAGCCGAAAACTGCACTTAAGGCATCTGTCCTGTGCAAAGGATTAATGAGGGGAAAAAAAATGTGCGTGCAAGTCAGAAGTCAGTCTAGCCACTACAACCCTGGCACTGGGGCAAACCACCAAACAGATGAGCCAAAGTAGGTCATGAGTGCTGTGCTTTAGAAGAGAAATCAAAAGAGGGGAGTTGGACAGAAGCATCTTCTTTCTATTTTATTTCTTCTCCATTTAATAACTTTTCATGATTTCCAACACTGCATCCCATAACCCAAGAAATGTATTTTTCCATGTGTGAAAGAAAATATAAAACACACATATATAATTTTCTTTATTGATCTCTCTCTCTCTCTCTCTCTCTCTCTCTTTTTTTCCCTGAACAGCCTTTAGAACAAAACCATAAAGCTCCATGGCTAGCCCACACTGGATGGGTATGAGGCTGTGAGTTTGATGGCTGGCACCCAAAATAAACATATGAATAAATAAGTAAATAAATATATACGATCCATTCTAACTGTGGGACTTAAGGGGGTCAGACGTGTTTGTTTTTGTTTACATTGATGCAGCGGATTGAACCCAGAGCTTCAGGCAGGAAACAACCCCTGGTCCACACCTGGAAACCCAGCACTTGGGAGGCAGAGGCAAAAGATGAAGCAAAGTCGGAGGTTAATTTGGTCTGACAGTTGGGTCATAGCCTGGGCTAGGGCTGCAGCCCAAGACTCTGTTTAAATAAAAAAGAAAACGGAATAAATAGGAGGAAACTGAGATTTATGGTTCTACATAGATCTTCAGTTTGCATTTGGAGAGAGTGGGAACAGAATGACTGAATATACCTCACCTATGCCAGCCTTGGTGGCGCAGCCTTTAATCCCCCAGCTCTCAGGAGGCAGAGGCAGGTGGGTCTCTGGGTTCAAAGCAAAAGGGGTGAAAGGCGAAGGCGACGACAGTAAAACTATGGAATTCTGAGTTCCCACTCCCTAATCCCGAGAATGAACTACTGAAATCCTGACCGAATTTTATAAGAAGGAATTTTCAACCATTTGTCCCTACGTCATTGTCGCAAAGGAGAGTGATAGGAAGGCTCTAAAAGAGCAAACATTAATCTTCTAAAGGTGGGTTTCTGCTCCTGACCCGGAAGAACTCAGGTGCAACAAGAGTCTATTGTGACCCTAATCTCAGAGGGGAAAAAGGAAACAGATGCCCACATCAAAGCCTTTCTAATGTTTGTCTCTTCGTTAGGAGTCGGAATCTAGCAAGGAAGTTTCCAGCGGTTTTCACAGCAACTGGAATTAACAACTCTAAACGCTTGCTCTTTCTCAGCGAGCAGGCAACTTTGCGGCTGAATAGATCCTGTACGCCCCCTCGTGGCCAAATGCTCTAACGAAATGATTCCGCAGAAAAAGTTTCGGGGGGGGGGGGGGCGGTTCATGAAATTCCAGCATTCAAAAGGCAGTTCAAGGTCATTGTCAGCAACATAGAACTCCAGGCCAGCTTGGGTTCCAGGAGATCCTATCTCAAAACACAAAATTAAAAAGCCAGTGTTTCAATATAAGATAGTCACTGCATCCTCCCAAGACCATTTGCCAGGTGGAGCCTGCGGATTGAACTCAGGCCATCAGGTTTGGAGGGAACTGCCTTTAGCTGCCAACCCATCTCCTTCACCTGTTTCCTCCACCTTTTTGGTGAGTAATTAGAAATCGCCTTGACATTCAAAACAATAGTCTCGGTTCATCTTTAAGTAAGTGTACCTACATCTGCAATAAACAATGTCCCTCCTGCTAGTCGACCGTGCGCTCTCTGCTTCAGATTCATTCCGTTATGGCGATCTAAACTAATCCAGCCTTTATACTCCTAAGAGGCTAATTCCCAGATGGATCTCGTCCACCAGCAGCTGGCCTTGAAGTATTTTGTGAAGTGTCATCTTTCATTAAGCCAGTCGCACCCGCTAACCCCTGGACTGCGCTTGATGTCAGCCTCATAGCAAGTTCTATTATGAACACCATGTGAGCTGTGACTCACCAGCAACAGGAAGCCCTTATCCGCTAAGCAAGACCTGGGATTCTTGACTGTCAAAGCCACAGCTGTGGACTCAGTTCTCAGGGGCCATTTTTTGGTACAGCTGGAAAGACAAGAAATAATAGTTCTCACCCAAGACCACAAATGACTGTCATCACACACATGCTAGGAAATTTACATCTAACCTGTCCTGTGGCTTTTGTTTTCTGTGTTTCATTTTTAGTAGTGCTGAGAACTGAACCTACGGCCTCATATATACTTAAGAATGATATCTTCAATCCTTTTGCTGTCTCCTTCTTCTTCCTCTTCTTCTTCCTCCTCTTCTTCTCCTCCTCCTCCTTCTTCTTGAAGGTATATTTTGTTTGAAGGTTTTCGTTTTGTTTTGAGGGTGTCTGGGTTTGTTGCTATCGTGATTTGTTGTTGCTGCTGTTTGTGTATAAATATTCCAGACTGGCTTCAAACTCACAACCCCCCTTATTTTGGTCTTCCTGGTCCTGGGATTACTGGCATGTCCCATCATGCCCCGCTGCCATTATTTCTGTAAAAGGCAATGTCTCCCAATATTGCCCAGACTGTCTTCAACTTTCTAGGATAAAATGTTCCTCCTATCTCGTGTCTAGCTGAGGTTATAGATTCATTGTGCTTGCCTGTTTCCAGATAACTTTCAACCCATAATTTAAACCTTCCAAAGTTTAAACCTATATCTTAAAAATAATTCTCTCTGGAAGCTGGAAAGGTAGATCAGTAGTTAAGAACACTGGCTGCTTTTCCAGAGGTCCCGAATTTAATGCCTAGCAACCACACAGTGGCTCACAACCATCTGTAATGGGATCTGATGCCCTCTTTTGTCATGCAGGTGGACGTGTAAATAGAGCTTATGTATGCATAAATAAATGCAGCATTTTTTAAAAGAAGTAATTCTCAGCCTAGCAGAAGGTGTCACACCTTCAATTCCACTTCTGGGAGACAGAGGCAGGTGGATCTCTGAGTTAGAGGCCAGCCTGGTCTACAGAGTGACTTTTAGGACAGCCAAGGCTACACAAAGAAACCTTGTCTCATAACCAAGACAAAACAAAAATCTCTTTGAAGAGTTTGATGGACTAGCACCTTCCAAAGCTCGAGAATAGTGTTCCTTAAAAGAAACATTCTGTTTACGAATCTGTCTCCACTTTAAACTGTAGATACAGCATGAGTTCTGTCAGAGCAGAGTTTCTGCTGGAAGGTCGCCTCCAACTACAGAAGCTCGATCACTGTATGGGGAGCTGAGATCCACAGAGAGGGATCTCCCTATTTAACTTGGTAGCAAGGCAGAAGAGGCCTTCTGTGAAACATGCTCAGGGGCTGGAGAGAAGGCTCAGCAGCTAAGAGCACTGACTGTTCATCCAGAGGTCCTGAGTTTCAGTTCACCAACACCCACATCAGGTGGCATGACTAGAAGGTGTGGCCTTGTTGGAGTAGGTGTGTCACTGTGGGTGTGGTCTCCTAGACCCTCATCCTAGCTGTCTAGAAGCCAGTATTCTGTTAGCACCCTTCAGATGAGGATGTAGAACTCTAAGCTCCTCCTGCGCCATGCCTGCTAGGTGCTGCCATGCTCCCACCTTGAGGACACTGGACTGAACCTCTGAACCTGTAAGCCAACCCCAGTTAAATGTTGTGCTTATGAGACTTGCCTTGATCATGGTGTCTGTTCACAGCAGGAAGACCTTAACTGAGACAACTATGTTTGGCTTTCTTCTTCCTGTTCCTTTAGAGGTCTGTCCCAAACAGAATTTACAAATTTGTTCCTCCAGATGGGATCTTTCAGAATTTGTAAGTTCTTATGTCAGTTAGAAGGGAAAAAATAAAAATAAGACAAACAAAAAAACAAACAGCCTAAGGCATGCCTACAACTCCAGCTTATAAGAGGAGAGACATTCTGAAGTACCAGGTTGGAGGAGGCTCAGTTGGACCAGCAAGATGGCTCAGCAGGGAAAGGCACAAGTCTGATGGCCTGAGTTTGATATCACCAGCATCCACACAATAAAAGGAGAACTGAGTCTTTTTACTGTGAGCGCACTGTTCTTTAACCCTCAGGTTCATACCATGGCACAAGTGCATTTGGACACAGACACACACACAGATACAGACACACACATACAGAGAGAGACAAAAAGAGACACAGACATACATAGACATATACACACACAGACATACACACAGAAACACACAATGATTCAAGGATGGGACAGAAGGAAGGACTAAGGGCATTAACCAGGGTATGGTACTCACTAAGATAAGAAAACAGGGGAAGAGGGAAATGTTTGTGGAGAGAGAGAGAGAGAGAGAGAGAGAGAGAGAGAGAGAGAGAGATGAGGAATAGTCAACTCTGGACTCTGGGTATATTGATTTGAGGCTTGAGGTACTGGTGACACTATGAAAATTTCTCCACAATGTTCCAAAGCTCAGAAATGCAATGCACTGTTTGGCAGTTGGAATATGCTTGGCCCGTGGAAGTGGCACTATTCGGAGGTGTAGCTTGCTGGACGAAATGTGTCACTGTGTAGACAGACTTTGAGGTCTCCTCATTCTCAAGCTCCATCCAGTGTGGAAGAGAGCCTCCTCCTGGCTGCTTGAACTCTTGGCTCCTCCAGCACTGTGTCTGTCTGCACGCTGCCATGCTTCCCGCCATGATGACCGAACCTCTGAGACTGAAAGCCAGTCCCAACTGCATGTTTTTCTTTATAAGAGTTGCATGGTCATGGTGTCTCTTCGCAGCCATGTGAACCATTTAGTGTTAGGACAAACACTAAATGCAGATTTGAGTCAGCTAGGCATTTGAATGAAAACACCCCCAGAAATGAGTAGGAAGAATAAGAAAAAGACAATGGTCTCTATGAGTTGAAAGTTGGGCAAGGACAAGAAGAAACTTTCACCCGACATCGTTCTTAGATCCCTTCTGTTTCAGCCCATACACAGCTGCTGATGCACCAGGGCGTGGCGACACACCGGGTGGCACGTGCCTTTGATCCCAGCACTCAGGAAGCAGAGGTAGATAGATCTCTGAGTTCAAGGCCAGCCTGGTCTATAGAGAGAGTTCCAAGACAGCCAGGGGCATGCAGAGAAACCTTGTCTTGGAATAAAACAAAACAAAACAAAAATGAAAAGCAAGAACTATCATTGCTCCTCTTCTTCCCCTATCTATGATTGACAGGTTACACCCCACCCCCCACGCCCGAAAAGTTCCAGACATTTCTTCGATATCTAGTACCTGTGGCTGTCCACCATTACATCAGTTACATGTGCCACCTGCCACTGCGCGGTTAGGCGAGACTGAGCAAGGGAGTAAGTATTTTACCTTAAATACTTTGTATAACCACCTATGGCCAGTGGCGCCCATGCAGGCTGCCCTAATTCCCCCTCAATGCTCCTGCTCCCTCTCCACGGATAGCAAGCCCATTCTCAGGCTCGTGTTATTGGAGAACCTGCCAGAATTCCCCAAGCTCTATGTTTGATAATTTATTAAAAACAAAACCGCCTCTCCATCTTCTTGTGTTTAGTTTCAATTTAGGACTTTATTTTATTTTATTAAAAGAAGGCTTATTTATTTATTACATATGAATACACTGTTGCTGTCTTCAGACACACCAGAAGAGGGCATCAGATCCCATTACAGATGGTTGTGAGCCACCATGTGGTTGCTGAGATTCGAACTCAGGACCTATGGAAGAACAGTCAGTGCTCTTAACCACTGAGCCATCTCCCCAACCCCCAATTTAGAACTTTAAAAGTGACTAGTGTCTCCCCTTCTCTTGTTTGTTTGTTTGGGTGGTTGGTTTTGTTTTGCTTTTGTTTTTCAAGACAGGGTTTCTTTGTCCTGGCTGTCCTGGAACTTGTTTTGTAGACCAGTCTGGCCTTGAACTCACATGGTTTATTACTGAAAACAAAACAAACCTCTTCCTTCCTTCCTTCCTTCCTTCCTTCCTTCCTTCCTCCCTCCCTCCCTTCCTCCCTCCCTCCCTTCCTTCTTCCCTCCTTCCCTCCCTTTCTTCCTCCCTCCCTCCCTCCCTCCCTTTTTTCCTTCCTCCCTCCCTCCTCCCTCCCTTTCTTCCTTCCTCCCTCCCTCCCTCCCTCCCTCTCTTCCTCCCTCCCTTTCTTCCTTCCTCCCTCCCTCCCTCCATCCCTCCCTCCCTTCCTCCCTCCCTTCCTTCCTTCCTTCCTTCCTTCCTTTCTTTCTTTCTTTCTTTCCAATCTAGTGGATTTGTCTGTACATAGGCTACTCTTTGTGCCTTCTCTAGAGAAATGTTAGTTCCAGGAGATTTATTTGTGTGTGTGTGTGTGTGTGTGTGTGTGTGTCCATATGCTATGGCACTTGTATGGATACTTTGTAGGGTCAGGTTTCTCCTTTTACCCTAACATGGGTTCTGGAGCTTAAACTCAGGTGTACTTGCTAACCTCCCTGACTGGCCTGGCTCTCCAGTTTCTTGAAATCACTTTAGCAGTGTTGAACTTTGCTCCATCCATATCTCCTCTTCTGTCCCTGCCTTAGCTTTGAAGCTGACCTTGTTTCCAAATGAACCCCATAGCCCCAGGTCACTAAACTGTTGATCTCCTTATTAATTTGTTCTCTTCTTTTCTCTTTTTCCTCCCTCCATTGCTTCTCCCCCTGTAATTAAATCCATCTCTAACTCTGCAGTTTTCCACCCCTTCACTTTGTTCTCAGAAATAACGACACTGTTCCCCGACTTAACTACCCATTGAGTCTATTCTAAGTCATCCCACATGCCTGGTTACTTGGTCTTCATTTTCATGCAACCACCTTCTGAGTCTGGGCCAATCTTCTCTTTACCAGATGTCTCACCCACTAATCCTGCCATGGCTCATCAGCCAGAGGTTTTTATTGACAGGTGAGTGCCTTTATACATGCCTGGGAGATTATCTCTACGTTTCCTTACATTGGTTAGTCTGGAAACTAAACCTGGGGCTTTGCATGCTATTATCTGATTACAGTGGTCTACCCTTCCAAAAGTGGTAACAGCTTCTTATCCCAGAATCTTCTGGCAACTACCAGGAAGCCCCAGTAGAGGTCACTGTACTCCCATGTGCAATAGAATTAATTACTGTAGCTCCAGTACCTCTGGAAAGACTCTCAGGGTGTTAATGACCTTCTAAGGGAACAGCAAATTGGAGGATGGTTCCATCTTCCCTAACTTACAGATAGTACTGGGTACTGAAGGATCTGCGAGCTTCCAAAAGTATCTTTTGGTTTGTGCTAAGACAGAAAGAACAAAGGTGCTTAAGAGACGAGGAGAGATTCGGAATTACTGGAGAAAATTTTTTGTGTTTTTTTTTTTTTTTTTTAACTGTTTCCTGACATCAAAGAAAAACCCCAGAAGAAATCTGATTCAGGAGCTCCTCCAAACCCTTCACTGAGGGGGGTATCTCAGTCAGCTGGAGGCCAATGGAAAAACTGGTGGCTAAGCCCCTGTTTTCAGAGGGAACTGACTGGCGGGACTGAAGGCTGCAGGGCCCCAGCATTCACTCCCATGCTAAAAGGAACCAAATAAATGATAATTGTCAGAAGCCAAGGTACAACGCTGGCTGAAAACAAAAGGAAGACAAAGGAGGTTGGCCCTGAAACCCCAACCCGGGGCACTGGGGGACAAACAGGCATCAATGACAGAGGAGAGAGGGTAGAAACCCCCACTGTGATGCAGCTGCGTTTGAAGCAGAGTGAGCAGACCCCGGAGAGGGGAGCAGCCCCTTCCCAAGGCCAGCCCTCCCGTCCCCTCCCCCACAGCTCTGTGTGAGCTCACAATGCCCACCCTTCCTGGTGACAGTGGCTTCATAGAGCCCCCAACAGACGAAAATGGAAAGCTTCGGATGAAGAGAGCCTGCCCTTGTAAGAAGTCAGAGGATTCAGAAGGGTTGGTATGAGGACAGGTAAGCCTGAAAGGAGAGAGGTTGTTCTGTCCCCATCAGGATTGAAGATTTAGGCTGCAATGTGGGCTTTTTTTTTTTTTTTTTTTTTTTTAAGTTTGGAATTTCAGATATTTTTTATATAATGATTTTATAAAAATGATTTTTATTTATGCATGTGAGCACACTGTAACTGTCTTCAGACACACCAGAAGAGGGCATCAGATCCCGTTACAGATGGTTGTGAGCCACCATGTGGTTGCTGGGATTTAAACTCAGGACCTCTGGAAGAGCAGTCAGTGCTCTTAACCACTGAGCCATCTCCCAAGCCTAAATAGTTGCCTTCTAGTTGAGGATTTTGAAGAGCTATTGGGTCTCTGTTTCCGCATTTGTAAAATTAGAATGTCTTTCCTCAGGGATTAAGAAATAACACCCTACAAATTGAGTGTGTATACACACATGTACTTGTATGTAAAGTGTCCCAGTCTCCCTCAGACAAGGCGGTGAGACAAAAATAATCTGCTGTATGAAAAAAAAAAAAAAACACCTCAAAACATTGCACAAAGACCGTGACTGATTGCATACTAAGACCATACCAAGAGCTCACCAGCTGTCACATGCAGCAGAAATAGACGAAGCCCTGCTCAGTGCTGACACATTGTTTTAATCACTCGCAGGACTGATAAGAAACTGCCCAAAGATTAATTTCCACTCACCATCAGGAAAAGTTCTCCACAGTGATCCTAAAACAGAGCTGTTTCAGGAAACTGTGTGTTCCTGTTGCTCCAGGTAAGATAAGCTAGCAAGGGGAAGAAGATGGGTGGGAAGGGCTTAAGTCATCCATATCAGCCGGCCGTGGCTGAAGAAGTCTCTTAGAAACCTGAAAATTGTTCACCAGAGGATTACAGAAGGAAATGATACTTTAAAAAAAAAATTCTACTTCTGGGGTCCAGAGCATTGGCTGCTGCTCTTCCAGAGGTCTTGAGTTAAATTCCCAGCAACCACATGGTGGCTCACAACTGTCTATACTGGGATCTGGTGCCCTGTTCTGGCATGCAGGTGTACATGCAGATAGAGCACTTATATACATAAAATAAATAAATAAATCTTTTAAAAATATTTTTTAAAATTTCTACTGCAAAATGATGCTTTTAGGTAGGGGTGTGGCTTAGTGGTAGTATGCTTTCCTTGTATATGCTAAGCCCCAGATCAATCCCAAAAACCACCTAGAGAGAGAGAGAGAGAGAGGGAGGGAGGATGAATGAATGACTATGCTTTTGCCACATGAGTGATGGGGTCAAATACAAGCACCAGCACTTGCTTGTCAAAAGATACGTTCATATGGTGAAGTTTGTTACCAGTACGAACTTTTATACATTTAAATACAATCATCCAGTTTGTTTGCCATTTTTTTTTTCTATAAGGAAAGTTGTTCTAGACACCCCTTTGCTCACCAAAGAAACCATAAACTGGTTGTGGTGCTTTAAAAAAAAATGGCCGCCATAGTCACATACATTTCCATACTTGGTCCTTAGTGGAACCATTTAGAAACAATTTGGAGATGATGTTGGGGGTATGCATACCACTAGAGACAAACTTTGAAGTTTCTAAAGATTCACGAGGTTCCTGTCAGCACTCTGGCTGCTCCTGGTTATGGATGGAGATGTGAACTCTCAGCTGTTCCTTTGCTCTAAACCTTTGAAACCATAAATCAAATTAAACACTTTGTAAGTCACAGCAACAGAGAAGTTTCTATGCCAGGCATTGGTCCTCTGTCCCTGGATCGAGTCAGCTTGAGCTCTTTTTAGTCCTTGGGAAAGTGGGCCTTCTTAAGTGTATCTCTGTCTGATGTTTGTGATAGCAAATGTAACTAACTAACTAGACTTCACAGTTGCCTGTAGCAACTATGTATCTTTTGTGTGAGTTTCCTTCTCATGGACACCAGCATGAAAACCTCTCCCTCCTACTAGAGTTTCTATGGCTGAGACAAAAATACTATGTCCAGAGCTACTTGGAAAGGAACGGGTTTATTTTGGCATACAATCTATAGGTCACACTCCATCACTGAGGAAAGTCAGGGCCGGAACTTGAAGCAGGAGGCAGAGGAGTGCCGCTTGCCTGCTTGCTTCTCATGGCTTGCTCAACCTGCTTTCATATATGACTCAGGACCACCTGCCCAGAAACTGCACAGCCTACGGTGGGCTAAGCCCACTTTTCATATCAATCATCAATCAAAATGATGCCTGAAGGACTTACCTATAGACCTAGTCTTACAGAAAGAAGCATTGTCCCTTTTCCCCAAAGACAAGACCCTGGCTTGTTTCAAGTGACATAAAATTAACCAACACAGTATTCTTTGTCATCCTTGGTCTCTAGGAACTTACTTTCTGTCTAGAAAAGAACATAGGCTTTGTGATTCCCAGGTTTGTGTTTAGTTTTGGTATTACTTGGACAAGTACTTATTTTGCAGGCCTGGCGACATAATTCTCCGGCCTTAGACTCAAAAGTACTGAGATCCAGGCATGTGGATCTCACTCAGCTCCAGGCCTAGTTGTGAGTTCTTGACAAGTATAGTAGCCCGTGCTATTCTCCAAGAAGAAGATTCTTAGATTAGACAGGAAGGGTTGTGGGTTTCCGGCTAGCCAGGAACAACCAAGTTCAGTGGGGAAAAGGAAGCAGGGGGGGGGGGGAAACTAACTACGACTGTTCAGTGCATATTACTTTCCCTAAGAAGCCTTAGGAGCCACTGACTTGGAATAAGGAAGCAGGCAGATGTAGTTTAACTGACAGAGAGCTTGCTTAATATGAATGAAGTCTTGGCTTCAAACTCCAGCACCTTGAGTGCTGCTGGTGTTACAGCGGCATCATCACTAGGCCCCGAGTGTGTGATGCTAGAGACCGAAGCCAGGGCTTCACCCATGCCATGCCAGGCAAGCGCTCGCCAGCTGAGATGTATCCCCAGAACATGCTCTCTTTATTTTAACTTTTCTTTTGCAGCACTGAAGATTAAATCCAAGGCCTTCCATACGCTAGTCCAGGGATCTGCCTCGAACCGACACCTAACTTGAGCTTAGTCTCCAAAGTCATGAATTTTTCTGCAGATGCATAATTGTGGTAGAAGAGAATCCATAAATTATGGTAGAAGAGCCTCTCAAAACAGATTGGACACCTTGAACTATGTATTAATTACCCTGGGTAGGGCAGCTCTCTAACAGAAGATAAGCAGATGATAAAATTCTATAATCCAATTCTTTCCTCATTTTACCCCGGCAAGCTAGTTTAGTTACCTTTCTATTGCTGTCCAGAAACACCATGACCAGGGTAACTTATAAATGGAAGTAATTGATGGCTTGCTTATAGTAACAAAGGGTGAGCCCATCGTGTCAGAGAAAGCATGGCAGCAGGAGCAACAGCTGAAAATTCACATCAGACCTCTAGGTAGGAGGGAGGGAAAGAAGGAAGGAGGGAGGGAGAGGAGAGAGAAAAGACAGGAGACTTTTGAAAGGAGGAGAACCCACCCCTGGTGACACACCTCCTCATCCTTCCTAAATAATGCGGCTAAAAACGGTTCAAATCTATAAACCTAAGGGAGCATTCTCATTCAAACCACCACACAAGTTCTACTTAGTAATTCCAGCACATTATTTTTTCTGACACAGGCAGTCTGGTTGCCACACACTTTTCCACAATTAGACAGACTGAAGTGGGTGGTTGTCTATTTCATAGTGCTGGAAATTGAGCCCAAATCCTACAAATATGCTAGGCAAGTGCTATACAGACAGGGCACACTCTCAGCCCTGTCTATATAAAGAACAGTTTTTATTCATTTATTTAATATGAGTACACTATCACTATCTTCAGACACAGCAGAAGAGGAAATAGGGTCCCATTACAGATGGTTGTAAGCCACCGTGTGGTTTCTGGGAATTGAGCTTAAGACCTCTGGAAGAACAGTCAGTGCTCTTAATTGCTGAGCCATCTCTCCAATTCCTAAAGTAACTATTGTTAAAAAAAAATTTATGGTATTTATAAGGTATACTGTAAAAATTAATGATTAGTCATCTGGTTTTCTAGTTCCAGATCTAGTTTCTAGTTTAAATAAATAAATATATATATATATATATGGATACATATTTGCATAATAATTATAATTTGTATATTATATATATTATAGGAAATAGATATGAAAACTCCAGAAATGTGTAAACTATTCTGTAGTTAAAGGCATTATTATAATCCTTGTATTTACACTGAAACCATGTCTTTTCTCTGTCTCTGGGATAGCACATGGTTCTCTCTCTTCTCTCTATCAGATTTACCAATGAAATGACTAAAGACATTTTGATAGTTAGGTAAAAAGATTTAGGGACAAAACTCTGCTTTTGGAACAAGAACAAATATTCATGAAAAACAGTATGAGAACATTCAATTAAAAAAAAAAACAAGGACTAATTATTGATGTTTCTAAGACAGATCCCACGTCTTTACTGTTTTCAGGTCTGTCCATTAAGAGACAAAG
This sequence comes from Micromys minutus, assembly GCF_963924665.1. Lineage (NCBI taxonomy): Eukaryota > Metazoa > Chordata > Mammalia > Rodentia > Muridae > Micromys > Micromys minutus. The sequence continues at coordinate 37,712,301 of NC_137957.1, read as the reverse complement.
TAATAATCTAATATACTCTGGGGTTAATGTTACGCTAATCTAAGTTGACAACCAATAAACTCAGGTATTGTTGTGTTTGTAGCACTGATTTCACATGAAATCCAATTCCCAATTGTTAACTCTGATGTGCCAACAAAAACCTGAAGGAAATCTTTTGTAGAAATACTGCATCATTATTATGTACTTACCTCATAGAATGAAATGTGTATGTAACTAAATCTCACTATTATCACTACCTACAGTGGCTTCACCATGATCCACTCAGCTCAGTGTTAAACCAATGTCGTCGCCTGGTAAATTCTGGTAATTATCCTTTTCTTAATTTCTTCTATGTGTTATAGCAAATGAACCTAGGGTTGTGTTTCCATTTCTGTGGGAGCCAATTGACTTAAAGGGGGAAAGGGGTGGCATGGGACCAGTGAAATATCTCAAAGGGCTGTATAGCTACTTTTCCTGATTTGGGTCAAACTGAGTTAAAGACAACAGATAAGACTGTATATATGGACAGCCTAGTCTGCAAACCGTGACTGTCATCCCAAATGAAGCAAAGTATTCTGTCAAATCACTGATAAACTAAATAAAGCATCATTTAGACAGAGGGGAGGGTGCGCCGAGCTTGCTGTAGTCTGTGTAGGAAAATACGTCCTTCTCTCTTGCTAAGTTAAATTTCCCAAAAGCAAGAGCCTGCTCTGCTATGCAAATATGAACAAGTTGACCAAATGCTGGCATAGGACAGCAATGTTGATGCCCTGGCTTAAGTGGGGGGAAAAAAAAGAAGGAAAAGAAACCAGTGTGAGCCTAAGCAACTAAATAAATTCTATACTTGGAACAAAACAAGGTTCAGTAGCAGATGGTGGCAGTGGATCACTCAGGAGGCAGAAACAAAGAACTCTTGAATCTTAAGGCCCACCTGATCTATAGATGGAGTTCCAAGACAGCCGGGACTGCAGAGTGTGTGTGTATGTGTGTGTGTGTGTGTGTGTGTGTGTGTGTGATTCAATGGCCCCCACATTTAGCATTCATTGGAAACTATTATCAAAGCCCTATGTAGCTGTCTTCATATATGGTAATATTATCATATATGATTATATATATATGATTATAAATATGTGTATCTTCATATATAATAACATTATCACTCAATTCTTCGGAATTCTACTGGTGTCAACACAAATCGAAAGAGAAATGCTAAACGTTTTGAGAAGGAAAAGGGATCAACTAGCAACTATTTTGTGTGTGTGTGTGTGTGTGTGTGTGTGTGTGTGTATGTGTGTGTGTGTTGGGGAATGGTGTGGGGAAGGACGGTTTCAATACAGGGCTTCTCTGTGTAGCCCTGGTTGTCCTGGAACTTGTTCTGTAGACCAGGCTAGCTTCGAACTCAGAGATTCACCTGCCTCTGCCTCCCAAGCACTGGAGGCCTTGGCAAGGATGTCTTCTTGCTATGGTTCTGGGTCACAAGAAAGAAAACAATGTTGCACTAGCGGTTTGCTTCTGAAAACTTTCACAGAAGCCTGTATGATGGTGTGCACTTAAAATCCCAGCACCAGGAAAATTGTGCCAAGAGGCTCAAGAGTTGGAAGCCAGCCTGAGTTGCCAGGGCAGGTCCTGTCTCAAAAGCAAAACAAAAACAAATAGCACAGAATCTACAGTTCAGCACTGAATCCGCTGGCTCAAGATTATCAATACCTTTTTGGGTCAAAGTTACGGAGAGGTATACAGGACCTATATAAGAGACTATTCAGGAATCGTTCTGCAAACCCAGTCTCCTGAAATGGCCTCTCAGCCTTCCCCTCCCTTGAACAGTTCATTCAACAGGCATTTCTAATCTTCCCCACTTGGACTTGTGCTTCTGAAAGAGGAGACTCGAGCAGAAAGATACTCTGATGTCAGCCTATTAATACCAGTCAGGAGATGCACAGAGATCTGCCCCTCAGACTGTAGCACCTCCACAAACTTAGCTAAATGAATGGTTGCTGAACCATCTACAGTGGATCAGGATTCGTTCCAGTACTGAGAAATAGTTAGCAATGTGCCAAGTTATCCTTGAACTCTTAGAAACATTTTTGGAAAAGAGGAAAACTGGTCACATTCAATTGAAGCATAGGCCCAATCTTAAGTGAATTAGTGTTCACATGAGACAAACTAGATGGGACATGCCCAGCACCCAGGAAAACTGGTACAGCCCGAAGCTATTCGAGCCACACAGTGAGGTCTGGCCAGCCAGGGCTACCACAGTAAGCCCCTGCCTCAAACAACTACAAAAAGTGACAGGCATTTTTCATGTCAATAATAACTTATGGACTATTACAATCTAATTTCATGTACTTGGAAGATAAGAAAAGCCAAGAGATGGTGGCATAAGCCTTTAATGGCAGCACTGGGAGGCAGAGGCAGGCAGATCTCTGAGTTCAAGGTCTACCTGGTCTACAGGACAGCCTCGTCCAGGACAGCCAGGGCTACAGGAAGAAACTGTTTCAAATAAATAAATAAATAAATAAATAAATAAATAAATAATTTAAAAAAGATTTAAATAAAAGAAAATAAAAAGAGGAGGGAGGGAGAGGAAAAGGAAGAGGGAAAGGGGGAGGAGGAGGAGGAGACACTTCCTTCAGTGGAGAACTCTGGCCAGCGGTGGCTTATTTAAACCTTTTTTGTTACACAGCTAGAAGACAGTTACTAAGCAGTGGTACATTATTGCTCATAGGATGTTGGTAGACACATTGTTATTATCTTTCAACCTAAAGTAGGGAATCTGTTTCTGTACACCTCCCCTCCAAAAAGAGGTTTGCAGACCACAAGTAAAATCAGGTATGGTGGTCCACACGTGTAATCATTGCCTTCAGGAGTCTGGTGCAGGAGAATACCAGTTCGAGGATGGGACGGCCTGAGCGCCACATGGAGACCCTGTCTCAAAAACAAAAAATGGTGTACTTGTGAAAGATTTCAATTTCAACCCACTCCCCCCGCCACACACACACACACACACACACACACACACACACACACACACACACTTTGTTTGGCCTATCCATCATTTTGTTGAAATGCAACCTGTGCAAAGGTTCAACCCACTACTAAACTGAACATCCAGTCCAGCTTATTGTGTGAACACTAGCTTCAGGACCAAGACTTGATTTGAACTCAAGTCTTCTGAAAGAGCTGAACCAAATGCTCTTAACCACCAACCCAGCTCTCAGGTCCCTCCTTTTCATTTTTTAAAAGTGAGTTTAAATCATGTGCACATACACACTACACATATAAACGTAAACCTTGAATAGCTAAGAGTCAAACCCCTCATAAAGGTTCCATATATCTTCTTGCCATAGTTTTTACTGAATCTTTAAAAGTTAACATTTTAATCCCTAAGACCATTTCCTGTTTCTTCTTTGTCTTGAACTCTTGGCCTTATATAAGAAAGAGATGCTGAAACTTTGCTGTCGGTGGCTATCAAAGTTCTGTAATTAATTTGACCTTTATAATATTTAATCCCCCAAATTTATCGGTATCTGAGTACAGACATAAAACAAGATTTAAAATTTCATTTTAGAAGTGCTATTCTCTAGAGGCAGGTGGATCTCTGAGTTCGAGGCCAGCCTGGTCTACAGAGGGATAGAGGATAGCAAAGGCTACACAGAGAAACCTTGTCTTGAAAGAAAGAAAGAAAGAAAGAAAAGAAAGAAAGGGAAGATAAAAAAAAGAAAAGAAATGCCATTCTGCAGGTGTCGACTGGCTCTGCTTAGAGCATTTTTAAAGATTTATTTTATGTGTATGTTTAGCTGGTTTGATACATATGTGCATCATATGTGTGCCTGGTGCCACTAAAGGCCAGAAAAGGGCATTGATCCTTTGAAACTGGAGTTACAGATAGTTCTGAGCCAACCTGTGGGTACTGGGAATCGAATCTGGGTCCTCTGCAAGAGCAACGAGTGCTCTAAACTACTGAGCTCCCTCTCCAGCCCCATACCTAGAGCATTCTTAAAGAGAACGCAAATAAATAAATAAATAAAAATGAAGGAATGCACATTTACAGAGTGGATGAATTTATTGCACGAGAATAGAAGGCCCTTAAAAATGGAAGGCTGGGGCACCTGCCCCACAACAAAATGGAAACATCTGTAATAGAAAGACATGGGGAAAACCTTGACAACCAGCACAATCCTGAATACAAGAGGTTGAAGGATCCTGAAAGACCTGAGGGGTGAGGATGGGATGCTAGAGGTGGGTGTTAGGAGAAGCTGAACAGGCTAGCTTCACAATTTTGCACCCATTCATACCTAAGCCAGGGTTCAGTTTCAGTTTCTGCTAGGTATGTATTGAAAATTTGCCTCCAAAAAATGCAAACTTCCCTCACAGACCACAAGACACACATCGGAAGAGTACTTCAGCGGCTTGGGGCATCACCTAACAAAGGGCTTGACGTGTGCAAGGTCCTAAATGCAGCACCAAAAATGAGAGAGAGAAAATGTCCTTTTGAAACCACTTGCAACATCTCTACCAGCAGCCAACACTTGTTATTCCTTAGACTTAAAAAAAGAAAATTCTAAAGCCATGTTTTTTTCTTAAACATTTGCCAGAAACTTAAGGACCTTTGTGCCCCAGGCTTTTAAACTCAAGTGTAGTGTGAAGCTACACTTCAATCAAACTTTTCAGCTAAGCTCTTTGGGGTGTTCTGTTTTGTGGCTGGGCTGTGGGGGATTGAACCCTGGGCGAGCCTTCAACTACAGAGACTCGTGCCCAGCCCCCACCGTAGTGCTTCTTAGCCTTCTTCCCTCTCTCCATCCTTTTATGGAGATGAAGACTATGGCTATTTCAATTCCTGGTGGAAGGCCTGTCACACAAGTCTGTAAATGTTAAAATTAGCGGAGGAGAACATTCTGAAAAGCTGGGACTTAACATCCTAAAATTTAAGATTCTTAATTCTTAATTAAGACTCATTAATTCTTCTTCACTCGAAACGTTAGTACAAAGACCCTTTTCCTAGTCTCAAAAGACTCGGTTAAAAGAAAAACCAACGCAAAGCATAACAAGCGAGCTCTGAAGTTTAGGGAGTGTGCTGTGTTTGCCCTGTGTTTGTTCCTACTCAGTTGTAGGAACTAGAGACAAAATCGGTTTGTAGTGTACTTCAGGGATGACTAGTTACATACCAATTAGGAGTCAGAATGCTTAAAATGATTTCTTAAGAAACTGCTTACTTTGAGAAAAGGGAAAGTCGTCATTTCTCCCATGGTGGGCTATTGGGAGCCAAGGACACTCCCTCCACATCACTCTCAAAACCCTACCTTATGCGTGGCAGCTCTCACTTTTGCTCTGGGAAGGAATTTTAAGGGTATTGGGGGGCCGGTGCTACATTATGGGCTGTGGAAGGGTAAACAAACAGGGCAAAGTACTCCCCCCCCCCCCCAGGATGCAATGCAAATGGAGAGAAGCAGGCTCCGAACCCTGAACAAAAGCAAGGACTGCATAATGATGTGCTGCTGGGTTGGGGGATGGGACTCTGGGGACCCCCTCTCCTCCTAGGAAAGTGGTTCACAGGAGGAGAGAGTTTAGGCCAGCCCTGAAAGAGCTTGGTTGTAAGCATTCGGAGGAGTTGAAACTGGAGGAGTTTCTACTTAGGAAATAAACATCTGCCTGGATTTGAAGGTGGGAAGCACCTTAAGCCTAGTTGATGTTAAAGGGACAGACCTCTTCAAGGCCAATTCGGGGATTGATTTTAAGGACATAATAGGTAAGTGTGGAAACCAGTGGATAATGATTGGAAGGAGGTATCTTTACAAATACTATAAGGAAAAGCTTAGCTCTGAGGACAGTGGTTAAAAAGGAAAGAGAAAGTTAAGGATGATCCTGACAGCAACGTTCAAGTTGTTGGGAGTACACTAGAGAGATCCTGAGCTCAGGAAGTCAGGCCAACCTGCTTGTAGTTAGTAGGAAGAGCTGGAACAGACCTTGGCTGAGCGAATTTGTAACAATCAACATTGAAGTGTTACAAACATTCTCTGTAATTAACCCTATGAGCGCCTTTCTCTGGCCTCCCTACCCACTTGGCACCAGGCAAACTTGTACTCGGATATTTGGTTTGGTTAAGAGCACCCTACTTAACACCCTCACCTCTGCCTAACGGAGCTTGCTTTCTGCCTTCCTATTTCCCTCCCTTCCTCATTTATTCCCTTGGCTTTGGTTATCAACTGGCTCTGTGCGACTTTTTTTGAAGACATATGATCTCAGGAAACTCCTGTTTCTGAACTCTCCTGTGAGTCTGTTTGGCTTTGTTTTCTGACTGGAATTCTGCGTTCACTTTGCCTTTGAGATCGTTTTTTGTTGTGTTCTGCAGTACTGGAGATCAAACCCAGGGCACTCCGTCAGAGACCGAGTTCCCTTAGATGGTTCTTACAGGCTGATGTATCCACCCGTGGTACCCACATAGTAGGAGAGTGTGAGGGCGCAGGGGAAAATACCCGACAGGTAAGAAACTCTTAATTGTCCTCTGATCACACCTATACTGCCGTACTGGGGTGCCCCCCCAAAGACACACACAAACTAAATATTATCTTTGCGTGTGAGGGAAAAATGCTGTGTGTGGGGGAAATCTGGATTGCTGTGTGCTTTGCAGACTCATTCCTTGAAATCTTTTATTTACGTAACTATATTTCCCGTGTCTGTAATTTTCATGTATATGGTATATTTTCCAAATAGGAATCATTTGCATTTCGATGTTATTTTTGTTACGAACCTAAGAACTCCCAAAAGATTATTAAATTGACATCTAGCATAGATGTTAATATGCCATTTCCTTTTGGTTAGACATTTTATCCATTCAGGTATCTGTGTGTTCATTTTTTCCCCTCGCCGCACACCAGTGAAACTCCCTGGACTATACTTGTTGGTTTCAGTAAACGAACAATTTTAGTTTGCCCTAAGTAGTGCCAGATTTAGCATTCCACTGATACAAACTTCGCACGCTTATCTGGCTGCTTTGGAGATAATTTTTAGTGTCCCACAGCAAACATCGGCTTTTTTGTTCGCTTTTGTTTGAAAGAGCTTTGCTACTATTTTAAGTGTATGGATGTTTTGCCGGAATGTATGGTGTGCCTGTTTCTAAGGGAAAGCGGAAAGGGCGTCAGATCCCCTGGAACTCGAATTAAAAGAGCGTTGTAAGCGGCCTTGTGGGTGCTGGGAATGGAACCTGGGTTCGCTAGAAGAGCAGCCTACGTTCTTTACCAGATATCGCTCCAGATGATTGACAAGATTTTTTTGACCCTGTAGGCCCGACTTTTTAATGCAGATTGTTCTGGTCTATTCTCTCCCATTTCTTTCATACATAAACTTCACGGTCTTACACTGATCATTTTGAGTTTCCGTATGCCAAACTGAGGAGTATTTCCGTGTTAAATCACTCCCCGCTGCAGCTGTGCCTGCGAGGAAAGCTTCTACAGCTGAGAATTTGAGCAGATTTTTTTAAGTTAAGGAATTGGCCCGGGTCGCTGCCTGATGATGATTTGAAGATGTGTGAGTAGCAGAAAAACTGAGAGCTGTGTGTGAGCACACACCCGTGGAATATTTAGCATCTCACAAGCCCGTGGTTGATAGTGGGCTCCTTCTTCCCGGCCTCGAAGGCTGCGGCAAGTGAAAGGGCTCGCCCTGAGAGGGACTTTTTGTCGTCCACGCAGAGCCACGTGCCCGAGTGGGACGCGGGATGGCCAGCGCTCACTCCATCTCGGCTGCGCTCACACTGGACAACCGAGGGGCGTGGTCTCTTACGTGGGCGCGACCAGGGGGCGTGGTCTCGCCCCTAGTGACGTAGGCCGGGACCGTGGCGCCCAGCTGCGGCCGAACTAGGGGGCCCGGGGCGCGCTGTGAGCGCTAAGATGGCCGCTGGGGCTCGTGCGGGTGAGTGGAGAGGGGCGCGCGGCTGCGGCGGTTGGCTGAGCGAGGCTCCCCTGTAGGAGCGGACGTCCGACGGGGGGGGCGGGAGGCACCTGACGGAGTTTTCCCGCTCGCAGGCAGCCGGGGGGGGGGGTCCTGCGAGAGGAGAGGGGGCTGTGGACGGACGGAGGGAGCGAGCCCAGGGGCGCGCGGTGGCGAGGCGCCGGCGAACTTAGAATTGGCGCCTCTGGGAAGTCTCGGTGCGTCTTGCGGTTCTGCAGCCCGGAGTCCGCCGGCCACCTCCCGGGTACCGGAGATGCTTCAGGTGGACCGGGCGCGGGGCAGATGTGGGCTGGACGCTGCGGGGGCGAGAACCGGGGCCGTCGCGCCACCTCCCGCCGCGGGATCGCTGAGCGCCGGGAGGTGACACTCGTCTTCCCTGCCTCGGTCGGCTCGCAGCGCTGCCCAGCACCTGCCGCCCGCCCGTGCTGGGTTGGGTTGTCCGAGTTTGGAATCCCAGCTTTTTAAAACCCATCCCCATACCTTTGAGGAGAAGGAACGTTGTGGGGTGATTGGAAAGAGTAGGTCACTGTGAGGAGGGGAAACGGCTGCTCAGAGTTAGAACGGGACTCGTCCTTCCGCCGCCTTAAGAAAATAAAAGGAAAGATAGTCATTGTTTCAAGTGGAATATTAAGCTGATGTAAATTCTACCGGTAGCTGGATAATTTCCTTCAGGATAACATTAGTAACTTGGAAAGTTCACTTCCTCAAGCTTCCCCACCCTTTTAAACCTTAATTTATAACACTTAGCAAACAACCGAGCTGTGAAATTGGTTTGGAAAAACGATCTTCAGTCCCTACTCTTGAATTCTTCTTCTTCTTTTTTAAAAAATCTGTTGGGATTTGCTTGTGGGACCAGTGTAGGGATGGATAACGCTTTGAGCCGGCAATTTCAGTGTGAGGTTTCTTGAAAACCAGTGTTTGGTGTAAACAAAAGAAAAATAATGGCTGCGTGTTTGTAATCATATTCATATCCAAACAGGAGTTAAATTCATCTTTGATTTCATAATCTCTATGAGATTCAATACCTATTTGCCCTAAAAGAGATGAAACTGTATTTTTTGGAATGCATAATGTTTTGTCTTTACTTTATCATCTCGGATGATTGGAAAGATATTTTAAACATTTGGATTTCTCTTCCGGATTCAGAATCCCATAGTTTTGTTGTTATTTTGAGATAGCCTTGGCTGGCCTGGAACTCTGAGGTTCGTTGACATTCCCAGCCTTATACATACAGTGTGTTAGGTTTTCAGTCTAGCACTTATTACCCTCCCAAACTGAATTTGAGATAGACTGAACAAATAGTTCAGTGGGTACAGTACAGGGAGTTTGAATGTTATGGTTACTTTGTGTATCACTCTTGATTTCTTTTTCTTTCATTTATTCCCCTCCCCATCTGTCTGTCTGTCTCTCCTTTGTGTGTGTGTGTGTGTGTGTGTGTGTGTGTGTGTGTGTGTGTGTAAAGGGTTTCTCTGTGTAGTCCTGGCTGTCTTGAAACTCCATCAGGCTGTTCTTGAACCCAGAGATCCGGCCTACCTCTGCCTCCTTAGTGCTGAGACTAAAGGCACAATGGACACAGTCTTGGTTTCTTACAAAATCTAGTCTGCTTGCTTTCTGTTGCCTGTTTTTTTCTTCGTTTGTTTCTAATTAAATAGGTTTAAAGGATAATGAATCACCATTAACATAATATATAATAATATGTATTTTGGAGTATCTCTTAAGTTAAGGGCTTGCTAGGTACACTTGCAATTCTAGCATCAGCAAAGTTGAGGCAGGGGCATCATGAGTTTAAAGTCACCTGAGCCACTGGTAAAATTCTGTATTGAAAAAAAAATTGTGGGCTGGAGAGATGGCTCAGAGGTTAGGCGCACTGACTGCTCTTCCAGAGGTCCTGAGTTCAATTCCCTGCACCACATGGTGTCTCAGAATCTCATCTGTAATGGTGTGTCTGAAAACAGCTATAGTGTATCCATATAAATAAAAGAAATCTTTTTAAAAAAAAGAAAAAAAAATTGTATCTGAGCTACTGGTGAAATTATGTCTTGAAAAAAAATTGTAGGCTCCTGATGAAACACATCTTTAACAGCACTTGAGGGTCAGAGGCAGGTGGATTTCTATGACTTTGAGGCCAGTCTCGTTTACATAGTGAGTTCCAGGATATCCAGGGTTACATAGAAAAAAACTTGTCTTGAAAAAGAATGGAGGATGTAAATATCCGCACACAAAATTGTCCCTTCCCCCTTTACAGGTTTTTCTCTTTACCCTAAAGTTAGTTATGTATACTCCTTAACAGGTTTTTCCTCCACACACCTCAATCTCATAGAATATTAATGGCATTTTGATTATATGTGATACTTGCTGATTGAATCGTTTTCAGGCAGAATTAATCTATTCATCTGTTTGTCCATCCATCCATCCATCCATCCATCCATCCATCCATCCATCCATCCATCCATCAATCCATTTATCTAATACTCTTATCACAGCATCAGATTACCTACTAATTCAGGGGAAAGCTGAACTTAGTTTTTGAATGACAGAGGCAGGGGGAGGGCACTATTTTGCCTTCTTAGTAGCAGAAAAGGGGTGGGTTGAGGTTTCTTTCACTTCCTTAAGTTTAGGCAGAACAAACATGGGCCCCAGATGATTCTGTCTGGTGAGAAGACTGAAGAAGAGGCTGCCCTATGGGCTCAGACAAAAAGATAGGGAATGAATCGTGTGTCCCAATGGTTCTGAGTAATGCGGAACAGCTTTGCCATGAGGCCAAACTAAATTAGAGACAAATAAGCCAGAAAAGAGGACGATCTTACAAATACTGCTTAAATGGCCATTTAAAAGTGCAACTCTTGACAGTACTTTCAGGCACGGTAAAAATGTAAAATATTCATTCTTAATGTGATTTTTGCCAATCATAAGGGAGATTGGGGGGGTCTAAGTTCCTATTTGTTAGATCACATCATAAAGGTACTAAAAGAGACTATTGATGTTTATAAAAAGGCTTTCAACTCGGTTTATTAGACCCAGAGTTGTGTCAGTGTTGTTCTAAATGTTTTCACTATTGGGAGTGAAGTTTGCCTTAGGACGTTGATGTGTGAGTGCATTGGTGTGACACTGGTAACATTGCTCCCAATCTTATTACCTATGAGCAGGAATGGGAGTGAGGGATTCAAGCAGCCAGGAGGCAGAACTTGCTTTGTTCAAAACAAACAAAAACCCCTTCAGCCAGTTATAAGGAAGGGCCAGGGAAAGGCTAATTCTTTATTGCTTAATGAGGAGGATCAGGGTAATTATGGATTCTAGATTTCTATGGGAAGAAAGAATAACCAGGGCCCTTTGGAGGGAAGGGGAGGAAATACATCATGATTGGCATGGGGAGGTGCCAAAGCACATACCAGGGACAATAGGGAGCCAGGGAGCCTTAGAGGGGCTATTGTGTTCATTTCAGTCAATAATTTGTCCCTTCAAAAATATTGAGCCCCCCTTCTGTCCACCAAACACTATGCTTTGACCCAGGGCATTCTACAAACATCCCTTAAAAAGACAGGTTTCTGCAGTAGTTGCATGAAGTAAATAGAAAAACGAAAACTATTTACAAGTAGGGAGGGTTTTCCTAACTATAAACTGTAGATGATGTCATTTTCATCCGTATGCAAATGCTTGTGACTATCCAGGTTCATAATTCCTAAAGCCTACCCGCCACTGAAATGGCCTTTTCCTCCTAGTCTTCACTGGGGAAGGAGAAGACTTCCACTTGTAACATCTTTAAAAGATCTGTTTAAGTTGTTACTTAGTAAAAAGAACCACAGGCCTACAGCACCGCACAGCCAACCAAGGTCAGAGTTCAGTGTCATCCCCACGGTGGGAGGATAGATTGACCAAGTGAGAGTGGGGGGAGCATTAGACTTCTGACCTTCACAGGTGCTCTGGCATGCACTGTGGTAAGCATGTTCACATGTGCTTTGGCATGTGTGTTCAGACGTGAGCTGTGGCATGTGAACACATATGCAAAAAAATTTTTTTACGATGCTGTAAATTTACTTAAAATGTAGGCAGGTGGTGGTGGTGCATGCCTTTAATCCCAGCACAAGGCAGAGGCAGGCTGATCTCTGAGTTTGAGGCCAACCTGGTCTACAGAGGGAGTTCTAGAATAGCCAGAGATACACAGAGAACTGCCTTGCAAAACCCAAGAAAAACAAATGAAAATTAAAATGACCTCTGTCAAGGAGAGATTAAGCATGTTTCAGACCTGCCTGTGGAAGGTCTCCATGTTTCTTTCTCCCACTGAGTCAGGTTCTCTCAGGCAGCACAGGCTGTTTTCCAATGCTGGGGAGACATAGGTATGGATAACTGTGCTCTATGCCTGGCTTTCAGGATTACTGTAACAATTTTATTCTGTTTGGTTTGGTGGTGGTGGTATAGTTTTCTTCTTCTGGTACCAGGGTTTGAACCCAGAGCCTTCTGTATGTTAGGAGCACTTTACATCTGTAATATATCCCTATCTGTGTCTTTTTTTTTTTTTAAGTTGAAGTAAGAAGTGTATGCTCATATAAAATTTGTGTGCCTGCTTCTTTTAAGACACTAGTTCATGGGCTGGAGAGATGGCTCAGTGACTAAGAGCACTGACTGCTCTTCCAGAGGTCCTGAGTTCAAATCCCAGCAACCACATGGTGGCTCACAACCATCTGTAATGAAATCTGATGCCCTCTTCTGGTATGTCTGAAGACAGCTACAGTGTACTTATAGATAATAAAGAAAGCTTTTTAAAAGTTATTTAGAAAACACATAATTATATAAAACATAAGTTCTATATAATTATTTGACAATATGGGCTAAGGAGGAATTAATGCAGTGTAATTTAGGGGCTATTGACATTTTAATTTCAGTAGATTAATTCTTTTTATAAATATGCACTAGCTGTTTTCCTCATTCTGCTACTTTATTGACTTGTTTCATTGCCTATTTTGTATTCTGACTTTATGATTTTCATTTTAATGTTTTTCAAGGAATCTGAAAAAAAAAAAAAAACAGGCCAATGGTTGCACTAATTAGAAGATTTAGGTTGTTTTATTCATAGTATTGACCTTTATCTCCGACCTGGTAGAAGCTTCCCAAGTGTTTTTGTTTTGTTTTTGTTTTTAGTTCTTTGTATATTCTAGAAACAGATCCTCTGTTAGATACATAGCTGGTGAAGATTTTCTCCTTAGCTGCTGAGCCAACTCTCCTACCTTATGACTAGCACTTTTTAAAAAAGATTTATTTATTTTATATATGTGGGTACACTGTCACTGTCCTCAGACACACCAGAAAGGGGCATCAGATCCCATTACAGATGGTTGTGAGCCACCGTGTGGTTGCTGGGAATTGAACTCAGGACCTCTGGAAGGGCAGTCAGTGCTCTTAACCACTGAGCCATCTCTCCAGCCAGACTCGCACTTTTAAAGAACCTGAGTAGAAATTTTCAGGCTACATTATTCTTACACAACTCGTTTATAAAATTTCTTTCCCAAGTGTGTTACACATGATCCCTGTTCACTGGGGCATGAAGTGAGCGAGTCAGTGCAGGGAACAAATAAAAATGTATTGTCTTTAAACACTGGAAAATAAACTAAAGCTTCTTATAACATTTGTAAGTACGTCTGTCTTTAAAGATGCCTATGTGGTTTTTAAAAAGCCATTTTATAGCCTCACGGGCCGTGTGTGTTTTAAAAGTGTGCAGGATGGTTGCACAGATCACTGAATCCCTCCGGGCACATTTCCTTGAGAGCATCGTACTTAGTGCTGTTACATACACGTGAGTAACATGTCACCAGAAGCAGAGAAGGTGTCAGTGTTTTCAATCTGTCACTGTCTTTCAAACGCACACCCAGGTCGGGTATCTGCCGCTCTGGAGCCAGGGAAACAAGTATGAGGCACACTGTGCTGGGGCCTCTCTGGGGTCTCTTGACCTAGCTCTCTGTGAGCTGCGGCTCAGGCAGGAGGGCGGACTGGACTGGGGGCGGGGTTGCCCCTACTTCCTCCTGCTCTTGCCCTGTCCACTGCCTACCGCCTTCTTTCAGTAGCTGACAGCACTGACAGGTCGCCTGCTCTAAAACCTCCCCTCATCCGGGATTCCACCCTCTGTTTCACACATCTCTTGATATAAAAAAGATGCGACCCCCTTTAAAATGCAAATACCCATGGGAGAGGTTAGACCTTGGTATGGCTTTGTTGTTAGGCAAGCCATGTTGACCAGATTGGCTTTAAATTCAGAGATCCTCCTGTCTTCTCTAGGATTAAAAGTGTGTGCCACCACACCTAGCTTCTTCATGGCATCCTGACATCTCTCAAACCCTGATTTGGCTTAAAAGAAGGAACTCTAAGAAGTGATCAGCTTGAAGGAAATGATAGTTTACAGTGTGATAATTATTCTTGTTTTAATTTATTCACTTTGCATCCTGATCACAGCCTCCTCCCTCCTCTCCTCCCACACCGCCCTCTCCTGGATACCAGCCTGCCCTAGCACATGAAAGTGTAACAGCAGGACCAGGTTCATCCTCTCTCACTGAGGCCACACAAGGCATCCCAAAGGCAGACAAGAGAGTCAGAGACGGGCCTACTCATGAAGACCAAGCTGCACATCTGCTACGGATGTGCAAAGGGTCTAGGTACAGCCTGTGCATGCTCTGGTTGGTGATTCAGTCTCTAGGAGCCCCCACTGGCCCAGGCTAGTTGACTCAGTAGGTCGTCTTGTTGTGTCTTTGTGGCTCTCTTAGTCTTTCTTTCACCCACCCTCAAGACTTCCCTGGGCCCCACCTAATGTGTGGCTGTGGGTCTCTGCATCTGTTTCCATCAGCTGCTGCGTGAAGCCTCTCTGATGACAGTCATGCCAGGCTCCCGTCTGCAAGCATTATTACTTTTTGTTTGAATCTGCTAGACAAGCACTGAGTTATAATCCCAACCGCACTGTTCTCTAAATTCTTGTCTTTTTTCAAGCTACCATTAGCAGTTGAGATGTACTGAAGGCCGTGTTAGGAAGTGTTCTTATATATGCCTGTAACCTGAGTAATACTCCTACCAGGGTTAATTTAAAACAGAACGGCTCTGGTTTGAAGCTTTGTCAGGCAGCAAATGATGGACACCCAGGGCAAGAGCAAGAGGAAAGCTTGGGCCAGATTAGTAGCTAAGGTCTTGCAGTATGCAGCCCTGGCTAGACTGTAACTCTGTGTAGATCAGGCTGGTCTTTCAGCCCACAGAGATTGTCTTGTCTCTGTCTTTGTCTCCCAAGCACTGGGATTAAAGGTGTGGGCCACCACATCCAACCTAGAACTCTGTCTAGTCATAGCCCTATGATAAATATATCACAGGCTTTTCTCCCATTGAGACTTTTCCCCCCTGAGTATTATATAGGGAATTAGCTTGTCCTACCTCTCTAAAAGTTTGTTTATTAATGTGCCTAGGGCTGTAGTCTAGCTGTTAGAATGCTTGCCTTTGTACACAAAGCCCCAAGATCATCCAAAATGCATGATAAGCCCGGTGTGGTGTGCATACCTGTAATCATAGCACTCAGAAGATGGAGGCAGGAGAATCAGAATCTTACAGTCACTTTTAGAATATATATATATAGTAAAACTGAGCTCAGCCTGAGAGACACGAAGCCCTGCCTCAAAACAATGTGTTGTTGTTGTTTTCCGTAATGAGCTAGTTGTTGTGGCACTGGGCTGCACCTGTAATCCCAGCTCTTAGAAGGTTGTGGATCCCAAGAATTGACAGTCCAAGGCCAACCTGAACTTAACAGTGAGCTCCTGTCTCAGAAAACCAAAAGAAAAGGGACTTCTAAAGCCAAAGTGATTTTTCTTGATTACAGCACTCCCCATCAGTCCTTCAAATGAATAGTCATTGTCTGATTTTATTTCCCAGAGACCTAATTTGTAGCTATGTTTTCTCTGCATTTTAAAATTACATTTGTTTTGTGTGAAGGCCTGTGTGTGTCCTAGTTCTCACTGGAGAGATCAGGAGGCCAGTGTGCAAGAGTAGAATCTGCCCTTCCACCATGTGGATCCCTTGAGGTGAAGCTTGTTCAGACTTGGTGGCAAGCACCTTTACCCACTGAGTCATCATGCCGTCCCTGCACTGTATTAAATGTGTATAAATGTGTACCACGTGCATGTCTGGTGCCTTTGGAGGCCAGAAGAGGGCACTGGATCCGCTGATCCAGGTGACTGAGATACTGTAGGTACAGGGAATTGAACCTGGGTCTTCTGGAAGAACAGTCGTGTGTGCAGTTTTTTATAATTACAGTTTTTGTTTGTGTATGCTTCCGTGTACATGTGGAGGTCAGAAGACAACTCACACTGGGTAGCAGGCTTTTGTCTCTTTAAGCACTAAACTGTCTCTGCTCCTTTCTTGAAAACCGCTCCACCATGACAGCCGTACTTTAATTTTTCAAGCCTCTTTGCCACCAGTTTGCCCTGTCGCCTACAGAACTGATTATGCTGCTCTCCTCCACAGAATTCTTTGCTGACTTTATATTGCCCATAGACAGTTTTCAGAGTGATGCAGACCAAGAATCCTCCAAGACCCAGGTAACAGGGGTAGCTGTAGAAAGGGCTGTGTGTGTGTGTGTGTGTGTGTGTGTGTGTGTGTGTGTGTGTGCGTGCTTATACACTCCTTTGGCCCTGCTGATTCCACATGAAAATGGGAGAGCCAGAATGAAGATCTTAAGTGTCTGGTCTATGCTCTAGTTAGAGTCTAGAGGCAAAATACTGCTATGTGAATTGAACTTTGAAATGACACAAAAGATTTCATTTTAGGTATATAGTTATTCATGTGTACATGTATGGGTAAATGTGCACCATTTGTGTGCAGTGTCCATGGAGACCAGAAGTGGATGTTGGATCCTTAAGTTACAGGTCGTTACCTGCCACGTTGGTGCGGGAACTGAACCCAGGTCCTGTGGAAGAGCAGCCAGTGCTCTGAACAGCTGTGCTCAGCCCCTGTGTGGGAAGTGAACCTTTGATAGCAGTGAGAAGTAGGAAACCCTTCAGAAGCCTCATGTAGTAACCGGGTGAGATGCCATCATGGTTTGGATCATGTTGGTAGGAGAGCAGGTAGGGTAGTTGGACTCTAGAGGTCTTATGATGTTTCCTCTGAGCCATCTCTCTCTGATCTGGAGGCTGATTCAACAGTGATGCCAAGGGCTGGTGAGATGGGGGGCACACGCTTGCAACTCTAGTTCCAGGGGAATCCAGCACCCTCTCCTGACCTCCATGTGCACCAGACAAGCCCATGGTACACTTCTACGTGTCCAGGTAGAGCACCCATGTACACAAATTAGAGATAAAGTGATCTCAAGAGTTTTTCATCAACACATGAAAGGATATAGGGTAATGGTATATATTAATAATTTCTAACTGTATATAATAGAATATACCCATTTATATGCATATATAGGCTTATAAATATATACATATATTTATACATACATTTATATGTCTGAGCATATAAATGTCTATATATAAGCCTGTGTCATTATAGGCCTCTGAATCCTCCCAGTGTTACTCCATTTTATTTAAACTGTTCATACTGCTAGCATATACATGTTAAGTGTGTATGCGTGTGTTTGTGTACATTAAAAAGATGTGCTTTTGGAAATGACTGTCACTGTGTTGGAAAATGTGTTGGATAAATATTATTCAAATGGACTGGAAACTGGTCACTAATTTGTCACCACTAGATGGTGACAGAAAATTTAAAAGAAGGTTTTAATGTGGACTCAATGGAGACAGTAAAGAGGTGGGGGGGGCTGGGAAGAGGAAAGGAAAACCAAAGCAAGGAGGGAGAGGGAGAGGGAGAACAGCCTCTGGTATTGTGACAGACAATGCAGAAATAAGATTGAGAGGCAGTAAATTTATAATATTAACCTTGGGAAATTATAAACGAGGAATGTTGGCTTAGATCTTATGAAGAACTCAGTTTTGTTCGGCTTAGTTTTCAGATGCTTCCAGTGTGGTGAAGAGAGGCCCGTGTGGGTTATGAGTTTCTCAGACAGACTAGATACCTGCTGACAATGGATAGGTGCAAGCACGTTGAGCAGCTGCAGCTTGCTCAAGGCCATTCCATCCTCAACCCTCAGAAATGGTACTGTATGGTCTGCAACACAACGGAGTCGATTTGGGCTTGCCTCAGCTGTTCCCACGTCGCCTGTGGGCAGTACATCCAAGAGCACGCACTGAAGCACTTTCAAGAAAGCAGCCATCCCGTTGCCTTCGAGGTGAACGACATGTATGTTTTTTGTTATCTTTGTAACGATTATGTCCTAAACGATAACGCAGCTGGAGACCTGAAGTCACTACGAAGTACACTAAGTGCAATCAAAAGTAGAAATTACCCTTGTGTGGTTCAGAGCGACTCGGTTTTACAGCCTGTGAGTGCACAGGACAATTCTTACTCCTTACACAACGGCACCCAGTCTCTGCCTGGCAATGAAGATCCAATGTGCACCGCCCTCTGGCACAGGAGACGGGCGCTCATGGGTAAGACCTTTCGAACTTGGTTTGAACAGTCACCGATTGGAAGAAAAAGTCAAGAGCAGACGCAGGAGAAAACGGTAGCAAAAAGAGAGGCGAAGAGAAGGCAGCAGGAGTTAGAGCAGCAGATGAAAACCGAGCTGGAAAGCACACCTCCGCGAAAGAGTTTACGCTTACAGGGCCTCTCTGAGGCGGCCATGATCGAGATCCTTCCAGTGCAGGCGCCGCCGCCACCTCCAGCATCCCCAGCAAAGGATAAAGCCGCACTACCTGCCTCGGAAGACGTAAGACTTAAAAAAGTAAGTGACTCCTTAATCAAACGAAAGCCGGCAGTAACTCCTGGTGTGACCGGATTGAGGAATTTAGGAAATACTTGCTATATGAATTCTGTTCTTCAAGTGTTGAGTCATTTACTCATTTTTCGACAATGTTTTTTAAAGCTTGACCTGAACCAATGGCTGGCTGTGGCTGCCAGCGATAAGGCCCGGTCCTATAAGCACTCGGCTGTCTCGGACGCGGCGGCACATCAGATGAACGAAGGGCAAGAGAAGGAGAAAGGCTTCACGTGCTCCAGACACCCAGGTTTATCATCAGGACTGAGCGGAGGACCCTCCAAAGGTCGGAACATGGAACTTATCCAGCCAAGGGAGCCCAGTTCACCGTACAGTTCTCTTTGCCATGAGTTACACACCCTGTTCCAAGTCATGTGGTCTGGAGAGTGGGCCTTGGTCTCGCCGTTTGCTATGCTGCACTCAGTGTGGAAGCTGATCCCTGCTTTCCGTGGTTACGCCCAGCAAGATGCTCAGGAATTTCTTTGTGAGCTTCTGGATAAGATACAACGTGAACTAGAGACAACCGGAACCAAATTACCAGCTCTCATCCCCACTTCCCAAAGGAGGCTTATTGAGCAAGTTCTGAATGTTGTAAATAACATTTTTCACGGACAACTTCTTAGTCAGGTATGGATTTCTTACTGTATTTTATCATCTCCGGCTGTCCCTAAAGTACTGAGAGAATGGATATGGTACATGAGCAGTTTCAGGCAACATCCTATTAAAAGTAGATGGGTCAAAAATCTTGAACCGGTGGGGGAATTTGAAGGTAAAGAAATGTGATTTTTTTTTTAGACTAATAATCCTAAATGGTCTTCCTTTGTATCAGTCACTTCTGTAAGTTTTCCTTGTTGTGAGAGGACCGGCTGCAAACCAGAGCCCATCTACGCAGTGGTCCCTCTGACCAGTGCGCTTGGTGAGCTGTCACCACCCAGAAGCCTCTGTTTTTCCTTAACACAGCTTCCCTTTGTACTTTAGCTGAGGCCGAAGGAGCTACTTCATGCCTATAATTTTGCTACTGTTATGAGTTTTAGTGTAAATCTCTGAATTTTCCTGTGATCTTAGAGGCTAGAGAGATGGTTAATTGGTTACCGCTCTCGAAGAGGGCTGGAATTTGGTTCCTGGTAGCCACACCTGGTTGCTCACAACTGCCCCTTACTCCAGCCACAGGGGCGTCTGACGCCTCTGCCCCCACAGGTCCCTGCACTCACAATCTCATACTCTAGCCACCAGGCAAATGCACACACTGAAAAAATAAATCTTAAAAAGATTTTTTAATCCTTCCTCTCAAAACACTTTTGTATCTGTTTATCTTTACCATAATTTATTTAACCATTCCTCTGTTGTAGATTTGAAACTGTTTCCAGTGTTGTATCGTTTTTTCCTGTTTTCAATGTGACATAATCCTAGAATTGCCTTATCCAATTGCCTTATCCTGAAGGCCGGCGATGGCTGGGAGGTTAAGAGCAAGTCTGTTCTTACAGAGAACTCGGGTTCAGTTCCCGGGACCATGTGAGGTGGCTCATCGTGTCTGTAACTCCTGCTCCTGGAGGACCCAATGCCTTTAGCTTTGCAGAGCACCGTCACTCACGCACACACCCACACACAAGTTCACAGGATTTAGAAAAAAATGGAGAAGTTTGGGTAGGTAATAATAATTTTCAGATTTCCAATAGTGTGAGAATGGCTAAGTGGTTTTTGTTTTCTCTTTTACTTTATAAATAAGTGAAACTTGAAATGAGTTAATTTTTAAAAAAGAATTACTTATTCATCTTATGTTTGTGAGTACACCGTAGCTGTCTTCAGACACACCAGAAGAGGACATCAGATCCCATTACAGATGGTTGTGAGCCACCATGTGGTTGCTGGGAATTGAACTCAGGACCTCTGGAAGAGCAGTCAAGTGCTCTTAACCACTGAGCCATCTCTCCAGCCCTGAAATGAATACAATTTGTTATATAAACATTTTACTTTTCTTCTGGGCCTTGCATCCTACCACAGAGCCACTGCACCTCATCTCTCTCCCCTAGAAGTCATGTGAGAGACTTCTAAGGCACTTCAAGAAACTTCTCAAAACCTGACTCCATGCTGAATCTTTGCCTTACTTTGTTGCTTGTTTGCCTACACACCAGAAGGGGGCATCGGATCCCATTATAGATGGTTGTGAGCCACCATGTGGGTGCTAGGATTTGAACTCCAGACCTCTGGAAGAACAGAGCAGCTCGAGATACACAGCCAGGTCATCTCTCCAGCCCTATTTTGCATGTTGCATATAGATTCCACTTATAATGTATCTAACTATTTATGTGCCGGGTTAATGGCATTAAATAACCCAAGTGATTAGTAATCACTAAATTGCCTCTAGTGTTTAGAATTCTTGTTGTGTGCGTGCATGTGTGCAGGGCTGGGTGTCAGAGGACATCTTAGAACTACCTTTTCTCCCTCTACCCTTTGGGTCCTGGGAGTCCTACTCACTTGGATCATCATGAGGCTAGAAGCCAGCACCTTCTCCTAAGTCATCTCGCCAGCCCTACCTAATAGATTCTTAAAGGAAAAAAGTTCCAATCCACTGTCCTGACAGATTGTAAAACCTGCTTGTCAGCTTTCTAATAGTTCTTTCACAGAAGAAAGGCTCATTGTGTGGCTGTGACCTCTAGAAAAAGTTAATGCTGTGGTGGAAAGATTGTGAAGAAGACTAACATTTTCCTTTGCAGGTTACATGTCTTGCTTGTGACAACAAATCAAATACTATAGAACCATTCTGGGACTTGTCACTGGAATTTCCAGAGAGATACCAATGCAGTGGAAAAGATGCTGCCTCCCAGCCATGTCTGGTTACTGATATGTTGGGCAAATTTACAGAAACAGAAGCTTTGGAAGGGAAAATCTACGTGTGTGACCATTGTAACTGTGAGTACAGTCTTTCTGTGCTTCTGTAAGGGTTCGGTGGAGATTGAGAACTAGAAGAAAGTGCTTCAGCAGTAGCTATGGAAACAATTTTTGTTTCAGTTTTGCAAAAGAAAACAGACATTTCTAGTTGAAAATGATTGTTATTGATGATATTAAATTTCTTCTTGTAGTGCTGGAGAGATGGCTCAATGGTTAAGGGCTCCAGCATTTCTGATGGAGAGCCAGGGTTCCATTCCCAGCACCCGCTTGGCAGCCCAAATCTGTCTTTAACTCAAGTCTCAAGGATTCTGATGCCTTTTTGTGACCTCAAGCACACATGTGGTGGGTGTACAGACATAGGAAGGCAAAACATTTACCCATACACATAGAATAAAACAACAGTGATATTTATTTATTTATTTACTTACTTACTTACTTACTTATTTACTTATTTACATTGGTTTTCCAAGACAGGGTTTCTCTTTGTAGCCCAGGCTATTTTGGAACTCACCCTGTAGACCAGGCTGGCCTCAAACTCAGAGATCCGCCTGCTTCTGCCTCCCAAGTACTGGCTCAACAATTTTTTAAAAAATTTCCATGTTTCAAAAAAATGATACTAGATTTGAGATACTCTTTTAAACAAACAATGCTAGGGGATTAAACCTCATGTTTCCTGCATGCTGGGCAGCTGATGAACAGATGTCATATTGATTCTTTTCTAGAACAAGTTGGTCACGCTTTGTTCTGAGTACTGCTTTAATTTCACATTATTAGATTACGACATAGCCTAAGATCTACAGGACTTGAGAGAGCAATGGCCCTTTGTCCGATTTGTTAGGATGAATTTAAAATGCCCCAAATATCTTTATCACCAAAATTTTGGGATAGGTAATATTATACATGTAGAATAGGGTGGTATAGTGATTTGAATATGTAATGAGGCCAACAAATACAGGCCTGGAAGAATTGCTTTAATACAGGAAGATTAATTTTGTGAGCAGAAGCCAGAGTCCTGGTACCCTGTGTAGCCATATGCAGAGTCCAGAAGCAGGACAGGCCATATAGCAGCATCTGGGTTCCTGGAGGAAAAGCTTCTAGTAGCCAGAGGAAGCCACTCTAAGCTCACATGAGAGGCCGCTGCTACCCAGCAAGCTCTAGGAGTGATGGTCTAGTAGAGACCCCAGGGCACAGTCCCTAGGTGGACACGAGAGAAACAGGGAGACAACCCTGAGCTCTCCTTGTTAAAAGAGCATGACGCTGGAGGGGTGAGAAGAGACCTGGGAGGCATTACCAGGTAAAGCTAAGGATGCAGGATGCTGTGCACAGGACACATCCATGTGCCCGGGACCTCCTTAGGGAAGGCTAAATGAATTGACCATGTTTTTAAGAGTTCATAAAATGGATTATTAAAATATGTACGGGAGAAATGTTAACTTTCTCCTGGGAGCCTGCCTAGTCAAATCTACGTTTAAATATATAGTGGCGTTCTATTTTATTCTTCTGAGTGTTTTGTGTGTATGTTAAAAACACACCACATGTGTTGCACTTGCAGAGGCCAGAAGAGGGTGTGGCATCCCCTGGACCTGTAATCACAGACAATTGTGAGCCCCCATAGGGTCCTGGAAACTGAATCTGTATTCCTTGCCAAGCAGCATTTGCTTAACTGATGAACCTTGTCTCCAGCCGCCTACAGGATTGTTAAATTGTTAAATTCCATGCTTCCTTTTACATCTACCCTGACTACACACGAGTTTCACGTTTTACAAAATGCACTACGTTTCCTGAGGTCCGAGCCTGTGCTCACCTCTAGCATGGCACTATACCTGCGGCCAGTATGAGTGCGTTACACGAAAGAGTTTACTCATGGTTTTCCTTGTAACGTTTGAAACTTTTGATTTGATTTTATTTGTGTTTTAGCAAAGCGTAGAAAATTTTCGTCAAAACCAGTTGTACTCACAGAAGCCCAGAAACAGCTTATGATATGCCACCTGCCTCAGGTTCTCAGACTACACCTCAAACGATTCAGGTAAGTAGTGATAACTCTAGCTGTCTGCCACTTACGGGAGTAATTGGGTCACTCCTGCTTAGGATGCCTCAGGACTTAGAGAACACATACGACAGATTAAACTTGAACACTGAATTCTTGGCTAATGATGGCAGTCTTTTTAAGAAGGGTAGTTATTATCTTCAGCTTTGAGCAGCAGACATCTATATTCAGTAACGGAATTGTTTTGATAACTTTCTGAGTTGGGGCCAGGCTAGCCTGGAATCAAACTGAGACTCCTCCTGACTCAGCTTCCTGAGTACCAAGATCCCAGGAGCATATGACATAACCTAGCAGTGACTGTGACCTGCTCCGTGTGAATTTAATTATACTTATTTTTTAATATTCAGATGTACTTCTTTAAAGATGTGATTTTTGTAATGTCTCTATTTTACCCAGTTGCTTTGTGCTTAGAATATATTGATCAAAGATACAGGAGTTTGGGGGCTTGCGAGGAGAGTTAAAGCACCTGACACCGAGTTTAATCCACTGGATTCTGCCCATGGCTCAGAGAACCGAGTCCCATAAGATGTCCTCTGGCCTTCACGGTAGCATGAATGAGACAGAATAAAATGTTACTTAAAACCATAAGAAAGCCAACTGTACTGGCTCATACCTTTAATCCCAGCACTCAGGAGGCAGACACAGGTGGATCTCCGAGTTCAAGACAAGCCTTGTTTACGTAGTGAGTTCCAGCCTGGGCTACACAGAGAGACCAAGCCTTACAAACATCAATCAAAGCATTTAAAACCTTGTCTATTTATTTGTGTATTCACACATAAGAATGCCACAAAGCAGGCTGGAGAGATGGCTCAGTGGTTAAGAGCACTGACTGCTCTTCCAGAGATCCTGAGTTCAATTCCCAGCAACCACATGGTGGCTCACAGCCATCTGTGGTGGGATCCGATGCCCTCTTCTGGTGTGTCTGAAGACAGCTATAGTGTACTTATATAAAATAAATAAATCTTTTTTAAAAAGTGCTGCAAAGCACATGTGTCAGTCAGAGGACAGCTTCTTAGAGTTGGTCCTCTCCTACCACGTGTGTCATGAGGACTGGTCAGTCTGTCAGGACTGGTGGCAGCCACCGTCTTGCTTTGCCAGCTCCTAAGTCAGTTTTCTTATTTACTTATTTCTCGAAACAGGATCTTTCTATGCAGCCCTGGCTGTCCTGAACTCTTACGTAGACCAGGCTGAGATCCTTCTGCCTCTACCTGAGATTAAAAGTACAGACCACCGTGCCAAGAAGAATAATTTCTTTAGTTCACATACAACATTACAGAAGTAAAATTATGCTTTCCAGATATGCACTGTTAACCTTGGCCACTGACTGACTGACTTGTTGTGGCTGTTAAAGGTGCTGTCAGCAGACATAGGAATGTTTTGTAAGAGATGCCAGGTTCCTTCCTCAAGATTACAGCTGTGCACACACAGAAGTAATTAGGTAAAGGACTATATGGAAGTGCCGTTGGATTTGAGGCTGTGAGCAAGTGTTTAGCTTTCCCAGAGCCTCTGTCTTAGGATACTTGGGGCCCTGGGCCTTTATGAATCCTATCTAAAGCGTAGATCCTAACACTATAGCGTAGGACGCCACCCCCAACACACGGCAACCAGTCTGCAATGAAGAGTGCCACAAGGAAAAGCTCTAGGGCTTCCTTAAAGGGCACACTGCTAAAGGCCTCTCTATTCTCCTTGTTCTCTTCCCTCCTCTGTTCAGGGGAGGTCACTAGGCCATTAATGGGACAGTAAAAGGCTCCTGGAAACCACCAAATTCCTGCTACAGCTGAAAAGCTTCTGGTAAAGGACTGAGCGCTCACCCTCAAAGTACTCCGTATCTATTGTTTAGACTGCAGCTTTTTGGTCCTAGCTGGCTCTGAGGAGGCTTCACTTCCATGGCTGCCCTTTCTTTCTGAGCATAGCAGATCCACTGCAGTTTTCTGTGCTTCTCAGATAATGTTGGCATGCACATGTAACTAGATGCCCGCTTCGTGGGGTGGTCCTTGCATCAACCCTTTATCTGTCGGTGCCGACAGTCTGCAGCTTCTGTTGTCCATCCTGTTCCACACCCTGCAGTGCTTGAATAGCTGCTGCTTCAGCTCCCCATGGGACAACCTATCTTCCCAGACACTCCTGGCTGCTCTTGGCAGCTCACCCTGACTCCCATTTTTAAATCTCAAGGTCCAGGATTGCACTTCATACAATTCTCTCTTTTAATCCTCTGATCTCAAGGCCCAGAGTGTTTCACAGAACATGCCCAAAAACTTTGGGTAAATAAAGGGAAGTGTATTCTGGGAGGATTGTTAAAGCCAAGGAGTAACATGAACGAAGGGGGGAAGAATAGGACCAATTAATTAGTTAACTACTTAAGTAATTAATGAGGAATGAAAACAGGGTTGAGTGATTAACAGTAATAAGGGTCATGAGGTTGAGACTATGTATCAGAGGCTGGAAAGATGGCTCAGCAGTTAAGAGCACTGGCTGTTCTTCCAGAGGACGCAGGTTCAATTCCCAGCACCCACATGGCAGCTCACAACTGTCTTTAATTCCAGTCCCAGGAATCCAACGCCTTCACACAGACATCTACATGCAGGCAAAACACTAATAATAAAAATAAAAATTTTTCTTTTTAAGACAAGGTCTCATGGGTAGACCAGGCTAGCCTCAAAGTTCACTGCCTCTGCCTCAGCTCTGGGATTAAAGGCACACCTTCTGTATTAGAAAGCAGAGACTCAGCAAATGTATTAGTTGGTAAAGTCCTAAAAAGGACACCGTAAAATGCCAGCTATCACGCTTGTATTACGTGGCAATGAAAATAAGCCACCTTACAAGATAGTTTTAAATTATTGTCTGATTTTTTTTTTATAACGTTTTTGGGGGTGGGGTGGGAACAGAGCATATGCTTTAATGTACATGTCAAGGTCCGAGGACAATTTGAATGAGGTTGTTCTTTGTGGTGTCAGAACATGAGCCATCAGATTTGGCAGTAGGCGCTTCCACCTATACTGAGCCATCTTGCCGGTTCTTAAAATCGTTTTTAACACAGGCAGTGCGAACACAAGGCTACTAATGATGCTCTGGAATAAACTACCAGGCAGCCATGTCTATAGAGAAAAACATTGTAACAGTATAAAAAAAGGCATCAAGAAGAAAAAGGACACCAGTACAGAGAATGTACTTATCTGTTGGGTGCTCCCATAAGCTCTTCCTTAGGTCCCCTCAGTTTGCTGGTGGATCTTACATGACATTTGAGTTTCTCCATTAATTACCTCAAAGGACATCTTAAGATACTGATGAACAATAGGGATAGAGGAGGCACTGGGAAGGAGAAAACCAACAGCAGCAGCAACCACCACCGCCTGACTCTTGCTGTGGTGAAACACTATGACCAAAAGCAACTTGGGGAGGGAAGGGCTTACACTTCCACGTCACTGTTCGTGACTGAAGAAAGTCAGGGCAAGAACTCCAACAGGGCAGAAACTGATACAGGAGCTGGTGCAGAGGCCATGGAGGAGTGCTGCTCACTGACTTGCTCCTCAAAGCTTGCTCAGCCTGCTTTCTTATAGACCCCAGGTCCACCTGCCCAGGGGTGGAACCACCCATACTGGGCTGCCAGGTCAGTCACTAATTAGGAAAATGCCTTCCAGCTAGATCTGATGGAGGCTTTTTCTCAGTCAAGGTTCACTGCTCTGAGGTGACTTTAGCTTGTATCAAACAGCACAGAGCTTTCCCAGGCACACCTACCTACCCCTTTATGTTTTGCTGTCTAGAAGCTCAAGCCCAGACCTCTAGGGGAATTTTGTGGAAGCTTCGTTGAGTAGACATTATGGTATCTCTGGCTCTCCCTTTTCTTGGACTGAGTCTGAACATCCTTCGTCTCTGGCTACACAAGAGCATACAAAGGGCTCATCAGTATTTTAGAGTTCCCAAGGAAGCTACGAGGAAATGCAAGACCACTAGCTCACATGTTGGAATGGAACTTTCTGGCCCAGCAAGCTGAACAGTTTGCATGGCTCACCTTTACTTCGGCACCATTTTGTACTACACTAAATGATTACTTTTCTTTTTGTCTCTTGAAAACAAGTGTATGTTGCTCTCACCATGTTCTGTATGAACTTCATGTTTTAGGACTTTTATTGCTGCATTTTATCTCTATAGTACCCCAAGCCAGATTAGGCTCACAGAAGATCTATTAATGGTTTCCCTTTTTGTATCTCAATGATAAAATCAATGTTCCTTGCTGTGCTTAGATCCAGTGGTGGGGGACACACAGAAGAAAGTGACATTATGGAGCCTTATTTGATTCTTGTCATCTAAACATTCCTGACTTAGTGTAGAGAGTTGTGAATAGTTCTTAGGAATTAAAGGGTCCCAATGTTTTTCTTTCTCAAACTTACCCATCAGAGAAAGATATAGACTATACCTCCCACTTGAATGTCCCTTTCATGCCATAGCAAGACAGAGCAAAACTCACAAGGTTAGCATTCATTCTCTAGGTGTCATTTCTGCATTACAGAAAGCTATTTCAAGCCTGCTGGAAGCCTCCTGCCATATCGCATGAGGCTGTGATAGCACGCTTAGGGGACACACTCAGCAGCTCAAGGTCACTCCTGACTACATGGGACCCTGTTTGAAAAGACAAAACCACGCAGCAACAATAAGGGCTTTGAACACAGCACAGTGGTGAAGTGCTTGCCTACCAAGTCTAACATTCCCAACATTATACGCATATAATGTTAAACTAATCGAGCAGACTTTACTGGGCTTTGTTGCAAAAGAAACACATCCCTCCTGCCCACACAGTATTGAGAACACATTATATATAAATGCTTGTTTACATTACACACTCTCTGGAATCTACTGTTAAAGCTGTCTAGACCTAATTGCAAGCTTTCTTCTCTTGATTCTGAAGTGTCACTTGCTTTTGTTTCTAGATGGTCAGGACGTAATAACCGAGAGAAGATTGGTGTTCATGTTGTCTTTGAGGAAACCTTAAACTTGGAGCCCTATTGCTGCAGGGAGATCCTGAACGCTCTCAGACCAGAGTGCTTTATCTATAATTTATCTGCTGTCGTAATCCACCATGGAAAAGGATTTGGCTCAGGACACTACACTGCCTACTGCTACAATTCTGAAGGAGGTAGAGCCAAGAAAAGTGATTTTATCTTGGGTTAGACTTGCAAGCTTTTTTTAAGCAATTCCTAAGTTGGCCGCCTGCTTTCTTCTAGACAAAGTGCTACTGTAGCTGGTGCTGTTGGATTTTTGGTGGGTTTGGGGTACAGAAAATATTTTACAGGTTTGGATACTTTTTTCTTTTGAAATAGAATCTCATTTATATATTTGGCTATTCTAGAATTCAATGTGGATACCAGGCTGGCCTTGAACTGAGATGTTTCTGCCTTTCCTGAGGCCCAGCAAAAATACACATAATCTATCTTTTCATTGGTTTTGAGACAGTTTCTCTATAGACCTGGCTGTCCTGGTAATCAATGTATAGACCAGGCTGGCCTCAAACTCAAGAGATACCCCAGCCTCTGCCTCTCAAGTTGTGCCACCAGGCCCAGCACTGGCCAGTTTTTCCTAAAGTCACACTGGTTTGTCAGTGACCCGAGATGGCAGATACTTGTTCAAATTTTACATAATCACCCTCACTTGTGTCTTCCATGTCCCCTCTACAGCTGCCTTTCTGCAGAAAGCCTTGCTATTCTGCAAAGGAACCTGTCAAAACTACTAGGACTATTCTGTGCTTTATAATAAGTAGCTGAGGCAGTAATTATTATTCCCACCAGGAATGGACGGTGTCAAGTACACATGTAAGAATCTGTAACTCCAAACTTCTAAGAACAGATAGGCTTGTCCATGAAAGAAGTATGACAGAATTCTAGAGAACACGTTCCCACTGCAAAGACTGAGCCCACCATTGCTCTCCTGCAGGGGACCCTCCATTACCAGTTAACAGGCTTCTTCAGTAGAAACTTCTGAAATTCTTGTACAGCTCCTGATTTTTGTGCTTTACTCTAGGGTTCTGGGTACACTGCAATGACTCCAAGCTAAGCATGTGCACCATTGAAGAAGTACGCAAGGCCCAAGCTTATATCTTATTTTATACTCAGCAAGTTACTGAGAATGGACATTCGAAACTCTTGCCTCCTGAGCTCCTGTCCAACAGCCAACACCCCAGTGAAGAAACCGATGCCTCTTCTAATGAAGTCCTTAGCTGATCCAGACAGTGGGCTCTTGTTATTTGTATATATACTTTTTAAATGGGCTGACTTATGATGCTGAGCTTCATTGTTTTTATTCTGTAATTATGATCAGTGCCTGCTATGTCCAGACATTGTATATTTAACTACAAAGCTTTTTTTTTTTTTTTTTTACAGAAACAAACTATAAATATATATGTATATCAACTATAGGCCAACTAAACTTTTTTCAAATATTTGAGTTTTATACTTTTAGTGTTTACCTCAGACTATTATTACCTCTTATATTTTGATGTCTTAATTGCCTCAAATCATGAATTTGTGCAATCTACTAAGGAAATTCAGGTGGCATCATTTTATATATACTGTTACTTATCTTTTGTAGCCATTTTCTATCCAGATTCCAACTACACGGGAGGGAGATGCTCTTGACACTGTCTTAGTAAGAAGGCCGTTGGTATACTGACTCCAGATCTGCTCCCTTGGAGGTAAACAGACTGGAAGTAAAATCATGAAGTATCACCTATTTCGTTATTCCTGAGTTTCAGGCTTCCACAGGGCTTAGAATGGATTTAATGCAGATACTGGTCTTTCACCGGGAAATGTATTGCTTCCATAACTGTCCTTTATTGAGCACAAACTCAAAATGAAAATGATAGATTTACAAATGGTAAACTTTAATGAACTCTGGAACTATGGGCAATGAAAAACTAGTTCTAATAAAGCAGTCACAAAATTTTGAATTTAGCAAACCAGTATATTATGATATACAAATGTAGTTTATCTTGAGAATGAATTTTTGTTTAATTATTTTAGATCTCTGAAGTACTTGAGATCTTTTAAGTTCAAGAAAGTATAGTAAGACAAATGCATAGGGCAGATGTACAAGGCAAAGACAGTGGTTCAAGCATGGCACCTGGGGTGTTACATCCAAGATCTCATTCTGTTTAAGTAACCTAAGCCTGACTCTTTAAAAACACTAAAAGTGATCTAAACCGAGAGCTTTCTTCTGCTTTGTCCTAAAGAAAGCTTCCCAGGTCTTACAGGAGCCCTGCCACCGCCGCCAACACAGCTACCTAACCTGCTCAGAAAGAGGGCTCCACCAACCTACAGATCCCAAGTTCCCTTGTCAGCCACTGGGAGAGCTTTTGACCCTTCTTGCTAAATGAAGTGACTATTTACAGCTAACTTCTAAGCCAGGAACAGTTTGGTTGTCTTTAGCAGAGACTTCTGAAAGGAGTGTCACCTGGGGCAGCTTCTAACAAACTGCAACAAAAACGAGTCATTTGTGCCAAAAAATACAGCTGGAGAATATTGGGTCTGAAAATGCTCATTTGCCCAACTCACATGCAAATTGTGCATCAACTGTTACATATACCTCATTAAAGATTTATATGATAAAGGTACAGTCTAACCTTTAATTTCAAGGATTGTTTTTTGATTCAATACATTGTAGCACCTTATTTCTACTGGTATTTGAAAGGAAGAAACAAAACATGAAACTAGCAGACAGTTGTACTTCTCACTAGATTTTGTTGTAAATCTAAAATTGCATTGGAAAAAAAAATGAAACCCAAATGATGAAAAGAAACCTGTTTCTTATTTAATACCTCAGCTCTCCCATGGACAACTACACTCTTGATCTAACAAAAACCAACAGTTTAGGTTGTAAAATAATTTACTAAAGGCACTATTGTTAAACATCACAAGATTGTTCAGTAAGACGTACATCACTAAATGTAACAATGATTTTAAGGGATACATAGCTAGTAAGCAAACAACACACTCCTCCCATGTGTTGGTTTGGCTTCCTTTATAAGACCATACTCCTTCTGGCCATTTCCAGGACACAGTGACGTCTGTTCCCAACAGTGCTCTGAGGGAGGATTGGACCTTACAAAGAGGCTGCTGAAAAGGTCTGGAAAACCTAGAAAGGTCAGCTTTTTTAACATCCTGGGCTTAGATACCAAGCTGCTCAAAAGACACAAACATGAATCCAGAGCCCCAGGAGCCAGCTGGAGAGCTTCATGAATGTGTTGAAGACAGATATATTCAAGGGCAGCAATGTGACTACCAGCACCATAGAGACAGCTCATACAGCCACAAGTAACCTTGCCTTACACACGATCCAGGTCTGTAAGTCTACCTTCTCTTCAGACAACGCAGCATCACTGTAAGGCGTACACAAATTAAGGCTTTACCCGGGCGAGTAACGGTTTTGAAACTATGATGGAACATGTCTAGCAAATGACAAAGGTTTTAAGCAGCCAAGTTATTACTGGGCCCTCTAAGCAAGTTATTTATGTTATTCAAATTAATACACGATTTATAAAAGATAAAATGAACTTCATATCTAATGCTGGAATCTCTAACTTGGAGGCCATGGCTGTGAATGTGGAGTACTTGGCTCACAAAGGAAAAAGCCCAATCCCAAAATAACTTTTCTAATTCGAACAAGATCCAAACTTATTTTGCTTGTGGCTTTAATACTGGTTTTCTAATATGAAATACATTAATCCTATAAATATGAACACTGGGTTAAGGGACATATACTCCATCAAGATTTCTCTATTGGCACAATGTTTTCCCAAGAATCATCAGTACATCTTCCTATAAGGGGTGGGGAGACAAATTTTAAATTTGCTTCTACAAAAAAGCAAAACATCCCTCAACTGCACCCATTCCTGCCTGCTTTATACACATGAAGACCCTGTAGCTGCCATGCCTGAAGAGATTTATAGTGTCACAGCTACAGTCCGGACGACACTAGCCGCACTTTAGCTGCTTTCTGCTTAGAGTTACAACCATAGACATTAAAATGTAGCTCTCAGATCTGAAAATGTCTTTATTTTTTAGAAAATGAATTCCAGGAAGGTTAAAAAGCAATACCAGAGAGCATAGGTGCAGAACTGGGTGTGTGTAGTCATCCAAAGCATCCAAGTAAGAATATGGCAATATAAATATCCAAAAAGCATCTCTTAGGTCTTCAAACAAAATGTGTAATTCCTAACTAGTGAGCAGTACAGCATTTCCTAGACGGGAGAAACAGTTAACAGTAAAGTCTTGAAAGCCTTTTCCTTGGTTAATTACATGTAGACAGTTTGCCTTTGATCAAACTCCTTTAACATAGATAACAGTATTACACAGGTCCACTGTTAAAACAGACAACATGTTGCAAATTACTTGTGGTATAATGTGTTCCAACAAAGCTTAGAAAATAAAGACGTTGAGTTGGCTTTGGACTAAGTTTAATAGTCATCTCCTCTGCTGACAACTTCTTTACAGGTTGGACGCAACAGTATGGTGTGTTCAAACTGTGCTGTGTATGATCCTTTAATGTCACACAATGGTGGATATGGATCTACAATGCCCAAGTCACACAGGTTCTTCAGAGCCATCAAGTATTTACTTTCTCCCAAACGATCCAGCCACCTTCTGCAGAAGGCAAGGGTACCAAAGTTTTCGTTGATGACATTTAGCAAGTGTTTTGTTCTTGGAAGCCTAAAAGGAGAAAAGTGAAGACAGTTGGCAAAAGAGTTAACAAATCTATCCATTATAAAAATCAAATCTAAGCTGTGTCTGCACCTGGAGTCTGCGTTTAAAAATATTTGTTGTTCTTAAATAGTAATATAAATGTAATGATCCAGAGTGGCTATGAAACATGCTGAGTATCTCACACAGACACACACACACACACACATATCTAAGTTCCTAGACTGAGTATCGTGGAAGTCCCTTTTCATAGAGCAAGTTCACAGGTGACAACCTGTGAAAGTATGAATTCTACCTATAATCTACCTTTGTAATGAGTAAAAAAAAAAAAACAATGTCAACTGGGATAGAACATTTATTTACCAACAAGAAAAGCATTATAATCCCAAACCTAGGAAGGTCAGAACACAATTACATCATTATCAGAAATTAGATGTAAATACATCATTTTCAAGCCAGGGTAAAGTTAAGGTAATTTTTCTACCGTACTACAGAAACCAAATAACTTACTGATAAGACTGCAGACCCTGACATTTACAAATACACCACCTAGTAGGTTTGCCGTACCCTTGACTTGGAAGAAGATACTCATGAGTTATTAAGTCTCTTACCTTATTGGCACATGTCCCACATCAAAATTTTTCATGTAATGTGAACATTCCATGTCGTCATGGACCACGCCCTTCCCTGTGCTGCCAAAGGTCTCAATGGCATACACCTCTCCTTCCTTCAAAAAAACATGAATCAAAGGGGAAAAACAATTCAGAACTAATCAATTTCCCATGAAATAAAGCAGTAACATTAAACAAACTTCCCACAGTACCTCAGCCTGATGACCTGTGTCCTTGGCACCTCTGACCACTGGATAGCCCTCATTAGAGTTCACAACTGTACCCCAATGCTTCCTAAAGACACCAGTACTGAGGACATTCTTAATATTTATGCTTGGTAAATAGTTAGACACAGTTTTTATAAGCACAGCAAAATATGAATATGAATTGTAAGCGCATTCTGTTCAGTATTTATTCAGATGCGAGCTAGTTTAGTACAAAGTGTCATAGCTTTTCACAGAAGTCTGAGAGGGGCCAGGGCTGAGGGCACACAGTGACAGTGCACCTTCCTTGCACGCACAGTGCCCTTGTTAGCAAGGGGTTACTCACATACCTCCATTCTTGTAGCTTCCCCTCCTTTCACAATGGGCACGGTTTTCCCAGCGTGAATTCTATATGGCCCAATTGAATGTCCATTTAAATTACGTATGGGTTTCACTGTCATAATAAAGAAATAATTACTGTTCAGGATCTCTCAAACATTTAATATTTAGCCTTTTGGTACAGACTTTTAGTGTTTATACCAAAAGAAGACACTAAATCAGAGTGGTGACATACACATCCCAGTACTTGGGAGGCAGAGGCAAGTGAATCTTTTTAAGTTCAAAGCTAGCCTAGTCTACCTCTAGTGAGTTCTAGGC
Source organism: Micromys minutus (assembly GCF_963924665.1). NCBI lineage: Eukaryota > Metazoa > Chordata > Mammalia > Rodentia > Muridae > Micromys > Micromys minutus. The sequence continues at coordinate 37,677,451 of NC_137957.1, read as the reverse complement.
TAGTCAGGTCTACACAGCGAGTCCCTATTCTACAAAGAAGAGAAAGGACAGAGGGAGAGAAAGAGAAAAGAAGATGAGGCTCTCATAGAGACAAAGTAAAAAGTAGTTTGTTTTATTAAGTGTGAAAGAGGGCTGGACCAAAGTTAACTGTAGCACCCACACCAGGTGGCTCACATCCAGTCCCAGAGGATTCAAAGCCTGCTGCCTCATGTGCACCAGTGTTCATTTGCACACACCTGAAGTCACACATGCACATCATTTTAAAACTACCACAGATAATATTATGGGAGGAATGGAAGGGAAAATAGTAAGTGATGAACATCATGTAGAATAAGAACCTTAAGGACAAAACACCAAGGCTGCAGAACTAAAGATAACGTGAAGGTCTGAGGGCACCTTTAAATCTTAAATTTAGATTTTACTATCTCAAATGCTACAAAAACAAAATCTAAACTCAAGTTCCTGCAACCAGTGAATAAAGTCACACAATAAAACATTACTCAGAAACTGAAACAAGGTAAGAAATAACAAATGGAATAAGCAATATCTAATGAGTAAGACTTAGAGACATATATACTCCAGGCTTCCCTGTGTGCAGAGGTGCAAACCTGATACCCAGCTGCATATATATATATATATATACAGAATCAGTAAAGACAGAGAAGCAAATGCCAACACTGCAGCACTCTGGCTCACTAGAGTTGCTACTGCAACTGGAAGGAGGCAGAGGGGGCTGGTGTGGCATGTCCTCTAAAGTTTCTGTTTGGAAGGTGGCCCCAGTGCAGTGGAGTTGGGAGGTAGAACTGTGGCTCCCACTGTTGGGCAGGAGCCACTAAGGAGCACAAAAAAGCACAGCAAGAGCAAGGAGCTGGAAGCTTCTAGACCTCAAGAGATGAGGTTACTTAATCTCAACTGAAAAGTTAATTTTTATGTTTTGTGTCTTTCAATGTTAATTATGTTCCATAATACTAAAAGGCTTATAAAACCTAGCTCTGTAGATTCTGATACTGCAGGGTATTAATAAGAAGCCACTTTTCAAGAACAAAATTACATATCAAAATTTTAAAAGCCAAAAACTTAATGAAATCATGACATTACAAGTTTACTGGGATAACGTAAGTACACTGGCAGCAATGAGTGCTGAGCAACAGAAAGCATGGTAACCCCAGAAAAAAACCTAACACCTGAAAGAGACTGAAGGGCAGACTAAGAAGAAATGGCCTCCAAATTCTAAACTTGATTCAAAAGAAACAAGTAGGAAAATCACCAATAAATGAGACTCTGGCCTTTCTCTCATCCCTCATGTCCCAGAGAGTTCATCAAGGTCAAATGACGTAGGATACATTTCCCACATATCTTCCTAGTGTTTAAATATAAGTAGCCCAGACATGGTTCCCAGGGAACTTCCCCCAGTGCTGCCTCCACAGCCTCTGCAGCTGACCCAAAGACCTATTTAAAGCACCATACCTTGATATGTCTTCCCATCTATTTCTACTTCATAGGATTCCATAACTTCTTGAATGGCCTCACCGACATCACAGAGACGAACGTCAATTCCAGCACACTAAAAAACAACATGTACTTTTTAAAGTGCAAACTTTAAATAGTTTGATATTTTCCAATAAAGGACAACCAAAAAAGCTAGTCTGCACATGCTACAAATAAAATACCATGCAAAGGATGTTAAAATAAACATATAACAAGATTAGACCCAATCTTTGTTTTGTTTTGTTTTTACCTGTAAGAAGTTATCAGTGTGGTTTATTTTGGAGAAATGTAAGGAACACAATAAACTATAATGGGGTCCTGATGGCTGGAAAGATGGCTCAGCAGGTAAGAACACTTGCTCTTATTGTAGAGGAAACCTTGTATATCAGAAGAAGCTACATGAGAGCTAACAGCTCTAACTCCATTTCCAGAGGATTTGACAGCTCATCTGGCCTCCAAGGGCACTGCATACCTGGGGTATACTTAATGTAGGGGAAATACTCCTCCACATACAAATATCTATAAGCATCCTACTCAGTAATGCCAGGAATCTCTGCATAGACAAAAAACACACTAGTAGAATCTAGTAGAGTTGCAGGAATCTAGGAGTCTGCCATCTTAAAACCTCTAAGGAAATAATCCTAACCTTATGTAATGATTATAATAAATATTCTCAGTAGCAGTACTTAACCACCAGAGGGATAAGAAAATATAAGGCAGACATATGCCAGGAGTTCTATATACTTAGAAGATGGAAGGAGAATGAAAGCCTGAGCCCAAGTTAGAGGCAGCCAAGGCAACATAATCTCTGTCTCTGTCTGTCTGTCTGTCTGTCTCTCTCTCTCTCTCTCACACACACACACACACACACACACATACAACACACACACACACACACACACACACACAACACACACACACACAAGATTTATTTCTGGAATACAGGGGAGGTTCAGCAAATATAACACCTATTATGAGGAAAAGGCATATATAATTTCAATTGGATATACATTTAGAAAAGAATTTTTGATACAAAGACTTAATAAAATAAGAATAGAAAAACTACCCTTAAAAGAAAAGCCACAGAAAAAGCCTACACCAAATATGACTGGTAAACCATTTCCTCTAAGGAAGATTGCCAATTTTGCTCAACACATGACTGAACAAGAAAACAAAAGAACTGCAAACAAACTGAAAGGTAAGAAAAAACCTGTCTAACAGGTGACAACTGCAGGTGATCTCTAAGGAATACACACAGGTTGAAGCAGTGGTTCTCAACCTTCCCAATGCCGAGACACTTTACCACCTTTCACCACAGTGTGGGGATCCCCAACCTTAACATTATTTTCATTGCTACTGTTATGAAGCATAATGTAAAATCTGATATGTGACCCTGTAAAAGTGTCACTGAACCCCCAAAGGTATCAAAAGCCACAGGCTGAGACCCACTGGGCTGCAGTGACACCAGGATTTCAGAGCCCTGAGTTAAGCACAGGTTTGGCTCCCAGCACCCATAGGTGATGGTTTACAACCATGTTACTCCAGTTCCAAGGGATCCAACCTCTTGTTGGCCTCTGAGGGCACTGTACATACACAGGACATGGACATACATGCAGGAAAAATACCCATCCATACCCTAACCCCCAACCCCAAACCTAAAGTGAGACCCACAACTATAAAACTCTCAGAGCAGACAGGCAAAAGCCTCATGAAACTGGATCTGACAGTGTTTGCTTATTTATCAAAGACACAGGCAAAAAACTGTACTTCATATAACTAGAACATTTTGTGCACCAAACACAATAAAAAAGCAACTTTAGATAGAAAATACTGGCAAACCATGTGTCGGATACAGGCCCAAGATCCGTAATATAGAGAGAACTCTGGAAACTCAGCAATAAAACAACAAAAGAGTTGTATGTATGTAAACAAATGTACACCTGGGTACACTGCAACATAGAAAGGAGAACAAAACCTAAATGCTAGGGGATAAGGAAAGACTGAAACTCAATACAACTAAGGAGCATGAGTTAACACCCTTTCAGAGAGAACACAGGCAGCTGCTGTCTAGGAATTTTAATGCAGAAACATGGCTGCTGTGGCAAGGGATCAATCACATCCAAGACCTAGGTCTGTGTAATCTAGCCTGAATGCAGACATGCCACACACCTTTAATTCTCCTGGCTGGAATACAGGCATTCCCTTAATCCCAAACAGTGAAGGTAAAGTTAGTTTGTAAAAGGAAGTACCCATGTTTCAAAGTGATATCCAGCTGAGTGGCAGACAAAGTAATGAATCAATAAAAAATCTGTCAGAATAAGATGTGTTCAACTCTCATGAGAAGAAAGGGAAGCTACTTAAGGGAGTGCGTGCTCGAGTGTGGCGGTTTTACTGGGAAAGGTGTACAGGACAGGCTGAAGAGAGAACAAGCTAGTCACAGATCAAGACAGAATGAGCCAGGTAATGAGACAGAATCAGAAGATCAAAACAGATCGCTAAAGTTAGTGCACAAGCAGAGCAGTTCAGAGAAGGGGAGAGAAGCTGGATTGAATCACTCAGCTTAGAAAGAAGTTTGGACCAGAACCAGAGTTCAGAAAGAAGTAGAAGGGTTGAGCTTATTCAGATTTTAGTCTCAGAAATGAAAACATTCCAGGTTTAGATTAGATTGTACAGAGTCGAGTTTTCACGACTAGGCTTAGGTTAGCAGAGACAGTAAGCCTCCAAAAATTACCTTTACAAACTGATTTTCTGACTCTAAGTGGATTGTTTCATTTTTGGTGGTAGATAAATGCTCATAAAAAGCTAAACTTCAATAAAAGCCTATGGCATCCTTTCTGGGTGGTTAGTCAAACTGTATAGAACTTAATCATGTTGCATAGTTTTTGGGTCTACTTAATTTTAGTGTAATGACTTTCATTGGCAACATTTAACAAAACATAGCCAAAGGTACTGAATAGTAATGAGGGAACGCTCAAAGAATTAGCACATGAAGCGATACTCCTCACACTAAGGGACTCCAAATTACAATTATAGGGACAATATCTCACTCACACCCATTAGGATGACTATAAAACCAAAGAAAACACACAGATACTAGAAAATGAGTGGTAGAGAGAGAGCAAATGCTAGGCCTTGTAGGCACTGCACCGGTGGTGGAATGTAAAGCGGGGAAGTCAGTGTGCAAGTGTGCAGCTCTCTGTGAGCACACAATGCAATGTCGGTGTGCAAGTGTACAGCTCTCTGTGAGCAAACAATGCAATGAAAGGTAAGAACCTCTATGGAGGACACATCCTAAGACACAAAGACACAGTGTGAGGAAAGGCAAGCACTTCAGGGCCCACCACAGACACTTTGGCAGGCGGTGAAATTCTGCCAAACCTACAGAATGCAAAAACTAGAGGGACGCTAATGCAAACTATGGACTTCCATGTTGTGATGTCAGTGCTTATCAAATGACTCTGAAAAATGTACTATGTTGGAGATACTGGGAGTGGACATGTTTGTCAACAGGGTTTATATGGGGAATTCCCTATTTTCTGCTCAGGTCTGCTGTGAACATAAAACCATTCTAAAAATATAATAGCAACAAAAAAACTAACAATAATAAAAATAAACAGCCAATTTTACAGGCAAAGATTCAAACTCTTACGTCAGCACAACTGTCAGAACTGCTGCCACTTAAGACCCCAAGGCCAAGCAACAGTGTAAACCACGTAAACGACACAGACCTTAAGCCATCTGAGTGCACAAAGTGATGTTGTTAAACAGTGCTTACAGTACACATACCTTTATTCCAGTATTAGTGGCATCTTTTACAGCTTTTAATAATATGTCATATTTGGGATTAAAAGTAACAGTAAAAGCACAATCGATTATTCTACCTAAAAGAGAAAAAAATCACCTTTAGGTTTACTCAATTGTTAAATGATTTGTTTCCTTTACAGAACTTCCTCTATTAACCTTGCTAGTGAAAGGGAGAACTGTGGGCTCAAAGGAAGGCAGTATTCTAAGTCCCAGAGATTATTTAGAATCAATAAGACCAAAAATAGCAGCTACTCATGACTCAGAATAAAACTTGAACTATGAGTTACTATACACTGCTCAATTGAGCACCGCCTCAGGCAGGCCAATAAGCAGAAATGAAACGCAGCACCGTCAACAGAGGGAACCCAGTCTCGCCCTCCAGTGTCAGGTACCAGCTCAAGTCAGTGCTCAATCAAACTCACGTTCTTGCCTGTCAGGTAAGATTCTCACGGTACTTTAGACATTAGTTTAGGGAAATTTAGAAAAGCAAACATACATACTGACTAAACAAACCTCCACAAATACAAATTTCTGTCTTGTAAAGTCTCATGTAGTCCAGCCTGGCCCATTTTCTTTTTTTCGATACAGTGCTTCACTGTGTGGTTCTGGCTGACCTGGAACTTGACCTCACAGTGGACACCACCAAACTTATACCCCACCCCCCTTTTTAAAGAGACAGGGTTCCCTGTGTGGCCCTGACTATTCTAGAACTCTATGTAGATCAGACAGGCCTTGAGCTCACAAGACATCCACCTGCCTCTACCTCCTAAGTGCTGGGATTAAAGGGACCAAGCCACCATGCCTGGCTTCCAGCTCCCCACAACCAAGTGTGACACTGGGGACTGAATGTCAGACTATTAGCCAGTCCTGGTCAAATATTTTGTATTTGAATATATTGTGTATAAAACAATTACCTGAATGGGCAAAAACTGTACAAGCATATGGAAACAAAATAAATGTCAATAGTCAAATAGTTTTCAGTTTAAGTAGAATGCTTTACACCTAAAGCAAACAAAACTCTTCCCCAGTACAGCTTTACAGAAAAGGAGACAAGAACAAAGCTTGGCGTTTAGCATTCACAGTTCCATGACTGCTTACAGAGGCATCCCTGCTAGCCCAAGAGGCACGGCTGGGAGGACGGGGTTGTCCCTGGACTCACCATTTATATGTGTTCCAAAGTCGATCTTACAGATGTCGTCATACTGCAGGACTGTCGTGTCACCTGCGTTGGGAGTGTAATGTGCAGCACAGTTGTTTAGAGAACACCCGGTGGGAAACGCCAGGCCTGCATTTAACCCATTTTCCTTTATTAGCTTTCGGGAACAGTCTTCCAACTTCTCACTGAAAGACAAAGGATTTGTTCTTAGATTCATACCTTAAAACCTGGTTACTTTTTGGAAATGATACGCGTACTTTCTGAAGATGAACAGCTCTCCAATTCGAAGTTCATCCATAAGAGACAAGGAAATCTCTGCCACCAAGCTCAAGAGAACACTCTACTATGAACTTCAGTTATGAGCAAATTTCTAAGTTCCAACTCACACATTTAAGTTGCTGCATGTCATGTACACGTGTGTACACTCACATATACATTTTAACTTTAAGTACTTGCGTATTCTGCCCACATGTATGTTTATTTACTACTTGCATGCCTGGTGCTGAAAGAGGCCAGAAAAAAGCATCAGATCCCCTCCGTGGAGTTTTTTAAAAAATGTGAGCTGCGACATGGGCACTGAAATTTTTACCCAGGCCATCTTGAAGAGCAGCCAGTGTTCTCTCTCCAGTCACATAGTGTGTATTTTAAAAATTATTTAAATAAGAGAATTACCCTCTGCTAATCATTTCACAAGTTAGTAAGAATAATTTTACTAGTTTTCTCATTACATTTTGTGTCTAGATACTATACAAATTCCTATTTCTGGGAGAGAGATGGCTCAGTGGTTAAGAGCACTCACACACTGCTCTTCCAAAGGTCCTGAGTTCAAATCCCAGGAAACACATGGTGGCTCACACCATCTGTAATGGAATCCAATGCCATAATTCTGCTGTTTCTGAGGACAGTGACAGTGTGCTCACATATATAGAACAAATACAATCTTTTTTAAAAAATGTCTTTTTCTTAATATGGATCACTAGTTGTAAATAAAAGATTTCCAGAGAGAAAATTAGCCACTACTGTATACAAGTACACCCAAATAAACTATATACAAAAGAACATGCCTAATGTGCAAATCTATGTGTGCATCATAGTTCCCTCCTTGTACAAGAACAGTATCAAAGGAGACACAAAATCTCTACCTAAGATAAAGATTTTACTAGCAAAACACTAATAAGTCAGTTTTAACTAGGAAGCCAGTCAGGACTAAAATGAACACCTTCCCTGACTCCTTAAGACAAGGTCCACTAAGTAGCCCTGGCTGGCAGGAATTCACCATGTGGACCAGACTGACCTCAAACTTAGAGGTCCACTACCTACTGTAGGAGTAAAGTGTGAACAACCTTGCCCAGTCCAGACTTTTTTCAAAAATGTTTTACAAAAACGTTTTTCCTCTTACCAGATTTCTATCATTGTCATCCCAGGCTTGATCCAGCTCATGACGTATTTCCTAACTTGCCGATGTGCTTCCGCAGCCTCTCGGAAGTCGTTCCAAATCTCCTCACTAGCCTGGTCTAGCGCCTTTTTTTCCTCACTTGTGGTTCTCCAAGCAGCTGTTCGCCTTTGGAACAGGCACAGCATAGTATGAGTCATTTACAAAACTTCACAAGAATATTAAAAGCTGAGAGATTAAAAAATACACCAAGCAATGTAAAGCATTTCAAATGTATTCTCGGTTTTTATATACTTAACAATTTTTTTAAATATTCAAAGCCACATGCTTACAATTAATCCAACTTACATGAAGCCCATCTAAAAGATTATTACAGGAAACAAAACCCTCAAGTTCAGACTTCATCCATAACCAGGACTAATAATTTTCTACTAAAAAAAAATAGGCAAGAGAACCAGAAATGTAAGAATTCAGAAATGAAGCAGTGTTGTTTGTTGCTTGAGAACACCTACGGGAGCCATGAGGAGTCAGCAGCTACCAGTGAGACAGCACCTCTCCGTGCCCTCTGGGAACAGGACGGCCAGCCCTGGTGTTACACTTATGTAGAATCTGTGCACAAGCCTCCCGCTCTACAGCTCCTGACACAACGCAAACGCGGCCTCAGTCTGAAGCTGTATGGCTGTAAAAAGTCTAACTGATTTATAAAAATTTGTCTGTACAAGTTAAGTGTGGGGCTCATACCTACACCTTAATCCCAGCCCTTTGTAGGCCGAGGAAGGAAGATTACCACAAATCTTGAGACCAAGGATACACAGTGAGTTCCAGGCTTAGCCTGAGGTACACGGTAAGATCCCATCTCGAAAACACCCCCCCCAAAAAAACTAAACATACCAAAACAAAACAAACAAAAAACCTGAGTCTGCACCTACTCTGTGAGAATCATTTTGGGGGGCGGGGGCTCTTGAAGCCCTAGTTTTGTATAGGTTTTCAGAGCCTTTGCTGTCTCCAATCAAGGGTTTTCCCTCTTCTGAGGACCTGTGATCTGCCCGGACAACTGGCCTCTCTCACTTCCACACCACCTTGATTCTCCGAGTCCTCCCCCACCCCCAGTGCTCTATGGGTTTGTATGCATGCCCTACATAACACTGAGCCCTGGTTCACAAGGCCACCCAGCCTGGCAGTCTTATATCTAATATCTAACAATTTTTATGCTCCACCTCCAACATGAAGCATATTTAGTATCAAGTAATGAAAGCCACTGACAACAATGCAGCAAGTTTTCAAAAACAGTAACTATTTTAGAATGAGTTAGCTTTAGAAATGTTATAATTTTCACATATTCTTTTGATGTTATGACATGATATCACTATGTAGCTAGCCCTAGCTATTATTCTGAAACTCAGAGATTGACCTCCCGTTGCTTCTCAAGTGTTGGGATTAAAGCCATTTGCCACCATGCCTGGCTTACTTTTATGCTTTTTTCTTTTTAATTTTATGTGTATGAGTGTTTTGGCTGCATGCATGTTTCTGTACCTCTGTGTGCCTGGTGCCCAGAGGCCACAAGATGGTGTCAGATCCTCTGAAACTGGAGTTATAGACAGCTGTCAGCTGCCGTGTGAGTGCTGTGAATTAAACCTTGGTCCCAGCCGGAGTGCTCTTGAGCACCAGCCATCTCTCCCTTCTAGTTCTAAACATTCTTACATTACTGTACAACAGTGTACAACTCAGTGGCACTAGCTCACTTACGTTACAAAAGTTTACTTCTTCAAGGACTTACATGTCTGTCTCTACAACAGTGATTCAGCAGACTACTGTCTGCAGATAAATCCACCCTGGTGCCTGCTTTGTAAATAGCACTTTATTTAAAATAAAAATGTATACTGCAACATAGCTACACATATCTATTTATATACAGTCTATAGCTTTATCTGTGTGTTTGAGTGCATGTTCATGTGTGAGGTCAGAGGTCAGCATCAGGCATCTTCCTCTATCTGTGGCTCTCTTAGTTTTTGAGACAGGGTCTCTCACTAGACCTGAAACTTAGAAACTGAGAACTAGCCCCAGGGATCTTCTTGCTGGCCCCACAGCACTGGAATTATAGGCATACGCCACATCTGACTTCTTACACAGTGCTGAGGATCCACACTCAGGCCCTCATGACTATGTGGGTCTGACTCAAGGGCCTTGCATGAACTAGGAAAGAGCTCTTCCTGGGCAACATGGCCAGTCCTCCAGATCCTCTCACAATACAAAACACTAACACTCAAGGCCGAATACCACATGTGCCTGCCTGTCAATCAGCACCTAGTATCTCAAACTTCCTACAAAGGCCCAAGGAAATGGCCCGTCTGACAAAGCGAAGCTGCGCTTGAGCTCACAGAACCTTTCCGTTTGGAAATATATGCTATCTATCTACTGGTAAGACCAAATAAAACAACACGTGAAAGTCAGGTTTAATTTATTGTAGTAGCATAAAAGTACCTTAAAAACCTTACTGGAAATGATTATAGTATGTAACTTCATATTTGACATTTCCTCAAATTCTTATCCTCATCTCTTACCTCTCAAGCACAGCTACGTACCACTGTATCCAGTTTTAACCATGCTGGAAAAAAACCAAGGATTTACACATGTAAGGCAGGTATTCTACCAGCTGAGCTACGCCCCTAATATTTCTCTTAATGTCTTGCCATCCACCGGGTGGGAAAATAAAAGTAAAGTTCAAAAGAATAAAGGTTAAAAAAAAAAACCAATAACAAACACTCAGGAGTAGTGGCACAGTCCTGTGATCCTATCAGAGGCAAGAGAGCCTCTGTGATCTTAAGGCCAGCCTGAACTAAATAAACAGTGGGTTCCACAAAAGCCAGAGCTATATAGTAAGACCCTGCATCCCAAATAAACAAAATAATAAACATAAAATAAAATATCAAAGGTGTCTAAATACCAATATGAAGCAGTCTTATTTGTTGTTGTTTGAAACTCACTCTGTAGACCAGGCTGGCCTCGAACTCAGAGATCCACCTGCCTCTGCCCCTCCCCAAGTGGTGAGATTAATGGCGTGAGTACCACACCTGGCATTATTTTGAATCCAGTACCTGAAAACTTAATAGCCAATTGCATTTGCATTTTAAGGCACAATTATGTCACAAATAATTAAAATAATTAAATACTTAAAATATGAAGGTAAGCAAAAGCCCCATCTTTGAGAACTGGTCAAAAGTAACACACAGTTTAAATCTTCAACTAGAAAAAAAGTATAACTGAATCCTGTCGGGTAAGAACATTCATCTTCTGGGAAAATATTAGTAAATGTGGAGGGGATGTGTTAATCAGAACATCACGATTTTGTACTTTCCAGTGAAGCTGACTGACAGAACACCCACCACTGACTGTTAGGGTAACTCAGTGGGGGTGGCAGAACTACAAGGGTATGCCTATGATTCCAAAAGATCCAGACTACCTGGAACCTACCAAAAGGCAAGGTTATCTTAAAAAAACAAACAAACAAAAAAAAAAAAAAACTGCCTGGCATTGTGACACACATTTATTGATACAAGAGTTGGAAAACAGAGACAGGCAGACTTCTCAGTGAGTTCAAATCAGTCTTGCCTACTTAGTGAATTCTGGAACAGTAAGCTGTACAGTGAGACCCCCCCTAAAAGCAACAAACAAGGGGTGGGGAGGAAGTTGCTGAAGCTGAAGAGATGCTCAGCAGGTAAAGCGCTTCCTATGGAAGCATCAGGACCTGAGCTTGGATCCTTGGCACTCACATAAAAGCCAAGAGGGATGCACTCCTGTCACCTGACAGTGACGTACAGTGGCTGGCCGGTAAACTCCAGTCAGTGAGAATGACCCTGTCTCCTGAATAAAGCAAAGAGCCAAGGAGGAAGACACGGGACATCGACCTTTGGTCTCCACACATACACACCTGTTCACATTTGCACACACACATTGAGACAATGAAGAAGAGGGAGGACAGGGTGGGGGTGTCACACTAAATATGTGCTCAGACAGTGTGACATTGAAAAGCCAGCTTGACAACACTTCAGGAGACTTAGAGTAGTACGATGTGGCCTAAATTAATTAGAAATGTTTACTCCAAACATAGCCTAAACTCACTTATACCTAATTACAGTTCACAGACATAACCAAAGTTTACAAGCTCAAGGAAACACTTTGCATTTACATAACATGGGGGTGTCACTGACAGTTTTCTTGGATTCGATCATTCTGAGACTGCATTCATGGGCTGATACTAAGTCACTAAGTCAAATATCTAGCACTTATCTTTAAACACTCCAGTGATAGCAAAGACTGTTGGGGGCTGGGGACTGGACACATCAAAACATTAGCTCCTCAGCAGAGGAAAAATGTTAGTGTTTGGTGTCAGTAGTGAGGGAGACTTCATCACAGCACACACACTGCCCACTCATCTATGCTGCCACACTTGTTTCTGTTCTCTTCATTACACTGATGTTAGGGTGTGTGTGGGTGCACGAATGCCATGATACGTGGAAGTTACACAACTTCTAGTACTCACTCCTACCACGAAGGGGCTAGGAACTGAGTTGCAATCATAGGCTTGGCATAGGTGCTGACCTACTCGCCACCTTGTGGGCACATTTTCAGGTATTTATAAGATGCACACATGTGTACCAAGAGATTTTGGAAAAAGAAACACTAAGTGCCTGGAGTGGTTTCTAACTTGTTGACAAATCAACAAAGTTATTTATTTCCTTCATTTTATCATTTCCCAAGCAATATCACCTGTAAAATTAACAACTGCTGGGCTGGAGAGATGGCTCAGTGGTTAAGAGCACTGACTGCTCTTCCAAAGGTCCTGAGTTCAAATCCCAGCAATCACATGGTGGCTCACAACCATCCGTAATGGGATCTGATGCCCTCTTCTGGTGTGTCTGAAGACAGCTACAGTGTACTTATAAAATAAAGAAATTTAAATATATCTAATTTGTAACTTCAGTTCCATGCTGGCAAAATATACATGTAAAAAATAAAAATAAATCTTAAACAAAATAGTTTTAAAACCACTAAAGGTAGGCTTTGTCTACAGCGGTAGACATATGGAAGTTAGCATTCACATTGCCAGGCATTATGGCTCTAATCCCAGCACACAGGACGCAGAAGCAGGTGGGCCATAGTAGGGGTCACATAGTGAGCACTCAGCCAGTCAAGAGTCACAGTGAGACACTGTCTCCCAAATAAGACCAGCTAGATGGCTCAGTGGGTAAAGAGGCTTGCCACCATGCTTCCTGACTTGAGTTCAATCACCAGAACCTACTCAGTGGAAGGAGATAACCAATTCTCAGAAATTTTCCTTTGACCCCTACACCGAGGTACACTAAGTGCCAGCCTTTCCTCTCCCCACACAAATGCAAAACAAAAAGCAAACAACTAAAAGATGTCCAAAATCACTAACAGTAACTATTGTAAACTGCTACTCGCTTCTAAAGTCCCACTTTACTTCGTAATAATAAAATTATCCATATATAAGATAACAGTGCCAAAAAAACATACGAGACAAAATAAATGCTTATTCAGTTAGCCGAATGAGAGGAAAGATATGATATACCACAGAATACTAAAGCCATTCAAAAGAATAACAAGTTATTCTTCTAACTTGGAGGGACTTCCAAGAGGTAATACTGAATAAGAATGGAAAAAATGCTTATGATTTTTAAATATAAAAATATAAAATAAATGACCAAAGACTCCCCTCATATAAACAGACACAAAAGCACACATATGAGCATAAAAAATACGGAAGGCTACCTGCTACGTGGTTAACATGGGTCTGGAAGGAAGGGAAAGAAGAGGGAACAAGCAAAATAAAAAAATAATTAAAAGATTATATTTGAAAATAAATGTGATCACATCTTATGTACTATGAGAGTTTATGTAATCAATGTAAATTACTTGTTTTATGATATTTTAAGGCGGGGTCTGTAATAGATGAAATCAAAGAAAAGATGTCTATGTCATAAAATTTTAGAATTTTATAGATTCCTTAACAACACTCTTATCTGGGAATGAGGGAGATGAATTTTTAATAACATTTATTCATTTCCATGTTTATAAGCCAATGAAACAATGCGACAGTAGAAGCTTTCTTAACCAATTACTCCACGCACTGTATTAAGCGATGCTCCTGATTCCATTGCTAAGGCACACCATACATAGTATTCTAAATTCATAAAGCCAGCAGCCCCTGCTCTGGCGACTGCACTAACTTACCCAGTGCTTACAATGCATCTGTTACTGGTCTAGGTGTTTTCTGTCTATCACTGTGCTGCAGAGCAGTCTATGTAAGAAGTGTCCACTTTACAGACGAGGAAATAAAGTACAGGCACAAGTTACCTACCAGCTTCACAAAGCCAACTCAAGTGTTAGATGTGAGATTCAAATGCAGTCTCCATGTTCAAGTAACCAGGTAATGAACTCTTGGGCTGCCCATCTGAAACACCCTTAAAGAACACTTCCAGTGTCCCATTAGTCTGCCCAAGCCTGCTGGGTCATCTGTGCCATTGTAGTCACCGACTTACTATAGTACATGAAGGAGCTGCTTCTGTGAGAATCCAACCAACTACTCTGAAAGGAGTCCTTTTTAACCATTCTGTGTGGGGTTGGAGAGCTGGCTCAGCACTACTGCTGCTGTTTGCAGAGGACCTGGGTTCAGTTCCCAGCACCCACAGGAGGCTCACCACCATTTGTTAATTCCGGCTTCAGGAGACCCAAAGCCCTCTTCTGACTTCCACAGACACCAGCATGCATGTGTACATGTACATACATGCAGGCAAACCACTCGTATACATACAATAAAATACATCTTAGAAAAGTTAAAAATGTTTTCTTGTCAGCTAAAGTACAGGAAGAACTGTCAGGAGCAAGCAGGACGGTAAGCAGGTGATTACAAAACGTCCCATCTCTGAAACCCACATGAAGGTGGAAGAGCTGACTGCTCAGGTATGTGCACGCGCACACACAAACACCCAGGTTTTTAGTTTAGAAAAGGAAGAGCAGTGAGAGCTATGGAGAGGGCTCAGGAGCTAAAATGCTGAGTCAGGTTCGAGGAGGAAAGTTCAACACCCAAGTAAGAAAGCAGTGTGTGTGGTTCTGCGCATCTCAAGCCCAGTGATTCTGGGTGCAGACAAGAGGCCCAGAGGACTGATCACTGCTTACCCACAACAGCCACAACAGGAAGCTCTAGGCTTAGGAAGACAACTACCCCACTCCCACACACACTCAGGAACTATTCATTTTTATCCACTCATCACTTTGCTCGTCTTTCCAGAAACCCAAAATGAAATTAACACATAAAAGCATTATGAACACTTTATAAAAATGAAGGAAAAGTTAGATCTAATGCAAATCCACGCTAAAAGACTAAGATGGAAAATAAGTAAGCTAACCTTCGTCTGTAAGACCGTTTTTTTTTTTTTTTTGGTTCTTTTTTTTAACACACCCACCCTAACATACTGTTTTAATTAACCAATTATTTTGGGTAAGAAGTCTTCTACTGTATTTTCTTTGCAACAAGTCACAAACTTTTAGTAAAATTGCAAATTTCTGCAAAAAGTTAAAGTGGCTTTAGCACTGAGCTGTAGTGGTCAAAGTCAGACAGGAGCCGTTTATGATCCTTACCCATCTTGTGTGGGTGGGTATTCACACTCTTGTCCTTTGGGAAACACACCATTAGGATACAGGTCACAGATTGGAACTGAGGGAGGGTCTGTTTGAACTTTTGCTGTGAGATACAAATATTCAGTTATACTAGCTACAAAACAATAAAACAAAGCCATATTTGAACATACAATGTACAAGTTATTCATAAAACCTTACCATAGTCATACTTTAAATCTAGTCATTTCAAATCTAGTAAATAGTCAGAAATTATGTTCAACCCGCTGCCCTAAGAGTGGTGTTGTTTCTACTGTCCTTTGTAGAACTACCAACCATCCTAGCGATCCTGAGGGTGACAGCTGAAGACAATGCCCACAAGACTGTTCATCCAAGCTCTTGTTTGTTTCTCTCACATGGATTATGATCTAAAGCAAGCTCTAATGTAATGTCCCCCTCAAACCCAGGGTCACTAGTCACTGCTAATCTAACAAGACTCTAAGACACTAACGTCCTCTCTTCTTCTTCTTCTTTTTCTTCTTCTTCCCAGTTGCACCATCAACATCACCATCTCCATCTGAGGAAACAATTCAAATACATTCATTTTAAACCGTAGAGAAATGAAGTGCGCACAAGAGAAAGTGTGTGCGCCCACAAACAAACACAGTGCCTCCTCACAGCACTGATGACATTTACTCAATACTGAGGAGGTTTTTTTTCCCTTCATGTTTCTGGAGTTAAGATTCAGGTGTGACATAAAATTTTTTTCCTCTGAATTACTCTAATAACTACTGAGTAGGATACATATTTTATTTTAATTTTTTTCCTTTCTTTTTGTTTTGCTTGTTTATTTGTTTTTCCAGACAGAGCTTTTCTGTATGGCTCTGCCTGTCTTGGGGGCTCACTCTGCAGACCAGGATGGCCTGCTCTAAAAGATCCTCTGCCTTCCGAATGCTGGGATTAAAGGCATGTGTTACCACTGCTGGCTTAATAATTATTAAGTAAAAGAGTGAAAGAGTCCTGTCAAATTGCATGCAAAAATTAATATGCATATACATTCGCTAGGTTCACAGGTTTCTATCTCAAAAGGGCTAGATATGGTCATGCCAGAAATCTTAGCACTTGGAAGGCTGAATTTCAAGATAGGTTACTGCTTCAAAGAAACAAACAAGAAAACAAACCAACAGTGCTCAGAAATGAGACTTAAAGAACTGTTTCAAAACACTCAACTCTACCCACAAATCAATGCTGTGAAATAGGAATAAAATCAAGATGCCCTCCAGGACAAGTCCAAGTTGATGATCTAACCATATGCTCAGCAAGTGATACATTAAATGTCCCCCAGTGATGACCTGGTCAGTACTTTTAGAAATCTATACCTAAGAAACACTGTCAAGGGCTAGGGATGGCTCAGCGGTTAAGAGTGCTCACTGGATGCTCTTTCTGAGGAACTGGGTTCAATTCCCAGCACCTATGTGGCAGTGCACACCTGTAACTTTAGTTCGAGAGCATCAGTTGCCTGACACCCTCTTCTGGACTCTGCAGGCACCAGGCACACACGGTACAGACATACATTCAAGCAAAACAACCACACATTAAAATATTAAAAATATTAAAAAATAATTTTTTAAAAAAAGTCAAATGACCAGTTTTCTTTTTGAAGCATATCCCTTCAAATCCTGGATTCATAAGAGTCATTATTAAGAAGATTTTCTTACCACTCTACAGTCTTCTAATTAACCATACAAAGATTGTTATCATTGGTTTATAATGATGACTTTTTACCTGTGCGCTTCTTAAAAAGACAAATTAGACATCTGTTGTTGAACGACGCACAGTAACAAGAATGTGATCATTGCAGTCTACTAAAAAATGTTCTTTCAGTCTATCCTTTTCCTTTACTTAAAAGGAGCAGTTTGGAAGGAGAGGTTTCTAGTTTGTTACATTCAATTACAGGACATTTGTAGGTCCACTACACAGAGTATGATAAAAAGACTAATATTGGTTAAAATGTCCAACATAATCTAGTATACAGCTTCAAACATTAATCTAAAGCAAAGACTTCAAGATACATAAGCAATTTACAGATAACTAAAAATCTTTCCAGCTATGTGAATTTGAGTATTAGCTTCTTTCTACAGGGACTTCTTAAGCTTTAAATGGGATAGTAAAACCATCCTCTAATAAAAAGCTCTTTCTTTGATCTAGCATCCTTTGAAAGTGCCTTAACTCAATGCTCCATGTGTGACTCATTCTTAACAAATAGTATTTCATCATTAATACTATACCCAGCTCAGTGGTTATTTGCTGAATTGACCACAGAAGTCCATGTTAAAAAAGAACTCTAGGACCTAGGGAGTGTACCTCAGTGACTGGAATACATCAGTTCAGCAAGAGATAAGATCAAGTTAAGCACCAAGAAGGTGCAGGCAGGATGAGAAGTCTAGGTAACCCTTAACTACATAGCAAGTTTGAGGCCAGCCTGGGCTACAGAAGATGCTGTCTCAGAAAAGTCATTAATTCAATCCTCACCTTATTTAAAAATTAAGGAATATACTTAGCTAAAAATGTACAAAACCTCTTAAAAAGAAAAATCTGTGTGACCTTAAAGACAGAGGTTGAATTTTATGGAGAGGACACAAAACGTACCACCTGTCCAAGGACATAAATTAAATGTCATCGAAATTAAACCGTGTACTGCAAGTGATGCCATCAGCAAAGTGGAGCAGCCATCACAAACGATGAAATATGTATAGAGCACACATCGAGAATACACAAAAACAGCACAGCAGCAGCCAAATAAAAGAGAACCAAGGCCAACCACGGTCACTTCAAAATGACAGGTGCAAAGCAGTGGGGACAGGACAACATGCGTATCTCCCATGAACTAACACTGTACTCAGCACAGAGGCCGGAACTCAAGGCCGCCGTTATCAGTGCCTTACACGGACACTATGGATGGAGAGCACCCACTGCTGACTGAATGGTCAGGTAGGAAGACAGTTCCAGTTTCTTTTTTCTTTGAGAAGGGTTCTGACTGTCCTAGAATTCACCATGTAGAGCAGACTGCCTTGACACCCACAGACATCTGCCTGCCTCTGCCTCCCAGTGCTGGGGTTAAAGGCAATGTCACAAGGCTGACTTGACAGTTTGTTAGGAGGCACTAAACTATGTGAACATGGGTAGCTGGTAAAGGCTGACAGAGCACAGGCCTTTTTATTCCTAGGATGTATACATAAATGGCTGCACTGACACACACCATAATCAAATAACACAACAGCCATAACTAGTGAAAGAGACAGGCAAAATCTGGAATACCACTTAGCAATAAAAAGAAAAGCACTAATAATTTCTAAACAGGAACACAACAACTGAATGACTGTCAAAACTATTAAGTATGTGCTAGGCTATGTCCCATTAGGTAAGAAAGCTTGCTACATAAGCCTAAGAACCAGAGTTCAAATCCCCAGCACCCATGTAAAAGTCTGCCCATACCTCAGCACTGTGGGACAGGCAAATTGTGGGTCCTCCAGCAAGCCTAGCTAAAGAAGGTTCAGTGAGAGTCCCTAACTCAAAAGAATGAAGCAGAGAGAGCAAGGCATGCATTGTCCTCTGGTGTCCACAATCAGATCTGTGTTGTAATAGGTTACACAACTGCACATTGGTTCTAAACCCACTAACCTATAAACTTTAAAAATAAATATTATTTTGAACAACTTGTTTATTAAGCTCAACTTAAAAATTTCTTTTAACATTTTTTGGCAGTGATGACCTCCTATGAGAACATGCCTCTCAAAAAGGTTCTCCTTTCTAGAAGGGAATCGAGAACACAAGAAAAAGAGCCGCAACTCCTAATTCATGGGGTGAATACCCAGTCTTAGCCATGCACAAATTAGCCTTTATGTACTGGCTGCTCTGTTGTCCTGTCGGCCTACAGAAGGAAACAGCATTTAAACCGCTTAATTCAAGAGGAGTGGAGACCCTCCCAATAAACATGCTCTGGATAAAAAGCAAATATTGAATGAAAGCCAGGTATGACAGAGTACACACTCTATACTAACATTCAGGAAGCTGAGGCAGGAAGATCCTGAGGTCAAAGCCAGCCTAAACTAGACAAGATCTGCCTCAAATAGAAGATAAAAATGATTTAATGCATAACCTCTGGCACATTGCCACATGACCACAGGACCAACTTTTCACACTGTTTGTCCACAATTTTAAGCGCAATGAATCTGACATCCAATCCACCATCATGTTCCTTGCCTGCAAACACCCTCCTCAATCTCTGAACTTTCTCTCTGATTTCATTATTTCAGTCAGGAACACCAGCGTCCTGCCACCCACACTCAAAACACTGGGATAAGCCATCTTCCAGTTCCTTAG
This sequence comes from Micromys minutus, assembly GCF_963924665.1. Taxonomy (NCBI): domain Eukaryota; kingdom Metazoa; phylum Chordata; class Mammalia; order Rodentia; family Muridae; genus Micromys; species Micromys minutus. Next base: position 37,657,592 of record NC_137957.1, on the reverse strand, counting down.
TCGAAAAGTCTCCATCACCACTCCATTAAACCCTTCCTTCCATCCCTATCTACAACAGCCAGCTTAAATATTCATTACCACATGAATAGCCAATTGCTAAGTGCCCTCAAAACAAACATAACAACAAACACCCTTGCCTTTCCTGTTTCTCCTCAGGCTCTCTCCAAGAATTCTCTCATTTTCTCTGTTCAGCACAATTCAAAACTTTCTCAAAATAATCTGTGCTCAAACAAGTTGTCTTTTCCACATAAACTGCTTGATTGGTTTTCTTTTCTTTCCTCTTCTCCTTGAGATAGGGTCTCACTTTTAGACCAGGCTGGCATCAAAGAGACCTGCCTGCCTCTGCTTCCATGTACCAGCAACACCAAGATCCATGCAGTTTTAATTAAGCCCCAATGCTTCCAAGACCAGTTAATTTGCATCAAATAGTAACACAGACCTCAGAGTACCTTTTCACCTCTGTATTTTGTCTCTCAACCACACCAGTGTTTCTTGAAATTTCTGAAATGTCTGTATTTTCATCCCCCAGCCCCAGGTTTATTCATGAGAGGCTAATCATGCATCACTAGCATCATGTATACATACACAAAACAACTAAAGATTATTTTAAAACTTTACATAATGCTAATTCTGGTTCCAACAGGAATCAGGAAAGTATTTAACTCAAACTGGGAGAAAACTATTAATCTAACATTCAAGTCTCCTTTTCAATGGCAACAAGATTTGGGCAACTTTATAGATGAAGCAGAAGAAGGCACACTTCAAGTTGTGCACTGTGAGATTTCACACGGTGAGACCCACAGTAGTCAATCATATTACCTACAATCTGCAAATCTTGTTTAAAGTTATAACCTGAAGCAAGACAGAAAAATGGGGGTCTTTATGAGGAAGAGGAAATGCTACTGACTTCTAGAAGGCAAGGAGCCCAACTTCCAAAAGAAAAACAACTATTCAAACCACCTCACCCAGTTAGTTGAAAAGTAACCTGTAGGCTAGCATCCTTACAGTAAAACTGCTGGTGCCGGCAGCAGACAACTCAACGCCAAAGAATGGGAAAGGCCACTCACTCCTGTGCCAGAATCTAAGTTTCCCTAATCTTCTCTTTGTCCACTGTTAACTGACAGCACCAAGTACTAGAAGTTTAACGGTTCTGTAAAAGCAATCTTACAGTACTCAAATAAGGTTAGAGACACTCAATCATGTGAAGTTACCACTTCAGACACATTGACCACACCACTGTAGGTACATCCAATAACCACTGTGTGTGTGTGCACGCACGCACACACGAACGCACGCACGCACTCAAACACACGCATTTTATACATATATATAGTGGTTATGGGACATGCCTAAAGTGGTGTAGCTAATGTATGTAGAAATATTAAAATACTATATGGATGGTACACACACACACACACACACACACACAGGACAGCATCTACTTCAGCTGTTTTTGTGAGATTAAAGAGAAGTCATATGAACATACCCTAGATAGAGAGCACACAATAGCAATTCAGTAAATATTAAAATATACAGCTTCTAATTTTATATCATACTCACCCAGCACTTGGCCTCCTGCCAAGTACATATCTAAAAGCTGAAATTCTTCTATTTAAGCAAGCATTCAACACAGCCAAGAGGTTGCTCATACACACCCTTTCCTTTAACTTGTGACATGAATTAAATTTCAACCAGTCAAATGGTAGGCAATTACAAGATGGACAAATAACCATTTTCCTTAATTAATGTCACATTTTCAGGGCTGGAGAGATGGCTTAAGAGCACTTGATACTCTTACAGGGGACCCAGGTTTGGTTCTTAGCACCCTTATCAGGCAGCGCAGCTGGAAGTACCCAACATCCTTTTGTGATCTCTGAAGGTACCAGCATCAGTACTGTGCACTGACATGTCGGCTTGTACAGACACATTAAAGGAAAATAATCTTTCAAAGACAAGTTGCATTTTCTGTCTTTTCTAACCAAGGATCAAATTCAGCGCTTACCCTCATCATCGTCATCTCTCTCTTTCTCCTCCAGTGCTTGTCTCTCCAACTGTTTTGTTACTTCATCCACTGAGGTTCCTGATTCTTTATCAAGCTCTTGTTGCACTGCTGTTCAAACAAAACAGGACAAATCAAATATAACATAGGACTTTTCCACACTTGAATATCCTGTACAGTTCACAAATCCTCTCATAATAAGCAGAGGCATCATTATTATTTGTTAAACTACAAGGAGAAAACTTCCATACCGAAGAAGTAGTACTGTCTACAAATCATTTAGGAAAACCTATTATACATGATAGCACCCATAGGATAAACAGAAATGTAAGTTAATTCCTATCCTTAAGCAGTTTAACCTTAAAGAAGTTTTAAGAATTAGATGACAACAAATATTTTAATTATTATACATATATACAAAATAGACAATACAAGCTGAAGGCCTTAGGAAGAAGAGGTTTTATTACACACCAGATGGACCAAAAAAAAATTGGGTAGGGAAAGACAATCCATTACTAAAATGCAACTTTGCAAACATCTCAGCCATGTGAAGTGATTGTGATCTGTAAGAGCAGCATGCCCACATAGATAAATGTACTCTAGCACACGCTGGCTACTGAAGGAAGATTCCCCACTGAGAGACAACTTAAGAATATTAGGAATAGGCAAGTGGATCTCTGTGAATTGGAAGCCAGGCCCCTGTCCATGGGTTAGAGGGGTAGAAGAATTCCAGAACAGCCAAGGATGCATACTGAAACCCTGTTCCAAAGAACTAAAACTGCCAGAGACTCTGAGTTCAAGGCTAGCATGGTCTACTGAGTGAGTTCCAACCACAGCTACACAGAGGAAGCCCTGTCTCAAACAAACAAACACTCCTATAAACCAGTAGTCTGTTGTTCACCTTGAAGGGCAAATTGCAGAGTTCAGAGTGCACTGAATGCCCCTAGATTAAATTCTGCTCTAGGAAAGGGCTACAAAGATACAACTCTTACTTTCATTCATAACCACCAAACTTCTTAGTATGTAGCTTCTCCACTTTCTCTTTATTCCAACTCCATTTTTCTCTCCTTTATCTGATGACCCTTAAGTATGAACAAGTAAAAACAGATGTGGCTGTGAAACAAAAACTTCTCAAGATAAGACACGTTCCTGGCTAACTTGGTCCAACTGTAAACATGCAGCCGTTGTCCTCGCCTTATCCACGGAATTAGATTACCAGTTATGAAATTTCATTCATAGTCACACACTACCCTGTCTGCTCCTCATGCTAAGTAGCATCAAAATTCAGGCCTGCAAGCTTAAGCACACTGTGAGATTAAGCACCTGAAAATTTGCACTACCACCAACTGTCAGTGACATGAGATGTTTGTCCGTAAGGACACAGCCTTTGACGAACACCCCTAATCTGCAAACCAAAGCTAAAGTCCTACTGTAAATGCGGATGATACATGGAGAGGACGGACCGTCCCGGCAATATGCTCCAATACCCCACCCCCAACCCTCGACAAAAATAGGTAGGTCCAGCAACCAGGCCGCAACTAGGGTCAGAAGGGATTCTGAGACAGTGTCCACACCCGCGCAGAAGATGGTAGAGCTGAATCCTGTGCGTGTTTCAGGTCCGTGCCACGGTCTGCGTGGGATCTGAGTTCGCGCCCCGCGACACTAGCGCTACCATTCGGGAAGCGGAGGCACTCTCATCCCCCACACCCTCCCACCATTTCTGAAGAGCCGCAGCACAGAAAGCCGGCCATGCCACTTCGCCAGGCCTGGGGATTTAACTTAGGCCAGGGCTACGGATTCCCATCCCCGGGTACCCTTGCCGGGCCCGAGCCAAGTCTTTCGACCATTCCTGGCAGGGACTGCGAAAACACGACTCCTTTACCTGACACAGCCCCTTTGCCCTTCTTCTTCTTCCGTCTTTTCTTCTTGGCGGCTTCCTCGGCCGTGCTGGAGGTTCCTTCTTCCCTGTCGTCTGGATCCAGGTCGCCATTAAGGTGGCCTCCGAAGGACGCTGCTTCCTCCACGCCCGCCATGTTGCCCGAGAGGGAGACAGAGAGGGGGGAGAGAGAGGAGCAAGAACGAGCAGCGAGGGCCCGCTCCTTCTTCACCCACCTCCACCAGCGACGCCGGAAGCCGCGCTCGCTGGTCGGAACGCAGGGAATGCTGGGACGGCGGAGGACTCTGCAGCACGCGGTCTGAGCGCCGCCCCCCTCGCCTGGCTCCGTGCTCCCGGATCAGTCTGATCCTAAATCCCTGCGTCCCCTGTGCGAATCTTCCCGGCTTGGAAAGTCTTCACTTCAGAGTGCGGCTGAGATGCCACGAATACGAGAAATTTAGTGTTCCCGATTTAAAAAAAAAATCCTACAGGCAGCGGCAAGAGGGGGGTTAAAATGTCTTTATTATACACATTCTTGATGGCTCAAAACCGCGTTAAATTCACTGTCACAGCTCACGGAGAAGCTGTCGAGAAGCGTGGGATAATTTTGGAAGCCGGAATTCCGCGTTTCGTGTGCTGCACTCCAAACCTCCAATGGTTTAAGATTGGATCCTCTCTTGGAGGCGGTTAATACGTTTAATCCCAGCACTTGGCAGAGAAGCAGAAGAATCTCTATAATTGCGAAGCCAATATGGTCTACAGAGAGAGTTTCCAGGATTATATAGAGACCCCCCCACCGCCCCATTTCAAACTAAAAGGATAAGATGTTCTCATGCGTCTCTCATTTTGAGACAAGGGCAGCTTCTGACCAATAGGAACAGACCTTCTCAATGATGCCAAAACACACACTTTAATAGTTTTCAGTCAGTTCTTGGCTTTAAGATGCTTCAAGAGAGTATACTTGAATTCTACCCATGTTTCCCCCCCCCCCCCCAGTGTTTTATTAGAGTCTCGCGTTCAGATTGCAGGTTTTTAAATTAGACCGTTGCCTAAGTAGATGGTCGGTGGCTATCTGAATGAACGAAGGAATCCAGCTAGAGACTTCTGGCATTTTCATTAGTTTTAAATTACCAAATTTCGTTGATGTCAGAACAGCTCTGAGGTTCTCCTTGTTAGCGGTTTTATTTTATACAGGCCTGACCTCATAAAATGGGAGTGTGTAGCTCAGTGGTTGAGTACTTGTTTCTAACGCTAAAGACCCTGCATTAATCCCCAGCACTAAGAAACAGAAGCATAGCCTGGTGGTGGTGGTTTACAGAACAGGATCTTTAGGCCTGATGTTCTAAAGACAGACCAAAGATGGGAGAAGCTGGGGGTAACAGAGAAGTGGTAAGCTACTGCTGGTATCGATACTGATGCAATTGTAAGCAACAGCTGTAATTGGGGAGCAGGGACAAGAGGCTCGAAGACAGAAATATTTCTGAAGTATAATTAATTATATAGAGAATATAATAGTTTTGAACTTGGAGGGGGTGAAGGAAAGGATGGCACCTAGGTTTCTGGCCAGGGTTCCCGGGTTGAGAGTGGTACCACTCTCTGAGATAAGGAATGAAGTAGGCAGAGGAGGCTGTGGATGGGGTGGAATCAGAGATAAGCTGTCTACAGCCAAAGTTTGAGGTGCCTGCAGGGCATGCAGACAGAGATACCCAGTTGTCAGTGAAAAATGGTCACTAGCGATAGGGATACTAGCAGCACTGTGCCTCGGAGTGGCAGAAGTCTTCAAGGTTCAGTGACCCAAGTACGAACAAAACCAGGAGGACACTGGTGTTTGCAAGTTTGGGGTTTTTTTTTGGGGGGGGGGACAGGGTGGAGATTCTGTTAAGGAAAAACTTCAAAGGAATGGTTAGACAAGAAGATGCTGTAGAAAATGATCAATGGAAATAAAGAGATATAATGATTCGTGAAATAAAGTTTAGGTAGGTAGGCATATCAGCTTCTTACAGAAAGAGTAGATGGCACAAAAGATACTATTGGTTTCTGGTCTTAGGAAGCCACTGATGCTTTAACAAAACAATATTGTTACCACAAACTAACAAAGAATAGTAAGAAGAAATTGGAATGCACTAAGCCACTTTGAGGATCAAGAATCTCAAACCCATTCCACCAGGAAACTGTAATCCTCTCTTTAATGTCCTGAGGTGGACTTTTCTTGAAATTATTTTCCTTTCACTCTATAATATTTTTCCTATCTTTTTTGAGGCGGGGGTGTTTCAAAACAGCCTTGGCTGTCCTAGAACTCTCTCTCTGTAGACCAATAGTCTCAAACTCAACAGATCTGCCTGCCTCTGCCTACCAAGTGCTGGGATTAAAGACGAACATCACCACCACCAACTGTTTTCCTTATCTTAATTGCATCTAATGACGTCTCAAATTACCTTTTATTATATAATGTGTTATTAGCTTCTCTTAGCAATTGCAAGATAATTAGTAGTAGAATTCTAATTCAGGATGGTGCCCTCCAGTTTTGCCTTAATAGCCTTTCTTCTTATCTCTTAACAAAGTTATTCTTATTAAAGCACATACTTAATAGTAGAATATTTCACTTTCCCCATAGTCTCTGTGTAGAGAGCCTCTATGCTACTAAGTAGACACGGTCTAGAAACATCTAGGGAGAGGAGACTTCAACTGAGGGCATGCATTCATCAGACTGGCCTGTAGGAAAGTCTACAGGGATATTTTCTTGACTGAATGGTTAATGTGGAAGGGCCCAGCCCACTGTAGGTAATGCTAGCCCTTAACCAGGTAGTTCTGGCTGGTATAAGAAAGCAAAGTGAGTAAGGTCTGAACAGCAAGCCAGT